>NC_056732.1:892523227-892770727 GCF_019279795.1 Protopterus annectens | reverse complement strand
TGTTCAATACCACATATTAGTGCTCAGGCCACAACTGGCTGACAGTGCCTGCCACGCTCTATATATCAAACCATGTTCTGCACAGCAGCAAAGAGAAGTCAGTATGTAAGACTATACACCAGTACATGGCACACTGTATGTGACACAATGCACCACCTAGCCATAGGAGGTATATATCAAGCTAATGCATAAAGAAAGATGTCATCCATTGCAATGAATATACAGTACAGTTACAGTATTACCAGTATACCACAGTAGTCGTTGATGCCAACCCCCTGCCTAACATATGTGCACAGTTGTTAATATAGGTGGCATACTGCTGCACTAGACTATACATGTTGCTAGATACACACGTATACCCTGTAACACAGATATGATTGAAGGTATGGTACAGGCATAATTCCACACACATCAGGCATACATACAACACACAAGTGTATGCCAACCCAGATGAGCTTTACCTGTGTACCATACAGTACTGTGTGTCACTATTTACAAAACCTTATGCCTGAGGTATGTAATCTGTGAGGACTACAGGAAACACACAAAACAGTGTTTCCAAACAATGTGAACATACACCATACCGTACTGTTTAGGTCGACAGCTTCAGGTAGTACTACAGTTCATATGGGAGTTGGATTCACCAGCAGTACCACTCACTAAGCATACATGTATTGCTTTAGCCTATTCGACAACAAGGGACTACGTCACACCGTATGCCATACTACTTTTTCTGCCTAGCAATAGCATACACATCTTTTGCTGGGATCACAGCTAGGACACAAACTACCATGGCAGAAACAATTTCACACTAAGCTATCACACCTTTACAGACCTTGCACACATTCACCAACACATTCACCATCACACTCAGTCAACGACACATAGCAATTATTGCACTAAGTACATGTGTGTGCGCATTGTGTCATAGGTAGGTAATACACTATTGGCCCTATGGCCTACAGCAGCCTAGCCATACGCTACCCTGGCCTTTGACACACATGTAATTTAATTTCACTTGCCCCTGTCAACCAGAGCCACAGAGGTGTTTCCTGGGGTGTATTTCCTATCCCCCAAACAATCATCAGGAGTATTTATGACAACTGCTAATGAGGAGCTTTGTTTGCTATTGATAGGTGGCTTGTTCCAGAGTATGGCATGTCTCTGAGCTAGGACTCTATCCCTCCAGCATGTGCTGTTTAGTGAGCTGACAAGGTTTAGGGCCCTAGAGCGTGTATCTGGGAGGGATTGTAATATGTTTAAGTGGAGGATGTCCAACAGCTATGGGTGTGACATATTTCTGTATGTTAGGCAGAGGTCACCTCTGGGTAGGCGGTATGCAACACAGTGTAGCTGTGGTTTTGTGAGTCGGTCTGCATAGGACATCTGTTTGAGGCCGGGTATTACTCTTTCTGAGGTATGTCTGTGGCCTTTCCAGTTGCTGTAGTTGTCATGTGAGTTACATACCACATGGGGCATTGTACTCTCTAATGGGTTTTAAGTGTGATGAGTAGAGGGGAACACTGACCTATATTTCCCTAGATGACACACCTTTTGTGATGACGTGTACCACGTAGACAGAGTATATGACTAGTGTGGCACTGTGATTATCAAAGGGGAGGCTACTGTCCACCTGTGTCCCATGTTCCCTTATCACACCTTCAGTGTTAGGTAGACTACCACCTATGTGGTAGTTAATGGGTACAGTGTACTGGCAAGAAGGGATGGCACTACAGTGTCAACACTGAGCTTCAGTCCAGGTACCTGTCGCAGTAAGTATGCCCCATGTCTCTCTCCCTCTCTCTCTCTCTCTATATATATATATATATATATATATATATATATATATATATATATATATATATATATATATATATATATATATATATATATATATACATATACACACATACATACACACATACATATAAACATCCATTGCTGTACATATAGATGTACATATAGGCACATATACAGTCCACTATTCATGGTGGGAATATCAATTATGCGACAGTTGTGAGATATACAGTTATGTTATAATATTGCACAGTGTTGTGCAGACTGCATTGAAGGTGTCCTCAGCCCATGTAGCTTTAGCAGGCCTCACTAGCTGCAACACTGCAAAACTGACAGAGCATACCCACAGCGTTTAACCACCACATGTCATATACCAGAACTGCATGCTGTTTTCTTTGCCACACACTACAACCTACATAGAAATATGCATATAACAACCTTCAACAACGTATATATATATATATATATATATATATATATATATATATATATATATATATATATATATATACACCTTTCACAAACAGTTGCAGTATGTCCCTTGCCCTATGCACATGTACAGATATATATAGATATGTACTGCTGCCACATATGGATGATTCACAGTATGTAGAGTACTCTTCAAAAACATCTACTACATGTCAGCAAATATATATAAGTGTTACATACCTTTCCTTTGTATTTCTCTGTTCCGTCTGTTTTTAAAGGAAATAATTTATTTATTTTTTATTTTTTTTTTGGTTTGTGTTTTCTCTGTCTGTTGCTGTTGCTCTTTCTTTTTCTGTGTTTCTCTATTTCTATCTCTTAGTCTGTGTCTGTGTCTGTGTCTCTGTCTTTCTCTTGCTCTCTCTCTCTCTCTTGCTGCAATGAGATTATTGCATGTGTGGACAGCAAGTACAGCCTGCTTTTCTAGCTATCTGCACAAGTGCATGTGATGGCCTCTGCACCAATTGGTGCCCATCATTTACTAATTGCATGCAGCCTGCTGTGTGGTAATTGCAGTACTCACTGTCGTAGCAGCCCACTGCTATAAAATGCTAAGTTAGGTAGGCGTAGCCCTTTCAGCTTTCCAAAGTGGGGCCCATGCTTGTTTACTGTGGACACCGTTGTTTCAGCCAAAAGGCTGGTATACATCTTATATCTGAAGATAGGGTTGTAGCCAGTGATTTGCATGTTGTACTCAAACCTGAATGTTGCTGCTTCTAGTACACACTTGTCAGTGTAGAATTTTACTCACCCCTCCAAATGATTACACAAGATACATGGGAGTATGTACTTTCTTTTCTAATTAGACAATTAACTGCCATACCAAAGTAGTTATTGCAATGTATTCTTCTCGCACATGAACTGTTTGTGAACTATTAAACTGTAAATATTAATTAACTCACTTCTGAACAGTTTGTTGTTTATTTGTGTTGACATTAGCACAGGCTGCTCAAGACAACTGGACAAATTTCAGTACTAAGTATGCCTACCTACATCCTTGGTAGAGCCTGAATACACAGGTATATTGTTATTTTGGGTAGGGGTGCAGAAGTACAGACAGCATTATATATTATTTGTGATGTTTATCTTGCTGAACATACAGGGTTGCTGTGTACCTGTTAGTCTATCAAGGCAAGTAGTCTGTCTGCGTAGCTCCCACCTGTGGACATATCCAGATGGTAGCCAGAGGTTAGCCTATTATTCTTTGTCTGTGCACCACACCGGTCTTTTCTGCACTGGGACAATGGCATTGTCACAGTTGGTTGCTACCAGTACATGGCTACATCCTTTGATATTTCTGTGTTGTACTCCTACATAAAGGTATGCTTGTGGGACTCATTCCAAAGCTATTTGCAGAGTGTGTAACAGCAGAAAAGCTGAAATGTCTGTGTGTTTCTGCCTCTGCCAGGCTTCTGATACACTCAGGTATATATTTGAACAGCCTCAGAGAAAGGTACATATAAGTGAAGTACACCTGTAATATATTACAGACATTAAGTTGACATTGTGAGAGAATCAGAACATATGTATTAATACACCTTTTCTGACGTGCAAGCATTATGTACTTTTACTTATTGACATTATTCATTAAGTGTAATTCCCCACTTTTTGGCCTAACGCCAGTACTATTCAGAGGGATTCTGAGGGACACAGCTAACATTTGTTTATGAATCAGGGACATCCCTAAAAAGCAGTCGCAGTTGGTAAGTATGGCCTCTGCCCTATTCAAATATGCCAGTGTTTATCCTGCTCTGATACTGTGTGGGGTTTGTAAAGTGCTACTGTAACTTTATTTCCTGCTAGAACGGCTGGTTCTCTTTTCACAGTCATGTCATGCAATTCCACAACAACTGCTGGTAAAGATCCACAGAACAAGATTTGTGTTATGGCATTCCTACTTTCCATTTACATTCACTCATTGTAATGCATGGTATATTTATTACAGCACCAACTTATTGTATGTCTGTTGTGGCTTAGTGGTACTTCATGCAGTGTAGTCTGTCCAAGGGCTGGGGTTTGAGACTGACAGAAGTGTTTTATTTTGCTGCTCAGCAGAATGAGGGCCCTGCCATGCAGAGTGACTAAGGCACTTTTAAGCAGTTGTAAGCGAGTTTGTGCGGGATTGTGTGACGCTTAGCAATACTTAGCTAAGCGCACACTCGCTCAAACCCGCTAGCTACAGCTTAAAAGTGCTTACTCCTGCTAACGCCTATGCTAATTTCTTTGAAAAAAAAGAAAATGGGGAGATAGGAAAGTGGTAAAAAAGGGGGCACAAAGAGGGAAAGACAGTAGGGAAACCAGCTCGGGATGTGCAGGATGGGTGTACGGAAGATCCTTAGCTGCCCATTTCTTTACCAGCAACAGCTGAGATTTGAAACCTTCCACCCCTGAGAGAAGGGTGAGGACAACAAAGTATACTGTACTGCCAATTATAATTATCAGTTTACATGTCCAGCAGACATGTGTGTGAAATGGGCAGCTATGTATGGGGCGTAATTTTTTTGTGGGAACAGATTGCCCTTTTTTTTTCAGGTGAGAGTGGAATGTGAGGTAGAGGAAGTAGGTATATTTGGGGAGGTAGGTTGAGGAGGTAAACAGAAAAGACAAACAAGACGCATACAGGGGTAGAATATGACACATGGTGTGGGTGAACACAATTGACGGGGATGGATGTTTGGAAATCGCAAGCCCATGAGCCCACAGATGGTAACAGTGGAACTGAGATCCCCTCCCATGGGCAGTCACCACTGCACCTTCACAGCCCCGAGGGTGGCTGTGCTGGGGGCTGCATAGGAGAGGCAGGCTCACCTGTGAGTCACGCCACTCTTGCCTCGAGCTGGCATTGGGGATCAGCGACTGAACACTGGATCTCCCTACACACCACAGCCAGGACCCTTCGGTGGGTGACAGGTGGCCCTTCTCCACCCATGCTTGCATGGAAGGGGTGAGCCCGATCCCCTGCAGTGCTTCCACCTGAAGGTGGCACAGGACCAATGGAGGAGGGGAGCCCAGGCTGGGCACCGGATCTGCTGGTGCCAGGTGCAATCACCAGCTGAGGAGGGACAGGTGGGTCCGCTGGGACCGGCCTTCCCATACGTTCTGTGTTTAGGTGTGTTTAATTGCAACATAGACAACAGCATTCCAAATTAGTTGTAACAGCATGCAGTAATATTCCCATTAACCCAACACACCAGGGTTCCAACAGTTGAACAGCAAGCATAACACATGCATACATTGAATGACAGTGGACATTCCAACAGCATGCAGGGATGATTTGTGGCAACAGGCCACCAAGATTGTGGTGTTTGAACAGGGCACATGCATCAAAGTAAAAGCAGATATTTATAGAACAATAGGACATATGTCCCAACAAATGTTTTGAAATTACACATACACATTGAGGTGTGGAATTGCATTGTTTATGCACATACAGTAGGGTGTAAAAAGATACCTCCATTAACATCTTATAAGTACTTATAGTTTACACTACATTCCTATTGACTGCAGGTGTATATCCCCTACATGTATTATTACACTAGGCAACGTGCATTAGGTTGTGTGATGGGTTTGGCTAGTTCATTTTATACCTGACCTATATCTGACATACTAACTGTCCAAGATGCAGATGTTACTGCTACATAGTTATATATTTTATTTATATTTATATATCTACATATCTGGATGTGTTCACGTGACATTTTCAGTTATATTTCTACAGAACCCTACATTTCAAGTAGCACACTCACTTTTCTGGGGAACACATTAACAAGCTACTCGTGTGCCAGATTTACTTATGCATGCCAGCCATTAACCAACTGTTGAGGACTGTATATATGCTTCACAGCTACTGGCACTTCCTTCATCCACTTTATATGGGACTGCCCAACTGTGGGTTGACAGCGCTTAATACAACAGTACTATTTATATAATGCAAGGGTACAACAACATTTCAAAGTAAGTGACATGGACACACTCCAAGTATTATACCTTTATTAATTACATTACACACTTTTCTAGAGGCTCTCTCATTTATTTGATATTACAGTGCATACAGAAGACTTATTATACCTTTATTAATAGGTTACAACACTCTTTTTCAGGCTTGCTCACTTATTTTATATAACAGTACATGCAGAGATATTATTCCGGACTTATTTTACCTTTATTAATGGGTTGCAACACTCTTTTTCTGGCTCTCTGACTTATTTTATATAACAGTACATGTAGAGAAATTATTCAGGGCATTTTATGGCTTTATTATTTGGCTACAACACTTTTTTTCAGGCTCTCTCACCTATTTTATATAACAATGCATGCAGAATAATTACTAACCTGCCTGGTGGTGCAGCCTTAGCAGCCTGTCTGCATAGGTTTGCTGATTCGCAGCACGGGCACCTGCAGCTGTGAAGTAAATGAAGGGGTATTGAGACATACCTATCCATTATATAGACTAAATTAGCATGTCTTACATACTTCATTCCATGGCTACCTACTCAGTAGTGGGGCATCTTGCATGTCACGGGCCTCCTGTATCCATCGGTTTAGTAGGTCCTGCTTCCATCTCTTCAGGTCTTCATGGTGGTGACGGACCTGCCCACCAGTCCGAGGGATGCCTGTGGCACTGGTGAGATCATGAGCTAACCGGTTCCAAGCCTCTGCTTTGTACTCCGTCCCTTGGAACTGGTCCTGTAGGAGTCTTGACTCATGATGGTGGACAAGGAGCCAAACCATGTATTTTGAATCCTCGATGCCCCAGCATTGCGCTTGAAAGCAAGTACCCTCTCCAGCACCAGCCATTCTGACTGCAGATGGGAGCAACAATCAGTTATGGAGAGTATTTCCACCTATGGAGCTTAAATATGCCGCATTTCCCGCACTTATTTGTGACTGGCCATTTTTGAAAATTCTCGGCTAACAGCAAACCTGCTTAGCAATGGTTAATCTTCCATTTATAAGTATATGTATGTTAACAGTGCATGTTTATGCTAAGCTATCATGGCTTAGTGGTTCAATACTTTGATTATGGTGCACAGTGTTCCGGGTTCGAACCTTGTCATTGCCTTTTATTTTACTACTGTCCAAACAGGCTAGGGGGTGTAGCTGTGTTTAGGCCACTTTGCACTATGTTGCTCCACGTTGCCCTATGGTGCGCTGGTTAGCGCGGTGCACATCTCCGCGCAAACCTATTGCACTAGGTAAAGCGCTGCTTAGCTATGGGCAATAATATTGTGCTAAGTAAAACCCTGCTTAGCTATGGGCAATTTTATTGTGCTAGGTAAAATGCTGCTTAGCCATGGGCAATTATATTGTGCTAGGTAAAACGCTGCTTAGCTATGGGCAATTATATGTCAATATCCTTAATGCTGCTCACCTTCTTATCTTTATATGTATACATTTTGTTCACTAATACATGGGCCACTTCAATGCTTTTTACTAAAATGTCATTCATATATGTCAGGAATTATTTTATATTCTAATTTAAAACATAACATAGACAGGAGAGTGGTGGGACTAGAACCGGGAATGCTTCCTCTTTGTGCGAATGCTCTACCACTACGCTATTGCTATTTGGCTTGATTTGCATAAACATTTCTTATTATGCTCTTCGATGTCGAAACTGCTAACTGCAGCTAAGCAATGGGCACACCCACGCAAACACGCGCAAATACGGGCAGCTATATCGGGAATTATAAAAAAAATTTTGTTTACATTTTACATTTACAAAGGGGTTTAGTATGTGGGGATGTGTACTGTTTGCTATGTGTACATTTCAGCGGACTTGCTCATTGCATTTGTCATTTTCACTTTATATGGTTTCAGGGGCGTGGATATTTGGACTGCTCGGCAGTCTTATATGCCTCCTGCTGTCTTATACGCTCCGTGTAAGCCTTCCAGTTGAGTCAGCGCCCTCATGCATATGCATGATGCGCTGATGTCATAGTCTTAAATGGCAGTCTCTGAGTAAGACTTGGTTAGTCTTACTTGGAGGGTTACTGAATCCCCCCTTATCTTTTTCATCTTGTAATGTTCTACACAAATCTCAAATCATTCCAGTTTGCATTTATGTGCTTCCAACTGCCAGATTTCCTTAAACTTTTTTCAGCTAGGTCTTTTTCACAAACCAGTATAGTGAGCTTTTAAAAGCTCTTTAGCCACCTTTTATTTGAAAAAGTTGCCAAAATACTGGTTGAGAGCAAACTGTTGACACAGTTTACCTCATATCACTCAATTGTTGAGATTTTCACAAAATGACCAGGTATTTTTGCCTCATATTTTTGATCTGTTCTTCTTAAAATGTGTGGTTTTCTGGCAAACTGGTGTTGATTTATGCCATTAAAGAATGACATACATCTGATATTCAGACTTCAAAACATTCACAAAATGCATGGCAACTCAAATCCTGTAATTCTAGCAACTTTCTAAGTTTATGAAAGCAGTATTTGAAATCTGTACCAATTTTTGTGCCTTTGTTCCCTGACTATTTTTCTCAAGGTCACTTGTACCAAGAGGTTGGCAGGTATGGATTACCTGGACCTCATCAAGACCTTTTATATTATTTCATACTTGAGTATTATAGACAAACTAATCAATCCAATAGCAAACCCTTATATAACCTGCTTAGTTGTAAACTGGATAACAAGTAGAACTCAACAAATCAAAATTGGGGGTACACTCTCCTCTAACAGATCTGCTAAAAGTGGAATCTCCAGGGCTTGGTGTTGGCATCACCCTTGGTTGGAATTTACTTTTTTGATCTCAAGGCTGATATCAGGAGTTATTGGATGACTAAAATTGTAGATGACTGCCAACTTGGGGCCATTATCAACATTCAGGAAAACTCCAAGATTCTTCAAGAGGTACACATGTGTACAAACAAATGGTGCCAAGACAATGTTTTAAAAATAAATGCCAAGAGATGTATCATGTGCTTTGGTAAACAGGACAGCATGTGTACCAATCTCATAAATGACCCCCTACCCCCAAGACTGAAATAGGGACATAATCACTTTGATCAAAAATAAACTCTTTCTGACCACCATATAACTAATATAGATTGGAGGTCCATCTACCTGACCCAATCAATCATCAAATAGCTATATTCTAAATACAAATATATCAATCTGTCATTTAGTCCTTAATAGAATATACTGACCCATTTGTTCTAAACCCTGCCCAAGCCCATGGCACAACTGAAAGAAACCTCACATTTTCTCAACAGGAAAGTAAGGGGCATGAGTTCCATGTCATACAATGAAAACCTTCAAACTAACTCCTTTCTATCTCATGCAGACTCATAAACATGACATCTGCCTAGTTTGCCTCTAACTACCTATATAATATGACTCCCTACATGTCTGCAAAATATGTACCCTGCAATCTCTTGTGCAAGCATCCTAAACCTACACCAAAACATAAACAGATCTGGGCAGTTGGGGAGGAGGGCATATAGATGTCCTCCCACTATGCCTTTGGAATTTGTCTTTCCAATACCAGTTCCCCTTCTTTTCTTATCTCATACAATTCATTCTTATAGTTATAATGTGATATTTTTATGCCCTATTAATTATCCCTTTTTCTGTTTCCAGTTGCTGTTCTAGAGTCAAGTTAAAACTTAAAGAAAAAAAGTGTTTAATAAACATATTTAAAAAATAAGTGTACTTCAAAACAGACTACCATTTCAAAGTTAACAAAGTCACTTTTTACCCATCTTCATCTTCCATCACAAGCTATTTGAATTGTTGGTTATCCATAAACTGTTTTCAGGCATGGCTCCACAATCACTTATAAAAATGGCTACTGTATAATTAAATTTTCTATGACTAGGCTACAACTGATCTACCTAGTATTAACCTTTGAATCTATTTCTCACATGATGAAGACACCGATTCATCACAACTGATGGCAGATCCTACTGGCAGAAATGACTGGCTGTAATACACATTTGTAGGTGTTTTATAAAACAAGAAAGCCAAATAGAAGGGGCATATGGTTTACCTATCCATGGGATAATAGTGGAAAGCTAACACATTTTGTAGTGAGAGTAGAGGAATAATGTAAAATGCAGTCACATGCCTGAGAGACCATTAAGATCATGGGAGGCCAGTATGCCACTGGGGGGGGTGGGGGCAGGGAAAGAAAATATAAGCAAAAGGATCATCTCCAGGATACCTGCTGCTATAAGTAACTGGGTGAATTTCACTCTTAGGAACCATCTTAAAACAGGAAAATTGAGTTTGGATAATAAAAGAAGGAAAGGTAAACACTAAACGATGAACAGAAATTTAACAAAACCTATATGTATGAAATATCTCATACGTGTGAGGGTGAGTGGAAGAGAGCCACCACACTAAAGAAAGAGATACGGGGGGAACAAAGAAGAAGAGTAGTTGTATAGGAATGCTATAGCAGAAGCTCTTATTAAAATCCCTATTAAAATATCGGCACTTGAAATGCCAAGTGCTGACAAACTGAACAAAAAGATAAAACAAAACTACAAGAGAGGAGTGAATCTCAAAGATCACTCTTCTCAATTAAACTTCTTTTTTGCAGAAATGCAAGCACCCCCCAGGACCCCCCCCCCCCCGATGTGAGTGACAAGCCCCACACACCCCACACACCATAAACTTAAATATACCAACCCCAAGATCACCATACTGCAAAGAAATGGGGATATTCTCAGAAACTGCCATCTCAGATTTAGTATATATAAGGCCATTTTTCAGCCATTCAGTTTCCATGTTTTGGGACTTGCTCTAGCAGGTTCCAACTTTTCAGATGGTTACCCTATAAAGGAAGGTGGTGGTTTGCAGATAATAAAGGCTCAGGAGCATGATGATTTTAGGAGAGAATTGTAAGCTGAATACCCATACACATTTTTGTAAGTATTGTTAATAACCTTCTGATTCAAAGGCAGAAGGAAACTGAAGTAGGTATTTTGCTGGGTGATTGAAGAACCATGTTGCCATTGGGGGAGCAGGTAAGTCATACAGTAACCCTCCCCCCTGACAGATGCAAAAGATGTGCCAAGTCCCCAGCATGCCTAAGAATCCATGACTGGCCCCAGCAATACTTGAAGACATCAGGTAGGCAAGGAGATAGCTGGAAGCACTGGTATGGACAGAGTACTGGGGAGCCAGTTTGGTACCAGTAAAGGAAAGGAATGACAGTTAAAAAATAATTTATATATACATATTGCAAAAATAATTTATATATACATATTGCAAAAATAATTTATATATACATATTGCAAAAATAATTTATATATACATATTGCAAAAAGTGACAACAATGGTGTTTTCCAGTTACAGGTTGTCCCTTATGGTTGACAATCTCATCTCCTGGGGGTCTAGGGGTGAGCCAAACTAATAAAAAAAAAAAAAAAAAAAAAGAAAGCACTATGTCCACCATTAGGAAATCTGTAGTTGTTGTCAAACCATAAATGGTCTGTTTCCACTTTGTGCTCCCTGTGGGCTAAGCTTTAGGGTAGAGATCTCAAGGGAAGATGCTGTTGGTGTCAGACAGTCAAATGATTTGGTCCTTCACTGTGGGTCATCTGATGTCATTTATCTCCTGTAGGCAGAATCTTTGGGTCTAGTTGAGCCTGCTCACCCCTGGGTGTGTTCTCCCTGGGGGCAGGGAGAGGGAGTGTCAGAGGTATGTTCATGGCTTCAGCATGAGGTCCCCCCTCTTACAAAAAAATGTTTCTCTTTAATCCTTTAAGCTTGGGTGTTATTGTAATTCAGTAACTCTATTCTTAACAATATTAATATAAAAACCACAAATAGGAAATATTTTTGCCAATAATACCAGTTAATGTCATGAGTGTTTCTGCTGTCCTTTTGCTAATGTCTTTGTCAGATCTGCCTCAAAAGGGACAGCCAATGGATCTGGAGTGGAACATATTGGCAATTTGCTTTATTATATTTTCAAAAAAATGTTTCCTAAAAACATTTATTTATTTATTTATTTGCAGTTGGTTTACCAGGATAGTCCATTGGGCCTAAAAGAACCCATTTTCAATGGAGTCCTGGGGAGAAAAGCTCCAAAAAAGAACAGACATACAGAATATGTACATACACTTGAAAAAGCTCTTAATGCAAACTAACAGACAAGGTGAAAACAATAGAGCTAAGCTACTTATACAATGTAAAAGAGAATACAGTCATTGCTTTTGCATTTGAGGTACATTCAAAAATGCGATATATTAAATAAAGTACAATAAATGAGAGGTGTGTTAGGGCATTAAAGAGGTAGGATTATATTGTTGTAAAGTGTGGTTAGATTTGAAGAAAGTAATAAGTATATAGGCTTTGTTGAGTAGGAAGTGAATGAATGGAGGATGGAGGATGAAGGATGAAGGATGAAGGGTTCCATATTTTTATGATGGATGGGAACAAGAGCATTCCCATTGGGACGTAAGATGAGTATGAAGAGATTTTTTGAACGTATAAAGATTAGAGATGGTACGAATGGACGGTGGGAGTGAGTTCCAAAGACGAGCTATGTTAAAGGATAGTAGGTTTTTGCCTGGGGGCACGTTTTGGTTTAAGTATTTCTAATAGGTTTTGATTGTTTGGCCTTAAGACTCTATCAGGTAAGTGAAACTTAAAAGCAGAAGACAGGGAGGGACAAAGAGAGGGGTTGTTAATGAGCTTATGGGCTAGGGTAAGCTGAATGTAATTGAGCTGATGTGGAAGTTCAAGCCAATGTAGTTTTTGGAGAGAGGAACAGTGATGGGTGGATGACCTGTGGCCGTTGGCGAACTTTGCGATTTTGTTGTAGCAAAAGGAAAGTTGTTTCTTAAGAGAGGACTGAATATTAGTTAGGAGAGGTGAACCATAGAGAAGGGAGGGAATAAGAAAGGAAGAAGACAGTAACTGGCGATTCCTTAAGTAAAGACAAGGTTGTTTAGTGGAATTATTTCAGATGGGATAGTAGAGTGCCTAGACAGGCAAAGATTGTTGGTGATAGTTGTTGGTTGTGAGAGATGGAGTTTGATAGTGGCTTTATGCCTATGTGGAGTGTAATGTTAGCTATTTGGACAGGAACTTGCACATTTGATAGGAACGAGCTATAAGTATCCAGCTGAAAGAAACTATTTTGTGGTTGTTTATTTGAAGGGTTAGTGAGGAGCAAAAAACATTTTCAATACTATATTCATTTTATGTGGTTTAGTGCCAGCTGACTTTTGTGCAATTTGGTGCCTTTTTAGTCAGGCCTGTTTGGTGATCTCTTCTTTACTCTGATGAATTATAATGGTTTAGGTACTATATTCAGAAGAAGGAGTGTGAATTCGAGCTGGTGTTGCTTAGAAATGATGATGAAAACTCCCGGGTGGAATAACATACAGGGGAAGCCTTGGAGGATGGGTGTCCCTAGCATTTACAAAAGCCTGTGGCCTTGGGAGCCTAATAAGAAAAAATATATATATATATATATAGCTTTATTTCCTGGATAAAATGAAATCCTAAGACATCCTGTTTCTTAAGGTTAGCAGTGGGACAATCTGAAGTTTCAGTAGGAATCCCCCAAGTTTATTGTAGCGACTCCCTTAGGGAACAGTGATTCTCCCTTCTTTTGGAAATGGCCAGGGGGAATTACCATAAGCTTCCTCACAGACTGGATCTACTCAAACAAAAACAGGTGTGTTTGATATATCCCATCCTCAATCATCTTCAGCTGACTGCCATATCTCTCACACTCTTATCCCAAAAAATCTGGACAAAGCCAAACATAATGGGGGGACAAAGGCCCTAAAATAGGGACATAATTTATATACTCTGCTTATAAACATAGAAAGTTGATTAGAATAATAGGGTCTATATTAGATGAATGAAAGTTCATCTTAGTGAACGCACACATGAGCGAATATCCAGGTACTCGAAACTGTACCCCCCCCACACCCTCTACTAGATATATATTCCAACTCCAAGATTGCACTACAGTGAGGAAAGGGTAAATATTCCCATCATCACTGTACTGCGATCTCACAGTTGCGGTTTCGAGTTCCGCAATATTCGCTCATGTGAGCGTTCGCTAAGATGAATTTTCGTTCAGCTAATATAGACCTGAATAATAGGTTTTGTGTTAGCATGCATGGATATGAAGTTTGAAACTCAAATGTCTGTCATTATTTAGTGACTGTCATCCTAAAGGATTTACCAGAAAACCACAAATTTTATGAGGAACAGAGAAAAACAGGCAAAAATCTAGACATTCTGTGAAAATCTGGGCAGTTGAGAGGTATGCTAACTCCCTGGATAATAGGGTATTAAGTCCCTTTAGGAATCTATTCCCTGAGGATCTGCAGCAGATACTAATGGAGGCAAGAAAGCCTAGTACTAGAAAATCATATATTAGCAAAGTGAAAAAAAATTCTAGTTGGTGGCAACAACATAACCAGCACCCATTCGGGACTAATGGTTCTCTGGTTTTACAACAGTTGCGTGTGCTACTTTTCTTTGGCCTTTCTTACTCTTCTATCAAGCTTCATTTATTGGCCATTTCAGTATGTCTTCCCAAGGATTCCCCTCTTTCAATGGATGATCATGTGGAAATGGTTTTAACAAGGGTTTTGCATAAGAGACCACCAAGAAAATTGATGGATCTCCTTGGGTTCCTAAGTTTGTGTTACAGAAGCTAACAGTTGCTCCATTTCAATCAGGTCATCAGGCTGACTTGAGGGTCTTAGCATGGAAAATTGTTTTTCTGATTGCTCTGACCTCTGCAAGAAAAGTATCTGAGTTACAAGCTCTTATGCTGAGTGAACACTACTTCGTATTCTACAGAAACAGGATTTCTTTGAGAAATAATCTTTCTTTTATGCCTAAAGTGGAATTCAAGTTTACTTTACTCCAAACTATTAAGCTCCCTATTTTCTTTCTTGAACCTAAAAATGAGGGAGAAAAGATGCCCCATACATTGTATGTCCATACACAACTCAGATACTATTGACATATCACTGAGTGAACACTGCTGCAGTAGCCGATCCTTCACCCTACCACCTTTGTTTTTTTTTTAATATAATGCCAGGGTGTGTGCGTTTGTGTGTGTGACTGTGTGTGTGTGTGTGTGTGTGTGTGTGTGTGTGTGTGTGTGTGTGTGTGTGTGTATATATATATATATATATATATATATATATATATATATATATATATATAAGCATATATTTTTACTGCTTTCTAGGTCCTCTGAGGGCTTAACTCCCCTGTCTCAGTTGGCATAAAAGCTCAGAAGGGCTTGGAACTCAAACCTGTGTTTTTAGGCAGCTCAGCTCAAGTTGCTTAATAGTTTTAGCACACAGTGGGTACCCTGAAGCTTTGGAAGCTGGCCAGCTGGTATATCCTTGGCAGAATATAACCAATATAACTAAGACTACTGCAAAAGTGATCATTTGAACACCTGATCTTCTGGTAAGCTTACTTACACAACTGTTCTTTTTTTCCTGCTTATAAATTGTATTGTAATAAAAGTTGTAGATAAAAAAATAACAGCTGTGCTGTTAATATCATGGAAAGAAATGCAGCTTAAATTAAATGAAATGTGTTTTGCTGACCTGTATAATTAATTGAAGTAAAATGTCTCTTTATGATGTATATTTATTTTAAGCAAATGGATAATGCAAGTTAGTTTACTGTAATTTTAACAAATGTGAAAGGAAATAATGCTCTCTTCATAAACAAAACAAGGCACAATCCTGCTTTCAGAATATGTAGAGTGCTAAGATATGTATGTTTACATTTGCTGGATTTAACAATGGAAAATCTTGATCAACATGTAGGTAAATTAAAGTCTTCAAAGTCCTCTCACTGCCATTTCTGGAAACATGAAGAGAAAATCTTTCTTTTCAAAAGAAAAGACTGCCAGTACTTAAAATGCATTGCTTGTTGTAGTGTCAGTGGAGAACTTATTTGCTCTAGTAAACCTGAATTGATTTTGGAAACATAGCATGGTTTGTACTGAAATAATGTTGCCTCAAGCAGCAGTGTATCAATTTCATTAAAAGACTGGATTAAGTAAAATAAATGAGGTTTGAACATTTTGACTGTGAAAACATATTGTTTTGAGGAAAACACAACACCTTTTATATTATTGTGTTGAACTGTATACAGAAATTTAGCCAGTGTGTGTGTGTGTGTGTGTGTGTGTGTGTGTGTGTCTGCATGGGAATGCACATGTGCTAGGCATGTGTGAGGTGTATGTATCTGTGTGCTTGCCTTTTTCTGAGTATTTGTAATAACCTTAAACATGTAGGTGTCCATTTTCCAGCTTTACTGACAAAAAAGAGATGTGGTTATGTTTCAAACCATGGATTTCATTGCACTATCTCAACATATTTCGGAATACACACACACACACACACACACACACACACACACACACACACACACACACACACACACACACATGTGCACACACACACACACACACACACACAGATGCAATAAGTTAAACTATATTTAAAATATGGTATAATTTAAGTAACCCTCCAAATCCTCTCTATTCTACATTTTAACTTAACTACATCCACACTTGAACATATATCTAGTAATAAGGAAAACATGAGGAAGAAGAAAGGATATATTCGCAGAACAATATAGCTCTACAAGTACTTCACAGATCATTACATATAGCTCTGGGTATAAGCTGTAGCAAGATCAGCCATCAGCTGGCCCAGAGGGAAATGTTCTATCACCCAAGTCTGAAGACAGTGATCAACAAAAAAATCTTCTTAGAATTAAAGACCCCCTGCCAAAGAAAATAAATAAATAAATAAATAAATAATAAGTGTTCAGATTAAGCATATTATGCTAAATGCTGTAATTTATATACCAAATATTAGTACTTTGCTGAATCAAACACCTTTGCTAAACTGTAGCAAACAAGTATAATATCTCCACTTGCAGTTCATTGACTATCATTTCACATGCATCTACATAAAACTGCTTGCTAAACTGTTTCCATTGCCTTTTGCCAGACTGTTGCAAGGAACTTTTCTAGCTCCTTGCTATTATCCCTAATGCAGAAACACTGATTGCCATTTACCTGTTTAAAATAATTATCAACACTGCTTGCAAAGACAAGTTGCTTGCTTTTCTACAGTGTCAACTCTGTCCCGGCAGCTTGTTCTGTGGCCAGTTGCCTCTTTCAGACCACCTTTGCAGTTGCTTAAAATTTGTTGAGGGCTCTGGTGTGATAAACAAAATACTTTTTAGTATAGGATTACAATAAGAATGGTCACTGAAGCAGCTTCAGTCATAAAATCAAATGCAGTGTGGAAAAGGAAACTTTTTGGTTTAGTTTTCTTATATTGTTCATTGCTAAATTTCTTGGTTCATTTCTTTAAATGTTTTCTTATATTGTTCATTGTTAGACTGCAATGTTTATTTTAATTGCAGTGTCTTATGTTATTAGCAAAAAAAAAATCCTACCCTTTCCTGATGTATTCTTAAGTGCATTATCTCTTGGGTTGTGAACCGCTTATACTACCTTGAACACATATTTGCCCCCACTACTTTTTCATTGGGTCCTGGTAATAAGCACTAATATTTCTTTTTGTGGAGGCACACCCCTAAAATTAATGAAGTCATTTATATTTCCTTTGTATTCAAATGAGTCAGGTTATTAAGTAACCACAGAAAATTACAATTGTTATCAATTATCCTTAGAAAGATTCTAATTCAAATTTGATTCCCCTTACTACAATAACTAAGCTGGTTATACACTCTGTGTCCTCAAGCTTTCTTTGTTTTCCCATGATTTTGGAATACATATGCTGCAATGATTCTATAAACTGCTATCTGTGCAATTAACCCGCCCCCCAGCAAAAAAAATAAATAAATACCCTACCTGCCACTGTTTCATCCCAGCTTGCTTGAGCCTCATTCTTAGCTGGCCAACTTGCACTTGAATTTCTGAGGCAGTGAAGCAAGTGCCTCATGTTCACTAAGATCCCACTTTTTCTAACACACACGGGTTCCACTGATGAGAGAGATGCACATTTTGTTATGTAAATCACGGGCTATTTTCTCCCTCCCAGTCACTATCAGTTAACAGCTAATAACAACACTGCATTACCACATTACTAAAACATTACTCCTTCGTAATAAATCATTGCCTAATCCTTTTGGGCCTCTTAGAAATCCTACCATCTTACCTCAGCCACATAGCTCAAATACTATCACCACATCTACACCAGTTGTTACTGGGAGTCAGCTGAATTATAAGCCTTTATCCTTAAGGTCTTCATCATTAGTAATACCACTGTAAGACATAACACTTACCAAGCTGATAAAGAATATGGTGAAAGCTAGTTGCTTCTCTTTTACAATGATTAGGGTTGTTACAAGAGCCTTTAGGTGCCTGCATCACCCCATGTACATTTACAGGGGTCTATATTACGTGATCGAATGATCACAATAGCGAACGCTCGTAAGAACAAAAATGCAGCACACTGAAGTGCTTTTTGTGGGATCATGATACAGTGAAGAATGGAATATTTGCCCTTTCCTCACTGTAGTACAATCTTGGAGTTGGTATATATATTTAACAGGGGTGTGGGGGCACATCCCCCCAGAATAATGGTTTCAATGTGCTACATTTTCACTCTTACAAGTGTTCGCTATTGTGATATAGACATAATATAGACACCATTTACAGCCTTGCAGATGACCATGTAGAGATGAATGATTTTAGGTAGCCGCCTTCAGTGATTTGCTGTCTGATAGAACCTGCACTGCTAAGGTTGGGGATAATTGCTTTAAACAGAAAAATGTCACCAATGGTATCCCACAGGGATTTTTCCTGGGTCCCCTTATCTTTTGGATATATTATTGTGGCATAGATGGCGATTTTAATAGACTATGGCTAACCAAGTTTGCTGATCAGTGCAAACTGTGGGTGGTTATCAAATCCCATTCGGCTACTCAAATTCTCTATCTAGGTCGGGACCAAACAATCATTTGGTGTATTTATTATGGGCTTACTATCAATATCAAGAAATGCAGACTAGCTAACTTTGGTAAAGCTAGCATCACTATAACACTTGAATATGACACAGCCATTAGGGACTTGCGTAAGTATGCTGATAACAGACTCTTCTTTGACCACCATGTCTCTGAGATATTTAAAATATCTTTCTACCTTGCACAGCTTATATTTTTGTGATATCTCTTCAAGGTGTAAAGAAGTTATAGTCTCATGTTATTCATTCCTTATTAGCCCCTGTCATTGAAAATAATTGACAGTCTGCCATGTATTTTGTTAAGTGCCTAAATCAACTTGAGGGACTGCAACATTTCCTCACAGAAAAGACCTCATTTGACAATACACTGAGATATTCTGATATACTAAAATCCCTGTTCCTCTGCTCAGTGCCACACAGATTCTTGATGGGTGATTTCTCCTTAGGCTTCTGCATTATGAATGATCTAACACTCTTTGAACTCCGTCACCTGATCTGAACAAGTGTACAGCAAAAATTTTATTTATTTAAGATTTGTTTACCGGGAGAGTCAGACTGGGTCAGAGCCTGGGGAGAAACGCTCCAGACACATGTCTTGGAATGTGGGAGGAAACCGGAGCACCCAGAAGAAATCCACTCAAATGCAGGGAGAACATACAGACTCCACATAGAAGGCATACCAGCCAATAATCAAATGGGAGAACCTCTTGTTGTGAGGCAACAATGCTAACCGCTGCACCAATGCATTGTCCAGTGGCGGAAATATCTATTCTACAATCATAAACCTAGGCAGCCACATGAATACAAAATGGCATGACAGATACCTAGCCCATGGTATAACTTCATTTTTGCAGTAGGCTACCCTTACCTATTAAGCAGAGTACTTCTCTAGCAAGCTTTGAAGCCCCTTAGGATGATTAGATTGGTGATCACAAATTTTCACTAGGAATATATGGAGAAAGCCTACTTAATGGGAACATTGTTATTGTATTCCTTGATGCGGCTGAGCTTCTTGATGGTCTCATTTGGTTGTAATCTTAATTAAAATCAATTAAAATCTAAAGCAGTTAAGGACTGATTTTCTTGATTAGTACACTGGAACATATTTTCCCTTCTAAATATGCACAAAATACATTTGGATGTTTTCACAAATGTAACAGGGTCATATTACTGTCTTTACTGACACTTTGGAAATGAGCTCCGTACAGATTAAATGTAATCAGTTTATCTACTGACCTTTTACCAGACATGGACCATTCACTATCTTCAATCTTTCTGTGTGGCTTTCTTCCTCCATTATAATCACACCATTATTACCACTGAGGTTGCAAGGCTAGGCTTTTTATGGCCCAAATGGTCACTAGCCTAGTATACACCTGTGAACCTATGAACCTATTAGACCCCTAATTTTAGCATGAGGGTCTTTGTTACTGACTCGTGAAATAAATACTACAATTCTAAGTTTTAAGTCAATTAAGAATGCAGTTAATGTTCTTTTGCTTTTTTTCTTCAAAACAGCTTTTGTATATTTTTATATGGTGATATAAGTGGTAATTTTCTCTTGGACACAAGTTAATGCTCTTATTGTGTTTGTTTTAATGGCAGATTTATACATGTCAGTCTTGTCTTTATGTATTATTTGTACCTTCTTATATATTCCCCTCACATTTATTATGATCCCAGTCTGTGACTTAGATACAAAACAAATGAAGAAAGAAAGAATGAATGAAACAAAGAAAATAACTTCCCATTGTCACTCATTAAGTAATCCATATTGATTGTTTAAATTTTACTTTACAAAAATGCTCTTCTAACAAGATTGAGGTCTTCCTTCCATCTGATAATCCGGAACTCCCCAAAATATTAATGCTGTTAAAATAATTGAGAATAATATTCTGAGGCCCATTTACTTACTGCAGAAGAGAAAATATTATGATACTATTCAGAAAAGTGTTTTCCAGTGGAAGCAAGGGATTTTTTTCTCCTCAATAATCCAAACTATAATCTATTACATGAAAATTACTGCTACCTTTAAATAATTATTTTATAAGGTGTTCTCATTATGAAGTTATAAAGCAGGAAGAAATATTCCTTTACAGATCCCCATACAAACTACTATTATCATAGAGATAATTGGATAAAATGACCCCAACTTCTTGGAATATTCTTTTCGGAAAAAAAATGCAAGGCATCAGTAAAATGGGAACTTTTTGTAAATAACAAAAACCTTTTGTTAGTGCCATGTTGAAGTGCAAGTGTCACAAAAACACTGGTTAATTTGCTATTTGATTATTAAGCACAAATTGCTATGCTATTACCTTTCATTAATGCTGCTTATTGTATACACCCCTCTAATCCCTACCTTACTGTGAAAGAAAGTCTTTATACATTTACTGTATACATACATGCACACACACACACACACACACACACACACACACACACACACACATATATATTTTACATATACATATATATATATATATATATATATATATATATATATATATGTGTGTGTGTGTGTGTGTATGTGTGTGTGTGTGTACTTCTTGAAAGTTTACTAAATTTTCTGTTTGTAGGAACTGCTTTTATGTTCAATGTAGCTAAAAGATTAGCCACACAGTTGCTGAAGTTATCGAGATACACTGATTTAAAAATGTATTACAGGCCCCAGTACGATACTCATATGGATGAATTTCAGTTGGCCTATCACTCCAGTAGCATAATTCCATGACTATGTAGCTGCACTGCTTCTGTATGCTTCATGTTAGTTGAACTGAACCTCAGCACTTCAACAGTTTACATCTTACCTCTGCATGTATTTAGGATGCATATTCATGTATTCAGAACCACATCATTCATTCTGTACAAACATAATATAAACTGTGCTGCTAATATCTGCTTCTCTGTTATTTAACTGTTGTTTGGCAGTACCAATGACATATCTGTTAACAACACTGTAATCCTTTATGTCAATGCCTTGTAACCAGGTATAGTTCGATTGCTCATTTAGTAAAATGAAAGATTGACTGAAGATATATATATATCTATGCAGACATTTAATATATTTAGTACATATGCATACTGAATTAGTAAATATGGTTACCCGGTGACCTTCTTTTAATAAACATTCAGAAATCTTTTTCTAAAGATAGGGGCACATCATCCTGTAAATTCCTTCTGCTAATGCTGCATGCTCTCTTCACAGATGTAAGTGCCGTAACTTCCATTTCACAGTTTAATGCCCCCTGAAGAGTCCACCTCATTCCATCCTGTCTATGTCATGAGTAAAAGATCACCTAACAAGAGTGCATCATGAAACAGATGTGTGCTACGGATAAGTTTATATAGTTTGGATAGTGCAGCTGACTAGACTAGGTATAGTGGTTATATATCCTACTTATCATTTTCTTCAGTTTCCAAGAAGATACATTAAATACACACTCTCAATATCATTGCACATTACTTGAAGCTGAGTTTTTAGCTGTTCCATAAACTATATTCATGTTTATATACTTTTCATTCTCTCTCTCTGTCATAGTCTACTATTTATATTTTTGTAACATCTATGAGCACTTATTTTGCTGTCAGAAACACCTACCAAAATTTGATCTAATTTATTACAACATCCTTCTGCTTTGAGCCTATCATGTTTTACTTTGACTATTATGCTCTTTTAATAGTATATGTACCATGTTTAGTTACTTAAACACAATAGCCCATATGCATTTTGGCTTTTCTTATGTTTTTCCTTATGGTCTTAACATATTCACTGTTATATATTTGTTATGACTGTTTGTTGTTGTAGAAGCTTCTCTCCTCAGGTCCTTTTTATAAATGTACATATCCCAGCAGAGTTTACCTGGTTAATGTACCACAAAACAACAAATTGCATTATTTAACATTTTCTTTTAATTCATGAAGTCCTATTACAAATAGCCCTAGGAGTCATTTTCTTAACTAGATTCCTTTATAACATTGCTAATTGCTGTTCCATACTCATATAGAGCCTTGCATCCTTCACATCTGGTTCCTCATTATACCTCTCAGCTATCCAGAATTTTACTGAATGTCCAGAGCTTTGTCTCATATTTTTGGTCTGTTCCTCTTTCAGTTTGTGATTTTCTAGCAAATCACTGACAACTGTGGTCATTTAATAATGACACACATTTATGTTTGAGACTCTGTATGTTTCAGAAAATGCACAACAAATCAAAACCTGTTATTTTAGCAACTTTCCATGTTTTGGGGCCTTTGTCCCTCATAATTTTTGACTTTGTCCAGAATTCTTGAACTGAGGTCAAAAGGTATGATCCTCATGATAATGTGCTAAGACTTCCTTGTGAATCACTTTCTTTCTTATTTTATACTTCAGTATTTACCATTCCTAGCAGATCTCTATTGCAAATGTGCAATTATCCTGGATCCATTAGTCAAGCATTGAGATCACTGATCACAGATTAATTTCACAGCTCTTAACGTTATTATCTATTGCTGAATGGTTACCATAGTTGAAAAGTAATCAAAATTGTATCCAAATGCAGTATCAGAATTTTAGGAGACCAGTGTCAATTATTTACTATTTTTAAGCATGGTAGAATCTTTTCTAATACATTTCATTGATTTTACAAACCACTGTACTATGATGCCTTTTGGATTTGTTCGTATTTTAATTCTTCTTCTTCTTTCTGCTTTTCCCGGTTAGGGGTCGCCACAGCAGATCATCTGTCCACTCATGATTGGCAGTGGAGTTTTATGGTGTCGAGTTGCCAGCCCGGCACCCAACCTTCCATGGAAGGCACACACACGCATGCACTCATGCCTAGGGCCAATTTAGAGTATCCAATCCGCCTACAGCATGTCTTTGGGATGTGGGAGGAAACTGGAGCACCCGGAGAAAACCCTCTGCTTTCAAATTTGAGCTCTGCTTTCAGCTCAGTGCATAAGAAAGTATTTGACTTGCAAAGTCTTCCTTCAAAACTATTGTAATATGTGAACTGAAAGGTGTAAGATGACTTTAAATGTACTGCAGTTGGGAGGATGGGATATTTTCACAGTAGTTTGAAAGAAAATAGGTTTTAATTGACAATCATTTTTTTATAAGAAGATTGCCTGAAAGCAGCAAACACAGATGATACTGAATCACTTGGAGTGTTATTTGAAGGAAGGAGTGGAGTATGACACCCATTCAGGCTAACCTGTGGAGTGTACCTTCTGGATGTAATTGATTACAAACAAAATCAGGGCCTGAGATAGTCTGTATGTTGAAGCGATTGTGTGGACAGTGAAGTCTGGATAAAATCAGTCTAAGGAATTGTCTGTTTAATTTGGATCTGCAAAACTAAATGAGCTATGATTTTGATTTATTTTTGACTTGTAAAAAAAAAAAAAACTTGTATTTTTTATGTAAGCCTTCCATACAATGTCTCCTTAAAACACTACATAGAAATGAAAAAAGTGACAATTCAAAACTGTGGCAAGGTGAAACAAATGCCTTACCCCACATGGTGTAGACCTTAGAGGTTTAAGAATGTCACCAGCTATATAGCTTACATTATTCTGCTGATGTCTCTTAATCTGTTGCACCAGTACTGTAGAACTTGTTTATATAGGCCTCTCCTGGCATATATGACATTTAAAACGTATAGGTTCATAGGTGTTTAATAGGCTAATGACCACATGGGCCTTTTTAAGCCTAGTCATGCATCCCAAATCTCTGACAAGTTCTGATACCCTTGATAAGAGTGAGCAGGGGGTTGGGAGATAAAATATTTACAGCTTACCTGTGTCCATTAAAGACATATGTGGCAAACCAGGGATGAATTTCTGGCTTCCCATCCACTTGTCCAAGTTGCACTTGAATTGGTTAGGGAGGACCTCTGCTTCATATGTATGGGGAGCCTGTTCTATAGATGTGGTAGTCTCTGGGATACATACCTACCTCTCTAGCAGGACCTATTTGTATCACAGGCAAGGTTTAATTCTTTAGAATTGGGAATTCTGGTGTGTTTGTTTTGGATATGCAGGAGGTCCATCAGTGTGGGGTTTGACAATGCCCCGTATGCCAGGCATAGATCTCCCCTCAAAAGCATGTAGGAGACAGAATACAGGGATAGGGCCCTGAGGCAGTCTGCATAGGACATTTTACTTATGTATTCTTTTAGTGAGGAACCTCTGTTGGATATGCCTGGTTAGGTACACACTCAATCATAGGTCTGATGAATGCCAAATACAGTGGAACAATGACTTCCTTGGACTCAGATGCCAAACCTTTGTTTATAAGTTGTGCAATATAGAATGATTTTCTCATCACTGTAGACACATAATGGTCAAAGTCTAGATTACTATGTGTGTCCCTAAGTCTCTGACTAGTGGGTCAACTCTAAAGGCTGTGTTGTCAATATGATAATTACCAGGGAGGATGACTTCCCAAAGGATACTATTACGCATTTCTTGGCATTTAGTTTTAGTCCATGTCTCTGACACCAGTTGTTTGCCTGTGTCAGCCCCTACTGTAGAACATTTGTGTCAGTGTGAGATTCAATGACAGCTTCTAATTTGCAATCATCTGCAAATTTAGTCAGCCAGAGACCACTGACATTGACCTTGACTTCTTAGAAGTAAATGCCAAAGAGGAGCAGTCCAAAGACTGATCCTTGAGGGACTCCACTTGTGACTGGCCTCTATGTAGAAGTGGACTCCCCAGTTCTAACTTCTTGGGTCTTGTCTGAGAGCCAGTTGGCTATCCACTGGGTGACACATGGGCTTGTACGTAACCTCTTGAGTTTGTCAACAATGCCCAAGTGGGGTATTGTGTCAAATGCCTTCTCTCAAAAGTAATTTTTGGAAAGGGGAGCCATGTTATGATAAAAAAAATGCTAACTGATAAGTACGCCTGCTTGATCTTCCTTTCTTTCACCAGCCACTGATGTGGACATTGAGTGCTTCACTACCACTTGTTGTTACATAATGTCCTGAATTTTCTCCCAGGTAAGCACAAATGAAATCTTCCAGCTTTGACCTTAATGATCTTACTTGTCTTCCTGATTTATTCCCTACCAATCTTCACTTCCCTGTTGGAAAAATAAAATCTGTATTCTGTCCCTGTAGCTGGATATTTGGTACAGATGAATGGAGTCCTGACAACCCAGGACAGATATGTATCCCAATAGCTACAGGAGACAGTGTGTGTGCATTTTGTGTGTGTGTGTGTGTGTGTGTGTGTGTGTGTGTGTGTGTGTGTGTGTGTGTGTGTGTGTGTGTGTGTGTGTGTGTGATGGGGAGTGAGTAAATGGGAAATGAGTGGGTCATATAATCTCATACAGAATGGGGACTAGGTCTATGAGTGCCTGATAGATTAAGTAAATACTGTCTGATCCTATGGTGTGGCCCTGTTGACCTAGCAGGAGCATCAATTCATAGACAGATTGGTGGGCAGAACACTTGTGAAAGCATGCAATGTTCCCATACTGTTCTCATTACATATTGTGAGGGTACCAAGGCACAGAAGGGGAAATAGAAGTATATGTAAAAATGCCAATCTGCCTTGGATAAAGCCCTGTCACCACCGGAAATAAACTACTATTGGTATCAATATGACTGGCTAGGATGGGGAAACAAATGTATTAGTGGATAAGTAATACAAGACTGAGGTTTGGTGATAAAAGATCCCAAAAAGCTAATCCAGCTGATATTTGAGCATCATCATTCGGGCTCTATACCAAGCACCTTTAAGGTCACACAGCTCCTCCATACAATGTATTGGTATTACTTCACTATGTTCAGTTCAGTCCAAAAAATATACTGTCCTAGCAGAGTCCTCAGTATTAGCTTTCCCAAACCATGGTACTGGCCCTGAAATAAGGACTTATTATCATGTGCTATTATCCAACCTTCTGAAATTGTAAAGAAGTCCTATAGATAAGTGCCTACCTTCTGTAGTCTCAAAAACGTTCACAAATTAATTCTAAATCTCTTAAACTGTACATCAGATGACCAAGAACTCATGGCATGCATTTATTAAAGAAAATTATTTTCACAGATAGTCATCTAGATTCAGCCATTGGCTTTTTTCCTAGCATACCTGCCCACTGTATCCACTACATTTACACAGCTGGCCCATTTATTCCTTTGGGATCAAGAGCAAGACATCCTCAGGCTAGATTAGAGTCCTATGACCCATTCATAACTACCCAGGTTGTTCTATTAGCATGAGTCAAGTGGTAGTCTAACATCTGCCCCCCTTGGAACAGATATGATTGCAGTAGCCAGCTGAACTTTGCTTGCATCCAGCCACCCACAGGTAGCATACTTCTGCTCACTCTCTCAGCCTACATGCATGCACACCATCAGTGTGTGCTTGCATTCTTGATCTCAATGGGTACATCATGTAGTGTTTCCATTTGGTGTCACTCAAGTGGCAAGCCAGCGCTGCCTCCCTCCCTTCAACACTGGTAACCTGGCAGCAGCCACTCCCATTCTCTCCTTACAGTTCCTAATGAAACCCAAGCCACTAGTGGATGTGGGTCACTTGCATCATAGTTCAGACTTTAGCCCTCAACATCACTTGAACTGGCACAAAACATTGGCTCATTTTGAGCAGATGGAGGACTCTGAGCTCTAGCTTTGTCTTATTAACTAGCAGTATGTAGCCATGGTGCTGGCTACAGCTCTCTCTACCAGTAGATCTGTGATATTATTTCCTCAATGTTGCAGTCCTTCACAGAGTCCCTTCAGAATGAACAAGATAATGTTGATGATGTATAATGCTGAAACATCTGTCTTTTTGTATATTAAGCCTAATGAGGATAATTTATATTTTTTCTACTGGGGGACCAAAATATGGACAGATATGCCTTCCTAATAACTAAATAATGCTGCAGTGATTTTATAATATTACAAGTATGTGAAAGCAAATTATCAACTGTGTTTTTTTTTTACATTTGGAGGCTTTATCATTTTAGGTTTATGTTCTCTGAAGTTTGCCAAAAAATCTACTACATCCATGAATTCTGGCTTCTGTTTCTTACTGCCTTTACCAAGAATTATTTTTTCATTTAAAATACAAATGCATCTATCAACTCCCATTTCCATTCTACTTCTTTTAAGCACTACTTACATGAATAGCTTTAAACTCATATAGGGTCCAGTGGAATTCATGACCTAATGGTGCAAAATAAGACATTCGTATATATGCACAAAATATCAATAACATTTTAAGTAAGTAAAACAAAAAGCATGCAGAGCAGCTAACATTCCTAGTGAATGACACAATAACCAGCAAATATGAAGTATGAACACTAGAGGAAGAGGGGAAAAAATAGAACATTCTAAACCAGGTCATATGTGACAGTTATACCGACAGTGTGGTTTATATGAGATTGCATAAATTACTTATGTTTTAATGCAAATGGCAGTGTAGCTTAAATACAGACGTTAAAGCATGGTGTTTAGAAAATGCCTAATGTAGTAAACATGAGTTGATGAAAGAACTCAAGGGCTCTAATTCCAAAAGACTTGCGCTCAGACTAAATGACCAATTACACTGAGAGCAGGTATTTTGGAGTCCCCATGGTAAGACTGTTTATAGAGGGACCTTACACCAAAGTGAGTAAGATACACTGACAGCGGGTGGTTCAGAATCAGGGTAGAGGTACGCTGAGAGCACCTCTTTTGGAATTTGGTCCATGGTCAAACTGAAAAATGTTATTAATGAAAGTAGTTGATTCTCGTTTGTTTATTTTATTTGTACTAAATACTGTGAAATACGTTTTGTATGCTATTTGCCACCATCAAAAACCTAATGCAGGCTAATTCACTTCTTGATTTCAATTGAAAAGGCATTTCAATTAACTGAGTAAATAGTGTCAGTTCTAAAATAAAATTCCAAGTGCAAGCCAGTGTTTGCTAAAAATAACTAATATTTTCACACCTGAAGTGAGAAAAGCAATTGGACTTCATATTTCTATACTTGAAGACTTTAAACTGCTGTTCCTTTCTTTTGCCTTACTTTTTTCTAGTAATATTCACCTTCTACATTAAAAAAGAACTAAATAAGATATGCTGTTTTATTACTCTGCTTGCTCCTAGGAAATTTGTGCTCTGTAACCTACAATAAGGCAAAGTGATGCTCTCTCCCAGCTAGAGTGAATTTGCTTTTGAGTATTCTCACCTTTCAATTATTATATCATGAACACTATTATCTTATTAAAAATAAATTGATAGTAGCAGCACAACTTTATCCACTTTGATCCACAAACTATGGTGTCTGCCACACATGATAGCCTGTATTTACGATAACGCTGGGGAGGAAAACTTTCAGTAAGGTGTCACAATAGCATGATCTGGCAGGAATATCTTACCAGTCAATGTATGATTTAAAATTTATGGTAGCAAATTTAACCCTGTTGGCAGATTTTCTTGTGATACTGAAGGTATTATATATTGTCTTAGGTGTCCCTGCGACCTTTTTTTATATTGGTCAGAATAAAATAACATTATAATTAGGTTGCAGAAACACATTAGAGACATAAAAAAAAACAAAAAGCAGAAAGTTCATTTGCAATTAATTTTCTGGAAAGTCACAATAGTGATCACACATTATTACAAGGAACAGCTTTGGAAAAAGTGCTTGTTAAAGTGGGCAATGCTGCATTGTTAAAAAATATATTATTGTATAAAGAAGTTGTTTTTATTTTAAAGTATAACACTCTTTTACCAGGGGAGTTGAATCATGATACGAATTGGAAATATTTGGTTTAATTAGTTATTTTATTGTTTAATTGTTTTATTGTTTTATTGAATTATTGTTAATTAGGTTTGTATATATAGGGGAGTTTTTTTCTAATGAGTATCACTTCTTGAAGGCTGGTTGGCTGAGGCGCTAAAGTGCAACAAACTTAAACTTGCAATTTGGATCTGTATTTTGTTGTTTTTTTCTTTGTGAGTGGTTTGGTGGTTTGGGAGTTTTGGTATAGGGCTACAGATCCATCAGTGAACATTCCCCAAATATTTTGTGAGGATATTTCATTGTTAACTCCAGCTTCAGGTTTGAATGATTCTTCTTCACAAAGAACCATGGACAACTTTGTGGTGCATAATAATCAACCTAGTGGCAATGTAGCTGTACAGCCAGGTGCTTCAGGTACTCTTACTACTGGGGAAACTATGGATAATAACTTTGTTCATAAATATTTGGAAGAAAGGCTCCAAGGAGTTAATAACCTGTTTGCAGGTATTGGACATACTAACATGAGTTCTTTTTCTATGGAGGTGCAAGATCTTACTGATCGTTTTGAAAGACTGATTTTTAAAGAAACCCATTAATATTTTAATTTGTCAAGGCTACAACATTACATGGAGTTAGACATCTCTTCATGGGGACTGCAGGCTTTTAAGAGTCCTTCCACTCCATTTGATAAGTCAGACCCAGTAGATTCAGTTTTTAAGGACCGCTGGCTCTCCGCTGCTCACAAGTGTGCTATGGAGTGGATGTCAATCCTTATTGAAAGTGGTCAAATGCAACAAAGAAAATTCAAGGAAGAATTAAATGCCATGCATGCTGATATTTTGGCTAGAATTGTTTCCTCTAAAATGACTGAATTGTTTATCAATATGAAGGATAAATTAAACAAAATTTGAAACAGAACAGATTGACCTTAAAATGGGCAAAATAAGGAGAGGCATCCATGATTATAATAATGGGAGGGCCTTCCTATGGAGGGCCAATAAAAAAAAAAACTGTTAATAAGAGTGACATTTCTCGATCCAAGCAAGGACAGAAAAAACAACATTCTGTTTCCTTTGCCGCTTCAGAAGGCACAGGATATACCACAGATTCAGATAGTGACATCCGGATGTATCCACCACTTCCTCCAGCACAGGAACCAGATTTACATCAGCAACAGTTTCAGAACAACGGAGAAGGTGCAGGTAGTAGTAACTACAAGAAAAGAGGAACCTCAAATGCTTTGGCAGCGAATGAAGGACATTTTAAACAAATGCATAAACGAGGTAGATGGCAATAATTCTTGTATTTCTCATGATGCATATGTTGTGAATTTATCAGGTTATGTGCTATCTTATGAACAATTCAGTGTCCTTAATTTGGGCTAAAAATTTATACCAACAGTACTGCCTAGGTTGGGGTCTTCGAACACATAATAATCGACACACACAGCGAATGCTGTAAACCGCGAATGGCCATATTTCCTCAGGAAAAAAATTTATGCGGTCGGAAAATAAAAAAACACACCCCTGGATTTACTAATCTTCTGTGCAGGACTAGCTTAGTCCTGCATGGAAGCGACCGTTTAGGAGCAGGACGGCAGTGCACTATGCATATTAATGATGCTCGCTGCCCCAGCTCCTAGGCTTACATGGAGCATGTAAGAGTGCAGGGGGAATGTCCCTCACAATGTAGAACAGCAGAAAGAGGTATGCAATGAGTGAGACCACTCACAGGTGACCGCATATCCCCACCAACAGTCCCCCTTGTGTATAAGAGCAACAGAATGTAGAAATAAAATGAAGAAACCTTTTTTTTCTTTAAAAATACGATTACAGCTAACCGTAGGTACATGGGTGTGCCCATCGCTTAGCTACGGTTAAAGCTGCTTAAAAGGCTGAAAAGGATAACAAGGAAGATATATACAAATGAAGTAGCATACCAATAGTGTCGTGGGCAGAGCATTCGCCTTACAAGCAGACATTTCTGTTTTGAGTCCCACTGCAACACATTCTATTTTACAAACCAAGTTATGACCAATATTTTCATTGCATAACCCACTAAATAACATATATTTATGAACTGGAGTACTGCAGTAAATGCACATGTGAGGTGTCAGTGTTATAATGAATAAGGCACTAGTAAGCAGGTGTAAGCACAAGTAAGCATATTTAAACACTAGTAAGCGGCCTTTAAATCCATTTGAGTGGTGGTAAGCAATGCCTACAATGGCTAAGCAATTCTAAAGCAAACTCTCTGTAAGCAGATGTAATGTCAGGTTACCAGTGCTTACCATTGTGCAAACCTGCTTACAACTGCTCAAAAGTGCCTTAATCACTCTGTATCCAATGGCCTTTGTTCTGCCCAACAACAAAATGAACAGCCATGCAGGCCTCAAACCCAGGACCCTGTACACCGTAGTCCAAGTAGTGGTCCACCAAGCCATCACAGAAGCACAGAAAAATGAGGTAGCAGCAAACATGTCCTCACCATAGTATAACCAAACTGAAACTGTGAAAGGCATCAGTATACAGTCATATGTGCCATAACCCACTACATAACATAAATATGTGAACTGGAGTACAGCAGTAAGCCCAGAAGTAGGTGTAATTGTAATAGAGTGTTGAAGTCCCCAATAAAAGACAAGGACCCCACAGATTGTATGTACACATCAATCGGGGATACCAGGCATACATATAAGGTATAATGAATAATAACACAATGGCAAAAAGGCATTATAATGAAGGTCTAATGTAAGCAATGCTAAGCATTGCACAGGCCAGCTTAGGAGGTGTGAGCAATATGTAGACCAGCTAACTCTTTGTGCCCAGTCATATACCCCTTTAAACAATGTGAACCATAGGTAAGCAAGTTTGCCCATAGCTTAGCCTTTTCAAACCGGCCAATCACGGAAAAGTGCATGAAATCGGCCCTACTTAAACCCAAGAGACAGGAATACATCTCATAACCGGTTGTAGCTTCCCCTTGCAGGCACTATGGCAGTAAGGGGAGAAGGAGTGTGCTTCCGGGTACAGCGATGGTGCATCCAGGAATCCAAGGTCATGGCAGGACTCCTAGTTAATGACCATGCACAGAGACTGCTGCAGGGCCAGTACCAGGGCTCCCAATATAAGGCAGAGGCATGGGATCATCTCGCCCATGATCTCACCAGTGTCACTGTCATACCCCAAACTGGTGAGCAGGTCAGGCACTACTATGCTGACCTAAAGCGGCGGAAGGGGGACCTATTGGAGGAGGAGCTCCAAGAGGCTAGAGCTTCAGGGGATTTTCCAGAAATGTGTATCACCCCAGTTTGTGTGTAATAATTTCCACCTCAGGTATATCATGGATAGATATGGCTCAATATTCCTCTTATGTCCCCCACAGCTGCAACAGAGCGGGCCGCGAATCAGGAGGCCCAAATCAGCCGCCTGGTGAGGTTGCGATCCGAGGCAAGTCAGTAATACTCATGCTTTTACTGTCACAGGAAATAAAAATAAAAGTAGTAGTAAATTAATTGCTAGTATAAAACTTGTATTCTTCAAGGCAAGTACTGCATACACTAGAGAATATGGCAGGAAGAGTCTCATATTGTTTGTATGTCAATAAAAGTGTAATATCCTGACAAAACAGGTCTAACTGCTGGACTGTATGTGTATATTCTGGTATCATATGGTAATGTAGATTTGCAATCATGTAATAGTACTGTTGTATTAAGCACTGTTACCCACACCATGCATCATAAATTGAATGTGTAGGAATGCCTGTATATGACAGGTGTAATCCCCAGAGGTCATTTAGTACAAGTGAGAGACACATAGACAGTAAACAGGGAAAATGCAAAAAAAAAAAAAATGAATAGCACATGCAACTGAAATGTGAACTGTTGTTTTTTTAGCACACACAGCCACGGTTCAAATTCCGCCAGTGGTAGTAGTCTGCATACAGAATCATACCCCACAACTGTACAGATATGTCAAGAATGTCTATTAAAGTGGCCCACATCTATTGCCTATCAACCTGCCCCACTGGGAAATCAGTGGGATGATCTCAGACGTATAGGCAGCAAACAGGAAATACAACTGATTGACACACATCTATGACAACAAACCTGGCACACTAGCAACTCCCCAATACTTTATGTGACTAAGAAGCCACGTATGTCCCATTTACACCCCAACTTGTTAAGCTGTAGTCAGAGTGTGTACAGTAACAGAGTGAGCTCTATGTGCATAATAGTAATGTGGAATCTGGTACTGTGTCTGGGAAGATTCAGGTAGTGTTAATACCAACACTGTGGCCAGAAATACAAGAATGATATGCAGTTGCTCTGAATAATGAGGTATTACACATCACTGTTGCCCACACTGTCCTACAACATAGAACTGTCTAGGAAATCTGTATAAGAGTGTTGTTATGCAAGGTTAGAATGCATAAGCATAGGGGATTAATAAGACAGAAAGCAGATTGGAGATATACAGCAATGTCAATATAGCAGACACAACCGTGATGGACGGTGTTTAAGTTGTAGCAGACACAGCCATGATCTGATTCCTGGGAGTGGAATTAGACTGCATACAGATTCATACCTCATAACTGTACACATGAGGCCAGAATGTCCAGTATATGTGCCCATATCTGCTGCTTGTCCCCCTGGTAAGTCCGTGGGATGACCCCAGATGTGTAGCCAGCAAACAGGGAATACAAGTGGTTGTCAACCATCATGAGAACACACCTGTCACTGTAGCAACCCCCAAAACTGTTAGGAGAGTAATATTTCAAGTATGTCCTATCTACACTCCCATGTTGTCAAGCTGTGACCAGAGTGTGTACAGTAACAGAGTGAGATGTATGTGCATAATACTAATGTGTAATCTGGAACTTTGTGTGGCAACAGTCAGGTAACGCTAACAAACATTGCTCCCACAGGTACATTGGATATGAACAATGTGCTGAGAAATGCAGACCAATAAAACCTGTACTGGTACTGTCCACCCTGGTATTGTAGGGGATTGTGAGTGTTGCAGTTTCTCTGAATAATAAAGTATCACTGGTCACTGTCACCCACACTGCGCCACATAATATAACTGTGTAGGAAAGCATGTATATGTGTGTTTTCAGGTCACTAAAGGTGGAAGAGGGCAATATTCTAGATATGTCCAGGCACACCAGCATGTGGTCAACACATGGCTAGAGTCTGTGCAGAAAGAGTTGGATAGCATAGTGCAAAACATCAACCCGGAATCTGGGCATATGTGTACAAACAGTCAGTGTTAACAAACATTCCCTCCACAGGTATACCAAATAAGAGGTGTATACTGCAGATAAAACCGCTTCATGTGTAATGATGATGGCAGCCATATCACTGTCCAAAATAAGGCTATAGGGTAGTGTAGTAAGACTTGTAAGATATAGATAATGGCACTGACTAGGAAAGTAATGTGGACTACAGGTATATATTACTTGTTAATTGACATCTTTCTCCCCCCCACCTTATCTCCAACAATAAACAACATACCCACCTCAACTGATATGTAATGACTCTGGTAATGTCCAGTTGTTTGATAAATATTTTAATGGTTCCCATGCATTTTCCATATTGAATTATTCCAACATTGTTGGCATGGTGCCATCAGCGTACCTGCATGCTGTTCTTATTACCACTGTGGTCCCATATATGCATGTGTTTTGTTGGCTATGCAACTGTTCCGTATATGGTGTCTGGGTTAATGGGAATAGCTATGCATGCTGTTATATGTAACCCTGGAATGTGTTGACTATTACTAACCCATATATGATGATGAAATCTAAACACTATAGCACGCTTGGGAAGGCTGGTCCCAGCCTACCCACCTGTCCCACCTCAGCTGGCCATGGCACCGGGTACCAGCATGTCTGAGGCCCAATCCCAGACCTCCCTGTCCGTTGGTCCTGCACCACCGTTAGGTGGAACCACCTCAGGGGATTGGGTTCACCCTCCGAGAGTGGGCATGGACAGGCACCTGTCACCCTTCGCCAGGTCAGGGTCATGGTGCGAGAGTGATCAACAAGCAGTTCGGTGATCTTCTACGCCAGCTCAAGGGCAGCGTGTCACGATTAGAGAGTCAGCCTGGATCTGAGGCTCAGCCCCCAGCACAGCCAACTTCAGGGCTGTGAAGGTGCAGTGGTGACTACCAATGGGTGGGGACCTCAGTCCCACTGTTACTACTAGGGGGTTTGTGGGCTTCCGATATCCCAACACCCCTCCCAATCAAGGTGTTTACCCCCCATATTTGTGATATACCACCCATGTATGCGTCTTGTGTGTCTTGTCTGTTAACTTACCCAACCTACCTCCCCAAATATACCTACTACCCCTCCCCAACATCTCGCTCTCAGCTGAAAAAAAGAAAAAAAAGGGCAATATGTTCCCACAAAAAAACCTTGCCCCATACATAGCTGTTCATTTCTCACACATGTCCACTGGACACATGCAATCTGGTCTAATTGGCATCACAACTTATTATTGTTGTTCTAACCCCTCTCCCAGGGGTTTGAGTGCCCAGATCTACCTCCAAATTCAGTGTATATGCACAGCTGTTGCTGTAGAAGAAATGGGCAGCGATGGACCTTCCGTACACTCTTCCTGCACATCCATAGCTATTTTCCCTACTGCATTTCCCTCGTTGTGCCCCTTTTTCACCACTTTCCTATCAACCCTTTTTTCTTTTCTTTTAAAGAAATTAGCAAAGGGGTAAGCAGGAATAAGCACTTTTAAGCAGCAGTAAGGTGGTCTAAGCCTGTTTGCGCAGGGTAAGCAATGCCTACACTGGTTAAGCAATTTAGAAGCTACCTGAGTATAAGAAACGGTAACCAGAAGTTAGCAGTGCTTACCTCCACGCAAACCCATGTAAACTTGCTTACAACTGCTTTAAAGTGCCTTGATGACTCTGTATCCAACGGCCCATGTCCTGCCCAGCAACAAAATAAACAGCTTTTGCAAGGCTCAAACCCAGAGCTTTGCACACCATAGACAAAGTGATTTACCATTAAGCCATGCCAGATATACATAACCTTGATGATTTCAAAAACATATCATCCAGCCCAGTCATTAAACAGTACAGAGAATGTAGTCCAACATGTAGATGCATGTGTGTGTAAATATATTAATATCTAAACAGCTACAACATATATATATATATATATATATATATATATATATATACATACATATATAAATATATATATACATATATATATATATATATATATATATATATATATATATATACATACATATATAAATATATATGAACATATATTCATGTGAATGCATGCATCAACACATATATATGTCTACACATATATGTCTGAATATACAAAGCAAGTTACATATAAGTAAGCAGCTATATATCTATGTAGGTATATACGAACATAGTCATATATATATGTAAGCAGATATATATATCCATATAGGTATATATGGACATACATGTGTAGATACCAATGGGAGATTAACTAAAACATATGTGTCCACATGCACCGTTAATGGGGTTGAGAGGCCTCAAACGATATATGTCTTGTACAAATAGGTATACCCACCCTCTACAGCCAAACACGTTTGCCCTGCAATACACTACCAAGTGTTGCAGATACCATAACCAGGTCCTGACACGACATAGGCACAAGATGTTAACAGTACTACATCCCACCTGTATGATGTCAGGCTGGTATTGGTAACATATCATGCAGTACAGTCTGGCTCCCACAGGAAATGTAAAATGTGGAAGCTATCAACACCCCCAGGGTACATATACACAGACACATATATGCAGATGCAGATATACAGATATATATATATATATATATATATATATATATATATATATATATATACATATACATATACATGTGACTACACATACACATGCAGAGATATGTACAGCAAGATATTTATGTAGTAGGCGTACGCAATATGGAACAGCCACTATGCCTACAGTTAACATCCTAACAACTGGACACTGGATGAGCCACCCATATAAATGACATTCTGTGCCTGCAACATATACTCACAGAGAGGTCATAGGATAAAACACCATACACAGGTCTGCAGAAATGGAAAACCTTTATTTGTGTACTATTACAGTTTTATATGCTATGTCATATAGCTGTTCAGACACTGACATCCATATAAATAGAGTATTGCAACTGTGAAACAGTTATACTAATACAGTAGTCTGGAAAGGTTCACAACTGTTGCTGTCCAGGCCAAGCCCTCCAAATCGTACAATAGTGAAAACAGACTGGGCCACAGGATACCACACAATCAAGAGTAAGTGATGCAGGTATTTAGTCCAGCAGCTTCTATCTACACTCTGTACAAAATCACTAGGTGGTAAAGACTTCAGATAACCAAATGGGATTTAACTGTTACATAACAAGGCATAACTGACACCATTACAGGCACACTGGCAAACAGAACAGTCTGTATGGCAGGAGGCAGTAGGCCTGCAGTAACCCACTTTATGTAAGTAATGTCAAGATAGGTGAAATGTATGGTACTGTACATCCAGATATCTTAAGGCAGCTCACCCCTAATACCCCCACATTTTGTAACAGCCTAGGTTATGTATGGTGCATCCCCCCCTAAAATACAGGGCCATATACCACTGTTACATACACTGGCCTCTGGAGTGCATATGGGCACACGTGTTTTGTGTAGGTGAAGACCGCACTTATATGGCCCCAGCCCCACCGTATGTGTGGGGGATACAACAGCAGTGAACTGCTGGCAGGAATGGCAGCGTGGTATAGATATATGTGCATATGTATCACTATATGTATATGTGTAGACATATAATGCTCTGTATATGTATATATCTGGGTGTGTATATGCATATCTATGTACATATACACACCCATCTATATATGTCAATATGTACATGTGTAATTATCTATATAGATATCTGGATAATCATACGTACATATATATTCACTATATGTCCTGAACATGGGGTGTAGCTTGACCTCAGCCCCTATAGTCCCAACTTCATAGTGCAAGGGGATGTCAGGTATGTATAGCATGTATATTAGTAGACTATTGCTACTGTAATAGGGATTGTCTTCACAGACATGGTGTGTGTGTGGGAGGTCACATCTGCTTTTCACATGTGTGCCATTGGCTACTGACAGCCATCCTAAGGACATCATAGTACAGTACTGCTGCAAGCACATAATGCTCCTGTGGACTTCAGCAGAGATATTGGCCAATAGATGTGGACATACTGACACACTCCACAGTCCAGAGGTATACACAGACCCCTTACTGCAGAACATGTGGACCAAGTCTGACAACATGGATGTTAACAGCCACGTAGATGAGTATAACACATAACAACTGGTATACATTCACCCCCATAAGTTATGCATTCACACATCCCTATCTGTCCTGACACATAATAACTGCTGGTACAGAGATGTCATGGCCACATACTGCCCACTAGATATTGACATACGTCTGTACAGCATCCTACTACTCTGTCTGGCATACATGTCTGTTAAGGGAGGCCTGGCAGCAGTACATCTGACAAGTATCTTTCATGACATCTCACTGGGTAAGTATACTAAGCTACTAGGCATATACCAAAGCACTGTGCAGGCTACAAGCAGACGGGCTCACCACTGGCCTACATCTCCTATGGAGGAATGCACATATACCTGCATATATAGCAGGCTCTACAGGCATGTCACAGCACAGGGTAAGATACACCTTTGTGAATATGCATAACCACAACCAATGTGAACACAGCCACAACCACATATTGTAAGCTAGCATAATATTACAGTATATGGAGTATCTGTCCAACACCATCCTCATATGTGCCACTCACCCACTAACCTTACATATACTGGGCCACTACACATTGTGGCCTGATGCCTGTCTGTGGTATGGGACATGTGTATGTATGGCCCTACAAACATGTAAGCCTATACGGTAACATGCAGTGGAGCAGCATGTAACATCAGATAGGACGGGACCTAGAACGATGACATCTACCACAGTCTGTACACAGGCCAAGGTACATGTTAACAATACACACACTGTTGACATTTATAATAAGTACACAGACCTTAGTACTGTACAAACAACCACAGAATGTCCAGGTTATGTCATCAAATATAATCCCTGCTTACATAACATGTGTAGCAGTCTGCTATCTCACTGGCTTGTTATCAGATATGATGACACTAATCATGGTGTACAGCACATATGCACCTCTTAATGCATGACATATGTACAAAGGTTGACAGAGTTGTGTCTGGAAGCACATACACAGGGCCATTATTGACATGTTGCTGTGATAACATCATGCATTTACTGTTGTAACAGGGTTTGTCATAACATATGTCCTATGAGGGATATGAAGTCAGTAACTGTGACGGCTTTCACCATCTACAGACTGCAATCCTCACACTACCTTCTGCAGTTCACAGATACATGTTCTGTGGGTAACACATGAAACCAAAGGCACCACACACTGCCTAGTCTGCAGATGACCCTACAGATGGGGAGTCCTCATAAACATAGAACTGACATGGCAGGTATTAATACATGTAGGACAGCCATATCCATACATACCCTGTTAAACCAACATTATTCCAAATGCAGTATAACAGCACTTACAGTCTGTAGTCAAATCAGGTACATCCCCCTCCTGTGTGTTGGCCTGTTTCCACAGTGTATGTTGTCAAAGGTAAACCCAATCCATCTGAGATGCTGTTTGCCAAACAACAGATCGAGTTCCTGATCACAGTGAATGAAAAGGCCCAACACCAACATGATGTTCCTAGATATTGGAGGGTATTTCCATGCAATTAGCTATGGGAATGTTACCACATCTGTTCCACATGCAGTCAGCTAGGGGAGGGCTGCAATTCATGCAGAGGCCATCAGCTGATCATGAGCATTACCTAAAATACACATGCTGCTGCCTACGCAAAGCAGGTGTAGGTCTCCACATCCACCAGTGAGAGAGTGAGAGAGGCAGACAGAGGCAAAGACAAGTCAGTGAGGGGTGGGAGAGCAAAACTTAAGCATGTTTGTGTGACATACCTACCACCACAGAGTATCAAACCCTGATGACTATGTAGTGTTATCACAGTTCTATGCAGTTACTGGATGCACCACATAGGTTACCTGTTGTGCAGCCCTCAGAACATATATGTGATGGTGAGTGACAACTGCAACAGGGATATGGTAGCTATACGGTAGGGGAAGTACACTTGCCTGTCCGCATGAACAGGTGCCAGCGTCAACACAGCCACACTATCACAGCGATGCACACACATTAACACACTTGGCTGGGCCAGGATTACAACTCTTCATTAGTGAGATTGCCACAACACATTACTGTGCAGGTAACACATGCACCACACGGGCCATATGGAGGTTATATAGGCAAAGGTTATGGGGAGGTGTCTGACATCAGACAGCATGCTTCAGTATGCCAATGGGGGTTGTAGTGAGTGTGGATATGATCATACGCATCATACAACACACACACACAAACACACAGGGTGCCAGTACTGACATACATGGGTGCATTTCTGCACGGGTGTGTGGTGGTCAACTGTGCCAGATGGCTATACAAGGCTAGGTGATGGGTATACCTTGGCATCAGACCACATGACAATGGTCTGCATTGTGGCTCAGGGCTGTCTGGCCCTTGTTGTGTACACAGATTATCATCAGATGTGCCAGTCTTGGCCACTTGTGGCGGGAACTAGTATAGGACAGCAGGTTTACTCTGAACCTACATTGATCGCATGCTAATGGCATTCCCTGGTGTCAGTGGCATCTGTCCATACAGGGCATGTTTTCAGGCATGGTATGTCCTTTGTGGGTCACATGTGATGGCACCACAGGTGTTGCAGGTGTCAAGTGGGGAATATGGGGAAGGTGCACTGTCTGCATGTACATGCCTATTGGACAGATGGACAGGGTGCCATGCCCTCTGCAGCCCACTGCAATCACTCCATAGTTACTATCTGTGGCCAATATGCAGTGTACTACCCACATATTGGCTGTTGCCTAGGCATGTGTGTGTGTGTGTGTGTGTGTGTGTGTGTGTGTGTGTGTGTGTGTGTGTGTGTGTGTGTGTGTGTGTGTGTGTGTGTGTGTGTGTGTGTGTGTGTGTGTGTGTGTGTGTGTGTGTGTGTGTGTGTGTGTGTGTATCAGACATGGACAGAGAGTGTAGTCTTGGTACTACTTGCATTGCTAACTGTGATTGCCTGGCCTTGATGTCAAATTTGCACCCCAGCCTCTCGGATATTTCACATCTGTTATCTCTGTATGGTGGACATTGTGATATATACTAGGGCTACTATATAAGAAATTTGCAAAACCCGCTTTCCATTGGGCCCAGGTATCTCACACACAAACATGTCATGTCTGGGAGTAAACCCCCTGCCTACTTAGTTATATTACACTACAGTACTATGCAATTATAGTACACACCATGGAGATTACTGGAGTATTCTTTCCCCAAAGATGTATATCACATTGGATGACATCAGCAGGATTGCCAAAGTAGGACATTCAAATTGTAGTGAGTGTAGCTAGGCTAAAATGCCTACACAGACATTGAAACACACACAAAACATGTGTGTGGGTATAGAACCCCTAACAGAGATCTATACCAGACAACAGTATAGAGCTGTTATAGGACCCACCACAGGTATTAGTGGAGAGTGTCTTTCCCAAAGGTGTATTTCACAATGAATTACATCAGCAGGATTGCCAAACTAGGGCATTTGAAATGTACTGAGTTTGACTAGCCTAAAATGTATTGTTGCCTCCACAGACATTGCAACACACACAAAGCATCCAGAACTGCTATGGGTGGGAATCAAACCCTACCAGGGTTCTATATCACACTACAGTAGTGTGTACTTATGGCTTGCACTACAGAGGTTACTGGTGTACAATGTTCCCAGAGGTGTATTTCAAGGTGGATGACATCAGCAGCCTTGCCAAAGTTGAGCATTTGAATTGTAGGGAGTTTGACTACCCTAAAAAGAATTGCTCTCTATGCAGACAACCACATACACATGCTTGCCAACTGTTGGATTAGAACACCTATCTAGGTAATGCATCACATTACAGCAGTACACAGTTATAGGATACACTACAGAGATTACTAATCTACAGCCTTCACAGAGGTATATTTCTAGGTGGATGACATCAGTAACCTTGCCACAGTTGAGTATTTAAATTGTAGACAGTGTGACTACCCTAAAACGCATTTCTCTCTATACAGACAGGTGCACATACAGACTTACTAAGTCCAGGAGTAGAACACCTATTTAACTAATTTATTACACTACAGCAGTACGCAGTTACAGCACATGTTACAGAGATGATTGGGCTGCAGTTTTCCCAGAGGTGTATTTCTAGTGGATGACATCAGCAGCCTTACCAAAGTAGTGCATTTCAATTGTAAGGAGTGTGACTACATTAAAAAGCATTGCTCTCTACAAAGACAGACACACTTGCGAAGTCTGGGATTAGAACTCCTACTGAGCTAGTTTTTCACATTACAGCAGTATGCAGTTATGGGACACAACACAGAGATTATTGGGTTGCAGGTCTCCCAATGGTGTATTTCACAGTGGATGACCTCAGCAGGCTTGTCATAGTAGGGCTATGCGGATGGAAGTGTGTGTGCATGGGCCATAAACCATTCATCTAGAGGTTGACACACTACATGCGGGCACACACAGAGTCATATTTCACAGGAATGTGTATACAGATGCCAGATGACACCTTCCTTGTACAGTCATGTTGCACAGTTAGCATGTGCACTACATAGTCTGTACCGCTGACAGATACCGGTGGCTAGTATCTACAGTGAGTGACATCTGAACCTCATGTGGTTGTGGCCCTTTAGCTGTGTGTTGGGTGGGAAAGGCCTGGATGGGTCCTTTTCACAGTCACCCTCTTCCACACATCTATGTACATCTACCTTTGACTTATTATAGTGTGTTGTCCTTAGATATATGTCTGTATTCCTGTCCACTGTGTGCAAAGCATGTGTGGTGCATACTGATGAGTGTCTACAGTAACATCTGCGACTGCCAGTTATGTCTGGTCCACTGGTGTTTGCAGACAGGGCCTTCATGTGTTTAAGTGTGTGAGCATGCCCAGTAAGTCCAGGTAGTCTATAATTCAGTGCTGACCTATGTATTGTACACCTACAGGTAGCATACTGTTTCTGCAAGGTATCCATCAATCACATGGTATTGACTGTAACTACATTGCTACATGGGATGGGGGGGCACATGTGACTATTTCTACATTTCTACACAGGATTGGGAGAGCACACCTGACTGTTGCTACATTTCTACGTAAGATGGGGGGGGGGCACACCTGACTATTTTTACATTTCTACACAGGCTTTGGGGAGACACACCTGACTGTTACTACATTGCTATGTAGGATGGGGGGGGGCACACCTAACTATTTCTACATGTCTACATATGATTGGGGGGCACACCTGCCTGTTACTACATGTCTACGTAGGATGGGGGGCACATCTGACCCTTGTACATATTTCCTATAACTGTGCTGGTATGTCAGGTACTCCATTTCATTCTGTAGTCTTACCTATCATGCTGCCTAGAGGCATACCAGTGTACTACAGATCTTAGCTTTTACCTGCCAACATATTAGTTTCAGACTTCCTACCCTTAAGAACTGACATCCAACTGCCTGACGTGCTGTCATCTGTCTGTGTTGGCCTGGGGGGGTTAACCATAGGCATCATTTAGAGGCCATAGCACAGCCTTTGTCTGTGTTTGTCTACACCTGTCCTGCTGGTTGTGACTGTTGCTGGGTATGTGAACCTCCCTGACTGGCATGTGCGAGTCACTTACCTTGTGGGTGTCCCAGTATTGAGGCTGGTGCTGCAGGGCTGCCTATGTTGGATGCACATAGTACACTCCTTACACATGGCTGAGTACAGATAGTGTATTGTTTGGCATCCATTTTACTGTATGTGAGAGTTGAAGAGAGGTGCTATTCCCTGGATCCCTCCTGTGTCAGTGTATGTGCTATGTGCTGCCTCTTAGCCAAGGCCAGGGAATACTGGGCATGCCTCCTTCTGCCTACTGGGGCAGGCTCAGGTTGTTCCTCCTCCGAGTCACTCTGTGCCTGTGCAGGCCTTGGCAATGGTGGGGGGCTGTGTGGCCCTGCCCCATGCTGTTCCTGCTGCAGCTGTTTCCACAGGATCATATTGTGTAGCATACCACATATGAGGACAATTTGGGTACATGTAGCTGGTGAGTACTGCAAGCCTCCACCGGATGTGTCCAGGCACTGGAACCGTGACTTGAGCATCCCAAACACATGCTCTATTATGATTCTGGTCTGTGTGTGTGCCTCATTATGAATTTCTCCACTTGTTTACAGTGGTGTAGAGTGTGGGAAAAACCAGAGGGGAATGTGTGTGCATAGTTTATAGTAGTGTTCTGGGTTGGGCTGGTCTGCTGTTGTGTAATTGGCTGATTCTGATACATTTCACCTGCCAGCTATGCTAGTTTTCATTGGTTACCTCCCTACTGCTATTTTCCCTTCCCATTGCCTTCCTGTTTAAGCCCAGGGGTGTGCCGTGCAAATGGAGTGCACAAATATCCACACTGCTGCTATTTCCTGGTTTAACTTTTTTTTTCTGCCTTTAAAACCCAGTGCGCGGCACGCACACCTGCTTAGACATTGTAAAGAGTGCTAGGCAGGTTTAGACATACCCCCCTAGCTTAGCTGTGCTAAGCTAGGAGCAAACCCAAGCCACAGGGCTCAAGTCCACTTACAGTATGCCTGCACACCCCCACATGAGGTCACCTAACTCCTTGGCTTGCACCAAGCTATTCCTACTCTTACACTGTTGGGACCTGACTCACATGTTGGGGAAAATTGGGATTCGCTATCCTTCCCCTCATTTGCATAGGATGGCCTGCTAATGCATAGTTACATGTCTCACTCTGAGCCTCCATCCTTAGCAACCACTACTCACTGCCCATGTTGTCTTCTGCCTGCCATTGACTTGTATGGTAGAACACTGATTTTAGTTAGAATGCTTACTTTAGGTTTATTTTGTTATTTTTCCCCTGATCCCGTTTGCACGCTGCTGCCCTACGCTTAAACAGCTGAGATCAGCTACAAACAAAAAAAGTTGATTATTTTATTTTTTTCACTGTTTGCGATGCCAATAGCCTTATACTTGGCCATTGGCATGCTTACTGCATGATATGCAACCTTTATTTGGAGCTGTCACAGCTCTGTTTTGGATTTTGAAGATATGTTCTCGGTTACTAACTGAGTACATTTCTGCAAATTGCACTAGTCCTGCATGGCGGTTGCAAGCTTCCTGGATTACTAAATCACCTCATTTGCATAGATTTCTACTGCAAATGGGGTGATTTGCATCTGAGGCTTAGTCCGTGCAGGATTAGTGCAGGAGTGCTCGTGCATGTGACTGCAGGCTGTTCCTAGATCGCACGGCAGACATATTGCCTGCTGGAGCTTCTGCACCGATCTTCCATGCCATTCAAGCTATAGAGAATCCGGGGGACACATTAAAACACTAATCAAGTGAGGGTCTTTGCCTCCTACACCCCCCCAACTAAATATACTGACTCCAAAATCATTCTACATTGAGGAAAATGACAATTCCCAATAACGACCAACTGATTTTTTTCCCCGAGGAAAACATTCGAGGACATGGCTGTTCACGGTTTACAGCATTCGTTGGATATGTGTCAATTATTATGTGTTCGAAGAAGAGATTCTTTGATCACATAATATAGACCCCCTAGGCTGCACATTTTGAAACAAGAAATATTTCAATTTGTTAGGAAGCTGCATTTACAATTGTTTTTTCTTTGATAAAACTAATCAACATTTATTTAATAATTCCTTAGAGGCTGTGGGTGAAGATGACAATTTTTATTCTTGTTCATCTGATATTTTGGATATCAAGTTTAGTTCTAATGCATATTGTTTACTTTATACTGTTAATGTTAATTTTAAGAGTACTTTTATTCTTTCTTATGTTAATGAGTGTGTAAAACAGTTTTCACAGATGTTGAATTTTGCCTTTGTATGCTGACTTTTTCAGCAATAAATGTAATATTCAGTATAATTTGACTAAGAATGAATGGGCTGCTTTAAAAAGTTAGACTTAATTACTAAACCAGCCGACAGAGCAACACGATTGTGGTTTTACTTTATTCTCAATATTTCTGTATGTTTATAAAATTTAAATGACAGTGCAGTGTATGAAGTTAGGGATGCTAATACCTCTAAGAAAGCTATGAAAAAATGTCAATGTCTAATGGAGAAAGGTTGTTGCTTAGGATACTTAACTAAAAGTGAGGTGGACACAAAATTTAGTATTGAGAGCTGTGATATGTCCACATTTTACTGCCTACCCAAAATACATAAGGACAATAGTAATCTTCCGGTAGACCAATTGTGTCAGCCACTATTTTCTCCATAAAATTGGTATAAAATTACATAATTTTTTGTTGCCTTATGTTTAGAAGCTTCCTTCTTATATCAAGGATTCTTCTGATTTTCTCAGCAAGATGGCAAGAGTGAAATGGAATCTAATATGTATTGAATTTCTTTGTATGTGAAGAGCTTATACAATAATATTAAACAGAGGGATGGAATAGCAGCCTTACATTACTTTTTGGAGGATAGTCCAGTATCCCACTATGTTATAGAATTATTACATTTATGCTTATTAAATAATTTCTTTAGTTTCAACAATGTTATTTACCATCAGCTACACATCACAGCTATGGGGGCATGATTTGCCCCATGTACTAAATTTGTTTATGGCCAGATTTGAAATGGATTATATCTACAAACATAAATCTGTTCAAGAACATGTCCTATTCTGTTATAGATATATAGTTGATTTAATATTTGTATGTGAGAATGGTATTGATGAGGGCCAGAATTTTGTTAAAGATTTACACAACAATATATATAATTTGATGATTTACAGTATGGTAAAGAAATACATTTTCTGGACCTCTGTTTGAGTGACTCTGATGATGGATTTATTCTTACTTCCATACACTGTAAGTTTATAGATGGGGGGGCCATTATCTGTACAGTACCAGCTGTCATCCCCCATACAATTAGATCTCTTCCCTGTGATGAATTATTAAGGTTACTTAGGATTTGTAACAATGATATAGATTTGCATAGGTAAGTTTGTCAGACATTATTAATGTTTCTTCAGGGAGGTTATGATAAGGACATCATTGCTGAAGATTTAATTAAAATTGATGTTTTGAATTTTACACAGCATCATGAATATGAATATAAAAATAGTTTACAGAAGGTGGATACTAAAGACAAAATGTTTTTTGTAACAACTTACAATGTCTTAAGTGAAAAGTTATGGAAGTTAGTTAATTATTATTGGGATTTTTTAAAAAGGGATGACAAGTTATAGAAAATTATATGTAAAAGGCCTTTCATGTCATATAGAAGAAGACAGAACCTGAAAGAAAGATTGGTAAAAGCATATTTTGTGTTACCCGAAGAAAATTTTACGCTGACTTTAGAATGTGCAGGCACTGTCTCCTGCAATAATTGAAATGTATGTAAGTTTGTAGTTCCCAATGTATGGTGGACATTGTGATATATACTAGGGCTACTATATAAGAAATTTGCAAAACCCGCTTTCCATTGGGCTCAGGTATCTCACACACAAACATGTCATGTCTGGGAGTAAACCCCCTGCCTACTTAGTTATATTACACTACAGTACTATGCAATTATAGTACACACCATGGAGATTACTGGAGTATTCTTTCCCCAAAGATGTATATCACATTGGATGACATCAGCAGGATTGCCAAAGTAGGACATTCAAATTGTAGTGAGTGTAGCTAGGCTAAAATGCCTACACAGACATTGAAACACACACAAAACATGTGTGTGGGTATAGAACCCCTAACAGAGATCTATACCAGACAACAGCATAGAGCTGTTATAGGACCCACCACAGGTATTAGTGGAGAGTGTCTTTCCCAAAGGTGTATTTCACAATGAATTACATCAGCAGGATTGCCAAACTAGGGCATTTGAAATGTACTGAGTTTGACTAGCCTAAAATGTATTGTTGCCTCCACAGACATTGCAACACACACAAAGCATCCAGAACTGCTATGGGTGGGAATCAAACCCTATCAGGGTTCTATATCACACTACAGTAGTGTGTACTTATGGCTTGCACTACAGAGGTTACTGGTGTACAATGTTCCCAGAGGTGTATTTCAAGGTGGATGACATCAGCAGCCTTGCCAAAGTTGAGCATTTGAATTGTAGGGAGTTTGACTACCCTAAAAAGAATTGCTCTCTATGCAGACAACCACATACACATGCTTGCCAACTGTTGGATTAGAACACCTATCTAGGTAATGCATCACATTACAGCAGTACACAGTTATAGGATACACTACAGAGATTACTAATCTACAGCCTTCACAGAGGTATATTTCTAGGTGGATGACATCAGTAACCTTGCCACAGTTGAGTATTTAAATTGTAGACAGTGTGACTACCCTAAAACGCATTTCTCTCTATACAGACAGGTGCACATACAGACTTACTAAGTCCAGGAGTAGAACACCTATTTAACTAATTTATTACACTACAGCAGTACAGTTACAGCACATGTTACAGAGATGATTGGGCTGCAGTTTTCCCAGAGGTGTATTTCTAGTGGATGACATCAGCAGCCTTACCAAAGTAGTGCATTTCAATTGTAAGGAGTGTGACTACATTAAAAAGCATTGCTCTCTACAAAGACAGACACACTTGCGAAGTCTGGGATTAGAACTCCTACTGAGCTAGTTTTTCACATTACAGCAGTATGCAGTTATGGGACACAACACAGAGATTATTGGGTTGCAGGTCTCCCAATGGTGTATTTCACAGTGGATGACCTCAGCAGGCTTGTCATAGTAGGGCTATGCGGATGGCAGTGTGTGTGCATGGGCCATAAACCATTCATCTAGAGGTTGACACACTACATGCGGGCACACACAGAGTCATATTTCACAGGAATGTGTATACAGATGCCAGATGACACCTTCCTTGTACAGTCATGTTGCACAGTTAGCATGTGCACTACATAGTCTGTACCGCTGACAGATACCGGTGGCTAGTATCTACAGTGAGTGACATCTGAACCTCATGTGGTTGTGGCCCTTTAGCTGTGTGTTGGGTGGGAAAGGCCTGGATGGGTCCTTTTCACAGTCACCCTCTTCCACACATCTATGTACATCTACCTTTGACTTATTATAGTGTGTTGTCCTTAGATATATGTCTGTATTCCTGTCCACTGTGTGCAAAGCATGTGTGGTGCATACTGATGAGTGTCTACAGTAACATCTGTGACTGCCAGTTATGTCTGGTCCACTGGTGTTTGCAGACAGGGCCTTCATGTGTTTAAGTGTGTGAGCATGCCCAGTAAGTCCAGGTAGTCTATAATTCAGTGCTGACCTATGTATTGTACACCTACAGGTAGCATACTGTTTCTGCAAGGTATCCATCAATCACATGGTATTGACTGTAACTACATTGCTACATGGGATGGGGGGGCACATGTGACTATTTCTACATTTCTACACAGGATTGGGAGAGCACACCTGACTGTTGCTACATTTCTACGTAAGATGGGGGGGGCACACCTGACTATTTTTACATTTCTACACAGGCTTTGGGGAGACACACCCCTGACTGTTACTACATTGCTATGTAGGATGGGGGGGGGCACACCTAACTATTTCTACATGTCTACATATGATTGGGGGGCACACCTGCCTGTTACTACATGTCTACGTAGGATGGGGGGCACATCTGACCCTTGAAAATATTTCCTATAACTGTGCTGGTATGTCAGGTACTCCATTTCATTCTGTAGTCTTACCTATCATGCTGCCTAGAGGCATACCAGTGTACTACAGATCTTAGCTTTTACCTGCCAACATATTAGTTTCAGACTTCCTACCCTTAAGAACTGACATCCAACTGCCTGACGTGCTGTCATCTGTCTGTGTTGGCCTGGGGGGGTTAACCATAGGCATCATTTAGAGGCCATAACACAGCCTTTGTCTGTGTTTGTCTACACCTGTCCTGCTGGTTGTGACTGTTGCTGGGTATGTGAACCTCCCTGACTGGCATGTGCGAGTCACTTACCTTGTGGGTGTCCCAGTATTGAGGCTGGTGCTGCAGGGCTGCCTATGTTGGATGCATATAGTACACTCCTTACACATGGCTGAGTACAGATAGTGTATTGTTTGGCATCCATTTTACTGTATGTGAGAGTTGAAGAGAGGTGCTATTCCCTGGATCCCTCCTGTGTCTGTGTATGTGCTATGTGCTGCCTCTTTGCCAAGGCCAGGGAATACTGGGCATGCCTCCTTCTGCCTACTGGGGCAGGCTCAGGTTGTTCCTCCTCCGAGTCACTCTGTGCCTGTGCAGGCCTTGGCAATGGTGGGGGGCTGTGTGGCCCTGCCCCATGCTGTTCCTGCTGCAGCTGTTTCCACAGGATCATATTGTGTAGCATACCACATATGAGGACAATTTGGGTACATGTAGCTGGTGAGTACTGCAAGCCTCCACCGGATGTGTCCAGGCACTGGAACCGTGACTTGAGCATCCCAAACACATGCTCTATTATGATTCTGGTCTGTGTGTGTGCCTCATTATGAATTTCCCCACTTGTTTACAGTGGTGTAGAGTGTGGGAAAAACCAGAGGGGAATGTGTTTGCATAGTTTATAGTAGTGTTCTGGGTTGGGCTGGTCTGCTGTTGTGTAATTGGCTGATTCTGATACATTTCACCTGCCAGCTATGCTAGTTTTCATTGGTTACCTCCCTACTGCTATTTTCCCTTCCCATTGCCTTCCTGTTTAAGCCCAGGGGTGTGCCGTGCAAATGGAGTGCACAAATATCCACACTGCTGCTATTTCCTGGTTTAACTTTTTTTTCTACCTTTAAAACCCAGTGCGCGGCACGCACACCTGCTTAGACATTGTAAAGAGTGCTAGGCAGGTTTAGACATACCCCCCTAGCTTAGCTGTGCTAAGCTAGGAGCAAACCCAAGCCACAGGGCTCAAGTCCACTTACAGTATGGCTGCACACCCCCACATGAGGTCACCTAACTCCTTGGCTTGCACCAAGCTATTCCTACTCTTACACTGTTGGGACCTGACTCACATGTTGGGGAAAATTGGGATTCGCTATCCTTCCCCTCATTTGCATAGGATGGCCTGCTAATGCATAGTTACATGTCTCACTCTGAGCCTCCATCCTTAGCAACCACTACTCACTGCCCATGTTGTCTTCTGCCTGCCATTGACTTGTATGGTAGAACACTGATTTTAGTTAGAATGCTTACTTTAGGTTTATTTTGTTATTTTTCCCCTGATCCCGTTTGCACGCTGCTGCCCTACGCTTAAACAGCTGAGATCAGCTACAAACAAAAAAGTTGATTATTTTATTTTTTTCACTGTTTGCGATGCCAATAGCCTTATACTTGGCCATTGGCATGCTTACTGCATGATATGCAACCTTTATTTGGAGCTGTCACAGCTCTGTTTTGGATTTTGAAGATATGTTCTCGGTTACTAACTGAGTACATTTCTGCAAATTGCACTAGTCCTGCATGGCCGGTTGCAAGCTTCCTGGATTACTAAATCACCTCATTTGCATAGATTTCTACTGCAAATGGGGTGATTTGCATACAGGGGCTTAGTCCGTGCAGGATTAGTGCAGGAGTGCTCGTGCATGTGACTGCAGGCTGTTCCTAGATCGCACGGCAGACATATTGCCTGCTGGAGCTTCTGCACCGATCTTCCATGCCATTCAAGCTATAGAGAATCCGGGGGACACATTAAAACACTAATCAAGTGAGGGTCTTTGCCTCCTACACCCCCCCAACTAAATATACTGACTCCAAAATCATTCTACATTGAGGAAAATGACAATTCCCAATAACGACCAACTGATTTTTTTCCCCGAGGAAAACATTCGAGGACATGGCTGTTCACGGTTTACAGCATTCGTTGGATATGTGTCAATTATTATGTGTTCGAAGAAGAGATTCTTTGATCACATAATATAGACCCCCTAGGCTGCACATTTTGAAACAAGAAATATTTCAATTTGTTAGGAAGCTGCATTTACAATTGTTTTTTCTTTGATAAAACTAATCATCATTTATTTAATAATTCCTTAGAGGCTGTGGGTGAAGATGACAATTTTTATTCTTGTTCATCTGATATTTTGGATATCAAGTTTAGTTCTAATGCATATTGTTTACTTTATACTGTTAATGTTAATTTTAAGAGTACTTTTATTCTTTCTTATGTTAATGAGTGTGTAAAACAGTTTTCACAGATGTTGAATTTTGCCTTTGTATGCTGACTTTTTCAGCAATAAATGTAATATTCAGTATAATTTGACTAAGAATGAATGGGCTGCTTTAAAAAGTTAGACTTAATTACTAAACCAGCCGACAGAGCAACACGATTGTGGTTTTACTTTATTCTCAATATTTCTGTATGTTTATAAAATTTAAATGACAGTGCAGTGTATGAAGTTAGGGATGCTAATACCTCTAAGAAAGCTATGAAAAAATGTCAATGTCTAATGGAGAAAGGTTGTTGCTTAGGATACTTAACTAAAAGTGAGGTGGACACAAAATTTAGTATTGAGAGCTGTGATATGTCCACATTTTACTGCCTACCCAAAATACATAAGGACAATAGTAATCTTCGGTAGACCAATTGTGTCAGCCACTATTTTCTCCATAAAATTGGTATAAAATTACATAATTTTTTGTTGCCTTATGTTTAGAAGCTTCCTTCTTATATCAAGGATTCTTCTGATTTTCTCAGCAAGATGGCAAGAGTGAAATGGAATCCTAATATGTATTGAATTTCTTTGTATGTGAAGAGCTTATACAATAATATTAAACAGAGGGATGGAATAGCAGCCTTACATTACTTTTTGGAGGATAGTCCAGTATCCCACTATGTTATAGAATTATTACATTTATGCTTATTAAATAATTTCTTTAGTTTCAACAATGTTATTTACCATCAGCTACACATCACAGCTATGGGGGCATGATTTGCCCCCATGTACCCAAATTTGTTTATGGCCAGATTTGAAATGGATTATATCTACAAACATAAATCTGTTCAAGAACATGTCCTATTCTGTTATAGATATATAGTTGATTTAATATTTGTATGTGAGAATGGTATTGATGAGGGCCAGAATTTTGTTAAAGATTTACACAACAATATATATAATTTGATGATTTACAGTATGGTAAAGAAATACATTTTCTGGACCTCTGTTTGAGTGACTCTGATGATGGATTTATTCTTACTTCCATACACTGTAAGTTTATAGATGGGGGGGCCATTATCTGTACAGTACCAGCTGTCATCCCCCATACAATTAGATCTCTTCCCTGTGATGAATTATTAAGGTTACTTAGGATTTGTAACAATGATATAGATTTGCATAGGTAAGTTTGTCAGACATTATTAATGTTTCTTCAGGGAGGTTATGATAAGGACATCATTGCTGAAGATTTAATTAAAATTGATGTTTTGAATTTTACACAGCATCATGAATATGAATATAAAAATAGTTTACAGAAGGTGGATACTAAAGACAAAATGTTTTTTGTAACAACTTACAATGTCTTAAGTGAAAAGTTATGGAAGTTAGTTAATTATTATTGGGATTTTTAAAAAGGGATGACAAGTTATAGAAAATTATATGTAAAAGGCCTTTCATGTCATATAGAAGAAGACAGAACCTGAAAGAAAGATTGGTAAAAGCATATTTTGTGTTACCCGAAGAAAATTTTACGCTGACTTTAGAATGTGCAGGCACTGTCTCCTGCAATAATTGAAATGTATGTAAGTTTGTAGTTCCCAATGTATGGTGGACATTGTGATATATACTAGGGCTACTATATAAGAAATTTGCAAAACCCGCTTTCCATTGGGCTCAGGTATCTCACACACAAACATGTCATGTCTGGGAGTAAACCCCCTGCCTACTTAGTTATATTACACTACAGTACTATGCAATTATAGTACACACCATGGAGATTACTGGAGTATTCTTTCCCCAAAGATGTATATCACATTGGATGACATCAGCAGGATTGCCAAAGTAGGACATTCAAATTGTAGTGAGTGTAGCTAGGCTAAAATGCCTACACAGACATTGAAACACACACAAAACATGTGTGTGGGTATAGAACCCCTAACAGAGATCTATACCAGACAACAGTATAGAGCTGTTATTGGACCCACCACAGGTATTAGTGGAGAGTGTCTTTCTCAAAGGTGTATTTCACAATGAATTACATCAGCAGGATTGCCAAACTAGGGCATTTGAAATGTATTGAGTTTGACTAGCCTAAAATGTATTGTTGCCTCCACAGACATTGCAACACACACAAAGCATCCAGAACTGCTATGGGTGGGAATCAAACCCTACCAGGGTTCTATATCACACTACAGTAGTGTGTACTTATGGCTTGCACTACAGAGGTTACTGGTGTACAATGTTCCCAGAGGTGTATTTCAAGGTGGATGACATCAGCAGCCTTGCCAAAGTTGAGCATTTGAATTGTAGGGAGTTTGACTACCCTAAAAGAATTGCTCTCTATGCAGACAACCACATACACATGCTTGCCAACTGTTGGATTAGAACACCTATCTAGGTAATGCATCACATTACAGCAGTACACAGTTATAGGATACACTACAGAGATTACTAATCTACAGCCTTCACAGAGGTATATTTCTAGGTGGATGACATCAGTAACCTTGCCACAGTTGAGTATTTAAATTGTAGACAGTGTGACTACCCTAAAACGCATTTCTCTCTATACAGACAGGTGCACATACAGACTTACTAAGTCCAGGAGTAGAACACCTATTTAACTAATTTATTACACTACAGCAGTACGCAGTTACAGCACATGTTACAGAGATGATTGGGCTGCAGTTTTCCCAGAGGTGTATTTCTAGTGGATGACATCAGCAGCCTTACCAAAGTAGTGCATTTCAATTGTAAGGAGTGTGACTACATTAAAAAGCATTGCTCTCTACAAAGACAGACACACTTGCGAAGTCTGGGATTAGAACTCCTACTGAGCTAGTTTTTCACATTACAGCAGTATGCAGTTATGGGACACAACACAGAGATTATTGGGTTGCAGGTCTCCCAATGGTGTATTTCACAGTGGATGACCTCAGCAGGCTTGTCATAGTAGGGCTATGCGGATGGCAGTGTGTGTGCATGGGCCATAAACCATTCATCTAGAGGTTGACACACTACATGCGGGCACACACAGAGTCATATTTCACAGGAATGTGTATACAGATGCCAGATGACACCTTCCTTGTACAGTCATGTTGCACAGTTAGCATGTGCACTACATAGTCTGTACCGCTGACAGATACCGGTGGCTAGTATCTACAGTGAGTGACATCTGAACCTCATGTGGTTGTGGCCCTTTAGCTGTGTGTTGGGTGGGAAAGGCCTGGATGGGTCCTTTTCACAGTCACCCTCTTCCACACATCTATGTACATCTACCTTTGACTTATTATAGTGTGTTGTCCTTAGATATATGTCTGTATTCCTGTCCACTGTGTGCAAAGCATGTGTGGTGCATACTGATGAGTGTCTACAGTAACATCTGCGACTGCCAGTTATGTCTGGTCCACTGGTGTTTGCAGACAGGGCCTTCATGTGTTTAAGTGTGGGAGCATGCCCAGTAAGTCCAGGTAGTCTATAATTCAGTGCTGACCTATGTATTGTACACCTACAGGTAGCATACTGTTTCTGCAAGGTATCCATCAATCACATGGTATTGACTGTAACTACATTGCTACATGGGATGGGGGGGCACATGTGACTATTTCTACATTTCTACACAGGATTGGGAGAGCACACCTGACTGTTGCTACATTTCTACGTAAGATGGGGGGGGGGCACACCTGACTATTTTTACATTTCTACACAGGCTTTGGGGAGACACACCTGACTGTTACTACATTGCTATGTAGGATGGAGGGGGGCACACCTAACTATTTCTACATGTCTACATATGGTTGGGGGGGGGCACACCTGCCTGTTACTACATGTCTACGTAGGATGGGGGGCACATCTGACCCTTGTACATATTTCCTATAACTGTGCTGGTATGTCAGGTACTCCATTTCATTCTGTAGTCTTACCTATCATGCTGCCTAGAGGCATACCAGTGTACTACAGATCTTAGCTTTTACCTGCCAACATATTAGTTTCAGACTTCCTACCCTTAAGAACTGACATCCAACTGCCTGACGTGCTGTCATCTGTCTGTGTTGGCCTGGGGGGGTTAACCATAGGCATCATTTAGAGGCCATAGCACAGCCTTTGTCTGTGTTTGTCTACACCTGTCCTGCTGGTTGTGACTGTTGCTGGGTATGTGAACCTCCCTGACTGGCATGTGCGAGTCACTTACCTTGTGGGTGTCCCAGTATTGAGGCTGGTGCTGCAGGGCTGCCTATGTTGGATGCACATAGTACACTCCTTACACATGGCTGAGTACAGATAGTGTATTGTTTGGCATCCATTTTACTGTATGTGAGAGTTGAAGAGAGGTGCTATTCCCTGGATCCCTCCTGTGTCAGTGTATGTGCTATGTGCTGCCTCTTTGCCAAGGCCAGGGAATACTGGGCATGCCTCCTTCTGCCTACTGGGGCAGGCTCAGGTTGTTCCTCCTCCGAGTCACTCTGTGCCTGTGCAGGCCTTGGCAATGGTGGGGGGCTGTGTGGCCCTGCCCCATGCTGTTCCTGCTGCAGCTGTTTCCACAGGATCATATTGTGTAGCATACCACATATGAGGACAATTTGGGTACATGTAGCTGGTGAGTACTGCAAGCCTCCACCGGATGTGTCCAGGCACTGGAACCGTGACTTGAGCATCCCAAACACATGCTCTATTATGATTCTGGTCTGTGTGTGTGCCTCATTATGAATTTCCCCACTTGTTTACAGTGGTGTAGAGTGTGGGAAAAACCAGAGGGGAATGTGTTTGCATAGTTTATAGTAGTGTTCTGGGTTGGGCTGGTCTGCTGTTGTGTAATTGGCTGATTCTGATACATTTCACCTGCCAGCTATGCTAGTTTTCATTGGTTACCTCCCTACTGCTATTTTCCCTTCCCATTGCCTTCCTGTTTAAGCCCAGGGGTGTGCCGTGCAAATGGAGTGCACAAATATCCACACTGCTGCTATTTCCTGGTTTAACTTTTTTTTTCTGCCTTTAAAACCCAGTGCTTGCACGCACACCTGCTTAGACATTGTAAAGAGTGCTAGGCAGGTTTAGACATACCCCCCTAGCTTAGCTGTGCTAAGCTAGGAGCAAACCCAAGCCACAGGGCTCAAGTCCACTTACAGTATGCCTGCACACCCCCACATGAGGTCACCTAACTCCTTGGCTTGCACCAAGCTATTCCTACTCTTACACTGTTGGGACCTGACTCACATGTTGGGGAAAACTGGGATTCGCTATCCTTCCCCTCATTTGCATAGGATGGCCTGCTAATGCATAGTTACATGTCTCACTCTGAGCCTCCATCCTTAGCAACCACTACTCACTGCCCATGTTGTCTTCTGCCTGCCATTGACTTGTATGGTAGAACACTGATTTTAGTTAGAATGCTTACTTTAGGTTTATTTTGTTATTTTTCCCCTGATCCCGTTTGCACGCTGCTGCCCTACGCTTAAACAGCTGAGATCAGCTACAAACAAAAAAAGTTGATTATTTTATTTTTTTCACTGTTTGCGATGCCAATAGCCTTATACTTGGCCATTGGCATGCTTACTGCATGATATGCAACCTTTATTTGGAGCTGTCACAGCTCTGTTTTGGATTTTGAAGATATGTTCTCGGTTACTAACTGAGTACATTTCTGCAAATTGCACTAGTCCTGCATGGCCGGTTGCAAGCTTCCTGGATTACTAAATCACCTCATTTGCATAGATTTCTACTGCAAATGGGGTGATTTGCATACAGGGGCTTAGTCCGTGCAGGATTAGTGCAGGAGTGCTCGTGCATGTGACTGCAGGCTGTTCCTAGATCGCACGGCAGACATATTGCCTGCTGGAGCTTCTGCACCGATCTTCCATGCCATTCAAGCTATAGAGAATCCGGGGGACACATTAAAACAATAATCAAGTGAGGGTCTTTGCCTCCTACACCCCCCCAACTAAATATACTGACTCCAAAATCATTCTACATTGAGGAAAATGACAATTCCCAATAACGACCAACTGATTTTTTTCCCCGAGGAAAACATTCGAGGACATGGCTGTTCACGGTTTACAGCATTCGTTGGATATGTGTCAATTATTATGTGTTCGAAGAAGAGATTCTTTGATCACATAATATAGACCCCCTAGGCTGCACATTTTGAAACAAGAAATATTTCAATTTGTTAGGAAGCTGCATTTACAATTGTTTTTTCTTTGATAAAACTAATCAACATTTATTTAATAATTCCTTAGAGGCTGTGGGTGAAGATGACAATTTTATTCTTGTTCATCTGATATTTTGGATATCAAGTTTAGTTCTAATGCATATTGTTTACTTTATACTGTTAATGTTAATTTTAAGAGTACTTTTATTCCTTCTTATGTTAATGAGTGTGTAAAACAGTTTTCACAGATGTTGAATTTTGCCTTTGTATGCTGACTTTTTCAGCAATAAATGTAATATTCAGTATAATTTGATTAAGAATGAATGGGCTGCTTTAAAAAGTTAGACTTAATTACTAAACCAGCCGACAGAGCAACACGATTGTGGTTTTACTTTATTCTCAATATTTCTGTATGTTTATAAAATTTAAATGACAGTGCAGTGTATGAAGTTAGGGATGCTAATACCTCTAAGAAAGCTATGAAAAAATGTCAATGTCTAATGGAGAAAGGTTGTTGCTTAGGATACTTAACTAAAAGTGAGGTGGACACAAAATTTAGTATTGAGAGCTGTGATATGTCCACATTTTACTGCCTACCCAAAATACATAAGGACAATAGTAATCTTCCGGGTAGACCAATTGTGTCAGCCACTATTTTCTCCATAAAATTGGTATAAAATTACATAATTTTTTGTTGCCTTATGTTTAGAAGCTTCCTTCTTATATCAAGGATTCTTCTGATTTTCTCAGCAAGATGGCAAGAGTGAAATGGAATCCTAATATGTATTGGATTTCTTTGTATGTGAAGAGCTTATACAATAATATTAAACAGAGGGATGGAATAGCAGCCTTACATTACTTTTTGGAGGATAGTCCAGTATCCCACTATGTTATAGAATTATTACATTTATGCTTATTAAATAATTTCTTTAGTTTCAACAATGTTATTTACCATCAGCTACACATCACAGCTATGGGGGCATGATTTGCCCCCATGTACCCAAATTTGTTTATGGCCAGATTTGAAATGGATTATATCTACAAACATAAATCTGTTCAAGAACATGTCCTATTCTGTTATAGATATATAGTTGATTTAATATTTGTATGTGAGAATGGTATTGATGAGGGCCAGAATTTTGTTAAAGATTTACACAACAATATATATAATTTGATGATTTACAGTATAGTAAAGAAATACATTTTCTGGACCTCTGTTTGAGTTACTCTGATGATGGATTTATTCTTACTTCCATACACTGTAAGTTTATAGATGGGGGGCCATTATCTGTACAGTACCAGCTGTCATCCCCCATACAATTAGATCTCTTCCCTGTGATGAATTATTAAGGTTACTTAGGATTTGTAACAATGATATAGATTTGCATAGGTAAGTTTGTCAGACATTATTAATGTTTCTTCAGGGAGGTTATGATAAGGACATCATTGCTGAAGATTTAATTAAAATTGATGTTTTGAATTTTACACAGCATCATGAATATGAATATAAAAAGAGTTTACAGAAGGTGGATACTAAAGACAAAATGTTTTTTGTAACAACTTACAATGTCTTAAGTGAAAAGTTATGGAAGTTAGTTAATTATTATTGGGATTTTTTAAAAAGGGATGACAAGTTATAGAAAATTATATGTAAAAGGCCTTTCATGTCATATAGAAGAAGACAGAACCTGAAAGAAAGATTGGTAAAAGCATATTTTGTGTTACCCGAAGAAAATTTTACGCTGACTTTAGAATGTGCAGGCACTGTCTCCTGCAATAATTGAAATGTATGTAAGTTTGTAGTTCCCAATTTTCAAAAAATTAATGGTAACAAATGTAACCCTGTTGGCAGATTTTCTTGTGATACTGAAGGTATTTTATATTGTCTTAAGTGTCCCTGCAACCTTTTTTATATTGGTCAGAGTAAACGAACATTTAAAATTAGGTTGCAGGAACACATTAGAGACATAAAAAACAAAAAGCAGAAAGTTCCATTGCTATTCATTTTATGGAAAGTCACAATAGTGATCACATTATTACAAGCAACAGTTTTGGAAAAAGTGTTTGTTAAAGTGGGAGATGCTACATTGTTGAAAAATATATTATTGTATAAGGAAGCTGTTTTTATTTTAAAGTAAACACTCTTTTATTACCGGGGGGCTGAATCATGATATGAATTGGAAATATTTGGTTTAATTAGTTATTTTACTGTTTAATTGTTTTATTGTTTTACTGAATTATTGTTAATTAGGATCGTATATATAGGGAATTTTTTTTCTAATGAGTATCAATTCTTAAAGGCTGTTTGGCCGAGGTGCTAAAGTGCAATAAACTTGTAATTTGGATCTCTATTTTGTTGTTTTTTTCTTCGTGAGTGGTTTGGTGGTTTTGGAATGTATGAAACAGACCCTGAGCAGGAAACATAGAGATTCCATTTGCCCTCTCTAACTGGCTGATGTTTGTTGGTAAATTAGTGAGATGGACAGAATCTTCATTTCAAAGACTTGGCAAAGCCACACTGAGAAACATCACATTAGTGGCTCATTAACATGCTGGAATACAACGTTATGCTGTTAGACTTGACCATGCTAGTGTTTTGCCGACCATCCCACGCATTGTTGTAGCACAGGCACCTCTTACCTGCCCATTCACAGACACACACACACACACACACACACACACACACACACACACACACACACACACACACACGCACACACACTCACACACGCACACACGCACACACACACACCACACACACACACGCACACACACACACACACACCTACTGCAACTGCACATACATATATTTGCAGATAATCCTATCTGCAAACAAAGAGCTTACTTTCCCTGAATTCTCCCACAAACAAGGATTGACTCATACATAGTATTCAAAGAGTTGAAAGAAAAGTTACAATTCAGTCTGTCTGTGGTAAGATTTTGGTATTTCTATTGTTTTTTTTTTTTTTTTTAAAGAATAGCTCTTGAGCCATGTAGAAGGCTATAAGGTAAAAATAGACAGAAGAAATACAGAACAAATATGTTCCTAGGCTACTCACCAGTCTTTGCATGAAAAGTGCAGGTATTATGGAGAAGCCTGGCAAGAGACAGATTAGCTTGTTGCATCCTGCGCTGCCTCTCCATCTCTACTGGTTTCATAAACATGCCCAAGGAGCTTCTTTAAGAATCCTGGGAAAGACTGTGCACTAACAGCTAAGTTTGATGTGTGAACCCCAGTGCTGCGATCAGAGACTAGAAGACAATGAAGACACATTAGATTGCTCCCATGAGAGATGAAGTGGAGAATGGAGGATGAGACAGTGAAAAACAAACAGGAAGTCTGACAGTCAACAACAATCAGAGATAAAGCTCTGGTGAATCATCTTCAGCAGTATCTGACAAAGAAAATTCAGCTATCCATCTGAATCAATTAAATTGAAAGGTAAACTCAGAAGGAAGGTGCTCCTAGAATCAAATAAGTGGTCTGATTTAGTAGAGGGTGTTAATTCAAAAGGGGTCCTAAATACCAGTACCAGTTGACTTCTTATTTACAAAACAACAGGGCACGTAAGACAGAAGACAATGTGAGTTGCAGATGTTGTCACCTCCTGTGACACCAATGTGAAAGTACAGAGAAAGGAAGATATTTATCTTGTTGTGGAGCTGTTTGAGTAAGCCAAATAAGAAAAACAAAGCATCTTTTAGAATTGTTAGTAGTCCACCCCGCAGCGCTCCCCTTTTTGAACAAAGCGAGTTTAGGCACTCTTAAGTTAATAAAAGGTATCTCATTTAGTATAAGGTCTCTTCAGAACCTTTTTAATTCTTTGAATCTGATTAATTCTTTTAACACTTTACAACCACTTCACCTCAACCCTAATCTTAGATTGAACGATCACATGCTAAATCTGGAACAATACTCCCTTCTCAAGAACACCTCTATTTCAGATCTTTTTCCTTTCAAACATCAGTCACTTACTAGTATGAGATCTAACCTTAATTTACCTAAAAAATATACGATTATATTAAGACAAATCAGAGAACTTGTACGTGTTTTTTTGGATCATCCCAAGGTCTCTGATAAGGATATATCAACCTGTAAAACATTGTGGAACCTGTTTCTTTTGAAGAAAAAAAGATCTCAAATACCTACAAAGCTATTATGACATTTAAATCTCATAATGAACTCATTTTTTCTAATTATTGGCTTGAAATTAATCCCTCTGTTAATCGCGATCAGACCTCTAAGGCCATAAAGATTAGTTCTAAACATGTACCCTTTAAAAAACTAGCTTATACACAGCTCATGATAATGAATAATGCATACTTCACCCCTGTTGTGCTCAATAAGATTTTCCTCGATTATTCCTCTAAATGTCAATTTTGCTCCAACCAAACTGATGATATCCTACACATTTTCTGGAGCTGTAAATGTTCATACAAGCTATGGTGTGCTTTGAGAGTCCTACTCGAAAAAATTGGTTATGAAAAATCTACCCTTTTGTGGGAATTTGCCATTCTCCACATTCCACCTTCTGGTCTCTCCGAGTGGAAATATAAGGTCCTAATCCCTATTTTTTTGTTAATCAAATACTATATTTCTTTGAATTGGCAAAACAGGCACTCTTTATCTTGGTGAGGCTTTAAATCTTTAGCTATTAAACACCTAAAAGCACAGAAATACCTGTTCCACAATATCAATCATAAACCAATAATCAAAGAAGTCTGGAGAATCTTATTTGATCACATATTAAAATGATTGTATGCTACTTTATATATTAATACCTTCTAACTTGCTTTACCTGTTTTACTTTTAGTTGGGCATTTTATAACTGTATATAGTTATTACTGTATATATGTTATTTCTGTTTTGTTTCATTGTCGCAATGTCTTTTCTTTTTACTTGTGTTTTTTTATAAAGTGTATAGTTAAAAATGTTTAATAAAGAGAATTAAAAAAAAAAAAGAATTGTTAGTAGTCCTCAGGTGCATTTAAATGAAAGTAAGTATTATGCTGTTTACATTTAAAAGTTTAAGTGAATACAATGCTTTTGCCTTGAGAAAATGCACATTATAAGTCTGAAAGCTCAATCTCCTGTCTTGCAACCATACGAATGCTTTCAAAGATTGCTCTAGAGCAGCAATTAAAAAAAAAACAATAGCTAAAGTGTATGATACTATGTGGGAAGTGAAAAATGCTTACATTTAACATTTGACTATACTGAGCTTACAGAAAATATACTATACATGGATGAGAATTGCCGTGGTACCTGATTGTATGGTAATCTGCAGGGAATATGAATTTTATTTGATATGCATTAGCAGCGAGTAAAGTGCATGATTATTGTGTGCTATATAAATGAATGTATATTATACAATGACACCCCCTGATCAATATTCCAAACTGTGCACACTGATTGGTCAGCATGCCCATTGTAAATCAGACTTATACTAATGGAAAAAGGTCTGGTCGCCTGGACTTTTCCCATTAGTATAAGTCTTGATTTTTTTTTTGTGTTTTTGGCAGCAACGGAGAAAGGAAAAGTGCCGTTGCTGTAATTTTGCAAGATATCTTAAAAAAAAGCAATGGAGATCTTCCTTTCTCCGTTGCTTTTTTTAAAGATATCGCGCTATGTTAATCTCATTTAACATAGTGAGACAGCTTTAAAAAAGGGAATGGAGATCTTTCTTTCTCCATTGCTTTTTATTTAAAGCTATCTCGGTGTGTTAAACTCTTTTAACATAGTGAGACACATTTAAAAAAGCAACGGAGATCTTCCTTTCCCTGTTGCTTCCACACACAGCTCTGATGTACTGCATAAGCATACACATGCACAGTACATCAGAACTGCCGCAGAAAACTGGACAGCTGCAGAAAGACAGCATGGAGGCATTATACAATGCCATTATTTAAGAAAAGTAAGTTTTTTTTTCTTAAATAATGTCATTGTGTAATAGCAATAACCCACTTCTGGGTGTGGGTAATGCTGGATTTACCCATGGTTGTCTTTATTTGGCCACTTGGGCTTCACCCTCATGACCAAACCACACCAACCGTGGGTAAATCCAGTATTACCCACACCCAGGCGTGAGTTATTGCTTAAATATACTACAGTATTAGCGTAACAGATATTAATGTTTCTGTGTTTTCCTTTCATTTAAAAAAGCGAATTGTTCTCTGAAAAGGAGTAAGAAATCCAGGAGAATATAGGGACTTAAATCCTGCTGACTGTAATATTGATATGTGAGTGTCATACACAATAATTAACAGAAAAAAGGAGGTACCAATCAAATTAAATAAGCAATGCTTTAATAATGCTGCTCAGCTGGTCCAAAGAGCATCAGGATACCTGTTGTAGGGGGAAGGTTATGTTCTTGTCATGTTACTTAAAGTTGCTATTTGATGGAATTGCTAATCCATGGTCTTCTTATATTACATTATTACATCTGCAGTAAGAATAGCATGGCTTGAGAACCAAACAGTTCCAATTCTGTGGACTACTATGGCTAAAGTTTCAAAAATATTGCCTACAATTTCACAGTTGTGGTATATGGTCAAAACCACATACACAAAACCCTAAACAAGTCATTAGCAGGACTGAATACCATGGATTAGTAACATATACCATTGTACAACTGGGGAAGTACAGGTATATAAATGGGGTCTATGTTTAATCATAAAATGGCATGCTCATCAAATGACTGTTAATCGAACACTAATCACTGAACCTTCCTTTAATCAAAAGGGCATATCACGTAAAACTTTATATTGAATAATGATAGTTGGCCAACATCAAGGAAGCAGAATGGAGTACATACTTGCCAGTAACTTAGCTATAAGGAAACCTGCCCTTTCTCCACTGTTGTGCAGTCTCAGAGTTGGTATATATAATTAGCAGGGGGTGGAGGGGTGCAGCCCCCCACAAAACGAGGATGCCATTCGATGTTTAAACATAGACCCACATAAATGATGTAACATAATATTGTTTACAATTTAAAGTACATGAGCTGCAGACTCTAGTGTATAACAGACGAAAATTTATGGCAGTCCACCTGCAGCCTGCCACTACCCAATGTAGTCTAGAATTTACAGGACTGGTACATATGCTTGAGAACAAATTTCAAACATTTTGAAAAGTATAATGGAAATGGTTTGGTTTTGGTGCATGTAATCAACTTAATATAGTCACGTGGACTTCAGTTTCATAAGATTACTACATATGGCGAGATTTTCTTGAACTATTAAGACAAAGACAGATGATAAACCTTACATATAATACAGAGTACATGAGACGTCTGAATGATTTGTTTGAGCCTCTTGAAAAACAAATGAAAGTGAATATAAACTCCAGTGTAAAGTTATGCCTCAGAGATACAGTCCTGAAAATGTAAACATTTATGTAGATATGCTTAGTAATGCCACTTATTTTTGCATTGCTACTAAGAAAAGAAAATTGAAAGGAAAATTTGATAAGTTTAACAAAAGGAATTTTTTTTCTGACCTGATATGGTTTCTTAATGTGTGTGAACCACAGCCAGTCAGCAGGGGCACAGGCAGTACAACACATAACATGACAACGACAACATCTGAAATTATGGCTGTTGATCTGAATTTTATATCTGCTTTGGACCGTTTAGAATTATCCCTTCTCCAGATTGCTCCTTTGCTACTATAATGGCAGGAGAGTAGAGGAAGAAGCCAACAAGGAGAAAGAGGAAGTGAAAAAGGACAGCGGTGTTAGGATATGACTACATATAGTCGATCTAGATTACAAGTAAGTTAGAGTCTAACATTGTACTTACCTTTTCTAGATATGAATTGTTATTTGCTGACACTTCACTCCTGAATAGGGGACTGACATTCATACCAGCAATATTTAGAAATATATCTGACTTTTTAACGGATCTAAGATTATGTTACATGGCAATAGAATTTGAAATTAATATTTCATGATGAAATTAATATTAGTACAGAATTTCAGAAGCCTTGTCATTTTGTCTCCAAAAGTAATGCACTCATACAAGCATTTCAAAATGCATGTGACAATGATATTTATGGTTGGTTTGCAGGAAATGATAACTGTTTCGAAATGTAAACTTCATTAAGAAAGAAGCACTTAACACTTTAGTTAAAAATGGCAGAATTGTAATCAAGTGTGCAGACAGAAGGAGCAGAGTGATAATAATGGGTGCAGAATTTTATCTGGTTATTATTTTAGTTACTACAAGATGACTATATATATATATATATATATATATATATATATATATATAATCATATTATTGTCAAGGATATTAATAATTTGATAAAGCAGATGAGAAGAACAATGATGTTGATACAGTGCATTTGAAAGGTGAGCTCACCAATGAAATATTCAACTATTTTTATTCTCCATGTCCTAGTGCACCAGTTTACTATGATCTGCCAAAGAATCATAAGGTTCATAGGTTCATAGGTGATTACTAGGCTAATGACCGCAAGGGCATTTTAAGTCTAGCCACGCATCCCAAGTCTCTGTCAGGTTCTGATACCCTTGATAAATGTAAGCAGGGGTTGGGAGATGAAGCATTTACAAGCAGAGGCCTGGAAGATTAAACATTTTCAGGCTGATCATGTCCATTAGAGACATAGGTGACAAACGAGGGATACATTTCCTGTTCCCCATCGAATTTTCCGATTTACAGTTTAATTGTATTAGGGAAGAATTTTGGCAAACCACCTATGAGACCAATAGTTTCAGCAGGAGGTTGGATGATGTAACCAATTTCAATTTATTTGGAAGAGACTCTTAAAAAAGTACTAAAGTATTCCTCAAGTTATATATTTGATAGTAATTACTATCTGAACAATTCTATGAATGGTATGTTGAAAATTAAAATGAACGCTCAGTATATGTATACAGTATTGATTATTTTATATTTATTTTACTTTACATTTGTTAACAGGTTGGTCCAACTGAGCCTGAGCCCATTTTTAGTGGAGACCCAAGGAGAACAGCTCCAGTATATAAACATTATGAAACAAATATTTTAACTATACATAGCTTTAAACATATATCGAAACATGAATTGAAATATAAGTTAATACAGTAATTTTATACATATATTGAAACATAAGTTGATACATCACTAAGCTGAGTGAATCTCTGCTGTAGTTCCCCACCCCCCTCCCTGTTTCTTGTTGTGGTGTTAATCTTGGGTGGCTTTGGAATTGCCCGCCCCTGCTGTAAATCTCTTTTTGCACGCTCCTCCTGGACCCATCTCATTCGCTCACTCAACTGAGTATAGTGAGATCATATTTTGATTTTGGATACTCTTACCAGTCCCATCTCCTCTGCAGTGTACAGAGAGAGCACTTGGGAAGGGCATTCCCCTATAGTATCTTAATCTGCTCTGTTACCTCCATCTCAAAAAAAAAAAAAAAAATTTTGCACTTTATCTGCCTTACTGTATTTGTGTTTCTTCCTACTTTATTACCTTATTTTGCTTTTGCCTCTTTTAACATTTTAAAGTGGAACCTGTGTGTTGAGAGACAGCCTTACAAGACTATCTGCAAATATATAGAGCTGAGTATATTTTTCTGTATTATTCTGTATTATAGAGCTAAATTGTTGCTTAGATATCTGTTGTCTTACTGTTCTGCAAATATACAGAGATCAGTATATATATTTTTGGTTTTATAATTTGCACTCTGATTCCTCACATCTCTGTTGAAACTGTCTTCCTCACCCCCCTCCCTGTTCTTGGTTGTAGTTTAAATTTGGTGGCTTTTGCAGTGCCCGCCCCACTGTAGATTTGATCTAGGACACTCTCCCAGTCCCATCTCTTTACCGCATTCTACCTAATAAACCCTTTCTGCACTTGCTTTTAGTCCTTTTTAATTTAATTACATTTTTTTCAAACTGGGTGTGGACTAATATTGCTACATACTCAAGTGTGCCAGCTTGCACTGCATGTGAATTGTTTTTACTACAGTTTTTGCTACTTTTCTGAAAAAGAAAAAAAAATGTATCTGCGTTTACTGTATTTGTGTTTCTTCCTACTTTATTTTGCTTTTGCGTCATCTTAAAAGTACTCAATTGTATTTATTACTGCTTGGTGTATCTCATTCTAAGCCTTTTAGTTTAAGCACTTGGGCTTCAGACCAGTTGTTTTAAATTAAGAAGGTTTGTGGTCTGCACTGTGGTGGCAGAACAGGTAGCTTCCATCCTTCTAAGTTGGGAACTGCTGATTGAGGGCTCAGTGTCTGTTATTCTAAAAGTGTATTAATTCTGGTTTAAGCACTTGGGCTTCAGGCCAGTTATTTTACATTAAAAGGGTTTGTGGTCTGCACTCTTGTGGGTGGAGAGGCTGGACTCTGCCCTTCTGAGCTGGGAATTTCTGGTTAAAGGCTAATAGTGCCTACATATTTGAACTGCTTCTTAGTGAAATTGGTACACCTTGTTTGCTATAGCATAGACTAGATCCAGGCCTGCTGAATCTAGCTTTGTTTGTATAACTTGAGCACTAATCCAGGCATTCTTTAAAGTATTCAGTTGTATTTATTACTGCTTGGTAGTAACTTGATTAAAGTGTAGCTATCATTCTAAATCTTTTGGATTAAGCACTTGGGCTTCAGACCAGTTGTTTTACAGGCCTGCTGAATCTAGCTTTGTTTGTATGCTTGTTGTTTGTTTGCTTGTTATTTCACTGAAATGCTAATTCCACCTAAAATGTGACTTTTCAGCACTTCTGTGGATCCCTAGTGATATCTGCATTGCTTACTGTACTTATTTCCTTGTTTCACTTGAAAAAAGTTATTGTTTGTTGTTTTTGCATTTAAGTTACCTGTAACACATTGCATTTAAGTTACCTGGCACTTGCTCACTAAAGCAATTACATAAGTCAGCACTAAAAAAATAAAAGCACTACACCCTTACAAACTCCCCTTGAGTACCTTGTTCCCCATTAGCCCTTTTTTCAATTATAAAGGAATTCACAATACTATTCTAGCATGTCCAAAGGTCAGTTGTCAATCTCCTCTCCAGTCCAGCTGGTGAATCTGGGAATCTTGAGGCAATGTTACAACTGCATCATGTACACAGACAACCCTCTCCTCCTCCCAACAAATTCCAACACATGTGAGAGATGCAACCATATAGCCATACTGGAGGCTAAGCTCTCTCAACTCAGTACTGGCGAAACCAGTCAGGAAGAGAAGGAAACCGCACTCACTACAATTCCAGTCTCACATAGACCTACCATGACAGCAAACCAAACACATAAACACACAAAAACATACTCGGAGGCTCTAAATAAAAATCTGCCTAAGCAGCAGAGACCTCCAAAGCAGACACCCAAGCAACCACTACTCCAAAACAAAACACGTGCAACACATAGTTCACAAAGCCAGTGTGCCAAACAGTCACAGCCCTTAAGGCTAAACAACACACCTGATACACTTGTAATAGGTGACTATATCGTCAGGCACACTGACGTCCCACTCACCAGTCTGAACAAGGAGAAGGTCACGGTGAGCTGCCTGTCGGGCGCTAGGATCCGCCACATAACACAAGCACTCAGGTCACTCCAAGGCAAGTACAAATATGACTCAGTCATTGTCCATGCTGGTGTGAATGACCTGAAACGTACCTCCCTGGAATACATGAAAAGTGACATAGAGGAGCTCTCTGAGCATGTAGCCCAGGCCGGTATGACCCTGACCTTGAGTAGCATCTTACCCTCACCAAGAATGATGCCACAATATGAAGACAAGATGATCAATTTCAACAATTGGCTTAAGTATTGGTGTCATTCAAAGGGGATCCAATGCCTGTCAGCCTGGGATGACATGCTCGACAAGCCATGATGTTTCGCCAGGGACGGCTTGCACCTGTCACCCCTGGGCTTTCGGATATTGGCAAAGGCTCTTGCTACCCCCATAGTGCCTTTTTTAGGCAAGGCTCAAAAGACAAACCCACATCCATAGGTATCACAAGGGATAAGAAACTAAGAGTAATGCTACTCAGTGCCAGAAGTCTAAACCTCAAGATGCACGCACTCGAAACTCTCCTTAGCATGGAGAACATCGATATCTGTGCAGTAACAGAAACCTGGTTCAAGGCTCCCGAGAGCACCCCAGCACTACCAGGTTATACCTCATACCATGCTTTTCGGCCCCAAAACTTGGACCGAACCATAAAAGGAGGGGGAGTATCAATATTCGTCAAAGATACCCACACCTCCAGGTTGGTGGCACAGCACGAAGCATCAGAGACTAACAGTGCAACTAACAATGGGTATAATTGCCTTCCAGATTATAGCCTGCTACAGACCACCCTCCCAAACCCAGGAACCCCACTCGGCCTTCCTGAGAACACTGGAAAATATGAAGGTCTCTTCAAACACCATTATATTGGGCGACTTCAACTACCCAAACATAGACTGGGAGAATTACTCTAGCTCCAACACCCTAGCCCAAAGGTTCCTAGAATTTATAAACTCAAATGCTAAGGAACAACTTGTTACCACTCCCACAAGAGGGGAAAGCATACTGGACCTGATCATCACCAGCATGGGGACTCTATGCTCCAGACCAGAAGTGTATCCCTCTTTGGTAAGATCAGACCATAAACTAATCTCACTGGATATTCAAATCCCGACTCCACCCCCTGCTCTAAAAACCACAGTGAAAAACTTCTCTAAAGCAAATTTCACACTCCTCAAAACCGAGGTGGAATCCTTCAAAGCCCCCAGGCCTGTGGAAAATACAGCCCAGACCACAGAATCCTTTATAAACGCATTCTATGAACACCTTCAGGAATGCATGGATCACGCAATCCCAAATAAAACCAAGACCCAACCCTCCAAAGGCAGACGTCCTGTCTGGTAGACCCCAGCCATAAGCAAACTATACAATAGAAGGAGGAAGCTACTACATGATAGAGCAAAATCCTAAAAAGGGAAGGCATCTCTGATCAGTATTAGCAAAAAACTACGGGCACTCATAAAATCATCTAAGGCCAGCTTCGAGAGAAAAATTGCACAGGACACTAAGGATAATCACAAGGCTTTCTTTAGTTATGTTAGGAATCTGGGTGGGAATTCCCAGATATGCTCTGAATTAGTCCAAAATGACAAAAAATACATCGAACCCACAGACATTGCCAACATCCTAGCTGACAGGTTCAGCGCCAACTTCTCCCCACCTCCCCACCAAAAGAGCAAATATCTATCCCAGCAGAGTGCTGCCCCCCTGACATCTCAGATGGTCAGGTAAGAGCTGCCCTCTCCAAAACAAAAAACACAGCATCAATGGGACCAGACGGTGTCCCGGGCTGCGTCCTACATGAACTCCAAGAAGAGCTAAACTCAAACATAAAACTACTGTTCAATCTCAGCCTTACTACAGGATATGTACCCAAAGAGTGGCATACAGCAACAGTGGTCCCTCTCCACAAAGGTGGTGCCTCAACGGATCCTGGAACCTATCACCCCATAAGCCTGACTAGCTTGGTCTGCAAAGCTATGGAAAGGATCATCATGGACCTCATAAATAAAGATATTGGGGACCTACAGACACTGGATCCTACCCAGTTCAGCTTTGTTAAGGGCAGATCCTGCCTCTTAAACCTGGTTGATTTCTTTGAAACTGTCACCAAGGCCATTGACGAGGAGAAGGTGGTCCACACAGCCTACCTGGACCTCGCAAAAGCCTTCGATACAGTACCCCACTCGGGCATTATAGATAAGCTCACCAGATTAAATATAAACCCCTATGTCACTAGATGGGTTGCAAACTGGCTCAAGGACAGAACTCACATGGTTAGACTTGCTGGAGCCATGTCAGACTCCAAACCAGTTACAAGTGGCGTCCCACAAGGCTCAGTCCTGGGACCTCTCTTGTTCGGTATATATTTCTTGGAGGTACAGGCCAACACAGAAGGACTGTGGCTGACCAAGTTCGCAGATGACTGCAAACTGGGCGCCATAATTGACTCTCCAGCCGACACAAGCATCCTCCAAAAGGGCCTCATAGAAACAGACAACTGGTGCCAGAGCCATGGCCTCAAGCTAAACGCCAAAAAGTGTATAGTCATCCCCTTTGGCAAAAACAAAGTGCCCACAAATTGCCACATAGGTGGTAATCCATTAAGTACAGAAGAAGTAATTACGGAGCTGGGGACCCAAGTTGATAGCAATCTCTCATTTGGCAACCACGTGGCCAAAGTGGTTAGAAAAACATTTTATATAGCCCACCTATTCATGAAGGAATTCACATCTAGATCAGGGGAGGTCATCGTGCCTCTTTACTCATCCCTCATCAGGCCCATAATTGAGTACAATGCCCCTTTTGGGATGTACCTTACCAGACACCTGCAGCAACTGGAAAGACCCCAAAAGTACCTCACCAAGAGGATCAAAGGGCTCAAACAGATGCCATATGCTGCCTGGTTAAAGAAACTCCAGCTCTACTCAGTGGCATACTGCCTGCTCAGAGGCGATCTGTGCCTGACGTATAAAGCCATGTCCAGCCCGGAATTAATGGACATGCTGCACCTCAGAAAACCCAAATCCCATCAAGCTATGCGCTCAAGAGACTTGAACCTCAGCACTGAAATAAATAGGACATGCTGGAAGGACAGATTCATAACCCAGAGGCTCCCTTCACTCTGGAATAAAATCCCAGTCCAGGTTAGGCACAGTCCCTCATTGACTCTCTTCAAGAGGAATCTTGATGAGTGGATGGGAGATCATAGGTTTACCCCGGGTATCACTTCTGTGCCACTGTTAGACAGAGGCACAGTATACTAACCTCGAAAAAGAGCATAGCAAAATTAATTTAAAATGGGTGGCGAAAGCCAAACACACTCTGGCTATGCTTATAAATGCCCTAGGGCAGATAGCCTACTATGAACCTATGAACCTATGAGTGAGGCAGAGATACAAAATAGTGGAGCACTCCAGTGAGCTCAAGCTGAAAATGTAATTATAGTAATAGTAAAAAAGGAGGGGGTTGTGTAGGGTCTTGGCAGGTACAGATCCATAAGTTTGAGAGGGTGTCTTTTAGTTTTTTTTTTGAAGATATTGTGTGGGTAATACGTTTTACATTGGAATTGAGCTTGTTCCAGGCTTGAGATACTGGGTATTTATAGAGATGTTTGCTAGTAGTTTTATTGGGCTTGTACATATTCAGGAGATGTTGATCAGACCTTTGGAGTGAATTATTTGGCATATAGTAGGATACTAGAAATTCAGGGCAGGGCAAGTAGTGGGTTTGCTGAAGATGGAGTGTGTTATGTGAAGTTGTGACAGATTTTGATACCTTGTTTACTGTTATTCAAAATGAATATGGACTAGAGTCAGTGAGAAGCTATTACAGTGTACCCACCTCAAATTCCAACACTAAAATTAATAAAATATGGTAACTTCTATCTTTAGCTTTGAACAGTAATGTATTTAGTTTCTGGAATAAGTACTATCTTCAAACTCAAGCTGTGCTATAGTTGTAATATTAGCACCTGTGATGACAGTTAATAAGGCTGTGCATCTGAGAAAGTAAAATGCCCAGACAAACATGTATATGCTATTAGTACATTTCTAAGAAATGCATAAAGATAAAAGTAGCATTTGCTAATGCATGTGTATGTATGTATATATTAACAGGTTTTTCTCCAGTTCCAATTTAGCTTGCTCAGCAAAATACAACTAAAAAGAAAAGATAAGTGATGCTCCACACCGTAAAACTTGACTAAACTATTTATTTAAGACTATGATAGCGACAAAACAACAAACAGAAATACAGAGGACAAGCACTTTCACCTATTAAAGCCTTCTTCAGATCCACATTCAAAAGCCACTTCAATATAATATAAAGCTTCTATCAGCCAATGACAAATAATATGTAAATATTATGTTTTAGCCTAACCAGTAAATGTGCTTATACAAGCAACTTTATCATCCAATGTACTTGATAATTCTAATGAACTTTACCTAACCAATAAAGGTAAAGATGTAAATCAGACTTCACTTTCCTAAATATCATTGGCTTAAGCTAGCCAATAGAAGTAAAAATGTAAATCAAACTTCTCTTCTGTATGGATCGATAGTTCACATCACATTTATATAAGAAACTACTTGCCAATATCATTTTCTAATACTTTGGTAGTTAAAATACCTATAATATGCAAAATTCACTTAATAAAAACGACCCCTTAAAAGCATATATTAAAACAGAAGCAAGCGTTACATTTGCTAAAATCTAAACACGTAAAATTAATGCATTGGCCGGGAATCTAACCCGAACCTCCCACATGGTAGGTGAAAATTCTACCACTAAACCATTTTGCATTATATAAATAAATAAATAATTTCAAACAAATTAAATGAAAGAGCACTGGTATAAAATAATATAACACACATTTGATAAAGCAGTCTCTAGCTTAAATGCTTAGAATTAATGCAATGACCGGGAATGAAACCCGGATCTCCCATATGGCAGGCAAGAATTCTACCACTAAGCCACTTTGAATTTTGCAAATAAATGAATAGTTTCAGGCAAATTAAATGAAAATGCACTAGTATAGAATAATCTTAGATCACTTAATAAAAATATAGCACATAATAGAACAATATCAGGCTTAGCAATTATTAAAAACTAAATACTTAAGACATAAGAGCTCCTCGATAAAAAAACACTGACAAAACCAATAGAGGCATAAAGGCGGCTTCTTATGAATTATTTCAGTAGTGATAAAAGCATAAGTCCTAATCTTCATTCTAAAGTCAAAGCCTATATTTAGTTCCCATTTCATAGTTCATCCATAGACACTAAAACATGATAATAATATAATGGAAGATATAATGAGCAGAATATAAACTATGTGACTAAAAAACTATAGACCATATTTATATTAGCTGGGCTAAGAAGTAAACTGAACAATTTTTCTATTCTTTAAAAATGGCTTGATCGGTACACTTCCATTCAATCCTGGAGGGTGGTTGGCCCGCAATCTCATAATCCACTTGTATTCCTCACGTTCAGTCAGATTAACTAAATCACCTTCTCTTTCATTAGGTTTTAGCTGGGATATAGCCATGAAAAGAGAATTATGACATTCATTCCTTTTTATATGGGCAAATAGTGCATTGGTTTCTTTCTTGGTCCTTATATCTGATAGATGTTTGGAAATGTTTTCTTTCATTTTCATGTTGGTTTTGCCTACATAAAAAGCAGTACAAACTGTACAGGTATTGATATAAATCACATTTCTACTATCACAGTTAGCACTACCAGAAAAATAAAATACATTCCCTGTATTAGGGTGTGTAAAAGATTTAGTACAATTCATTACACAGCAAGTTTTGCAAAATCCACATTTTTTGGTTCCTATGGAACTCTCTTTTTTCATCTTTCTACCAGGATAAGGACCTGTCCCTTCATTATAGCATAATAGTCTTTTCAAATTTTTCTTATTTTTGAATTGGAAGGTTGGACATGACCCTACTATACCTTTTATCTTGGTATCAGCAGTCAGAATCGGCCAGTACTTCTTAATCACTTGGCATATGATGTTATGATCAGAACCAAAAGTCAAGCCAATTCTCATATAGTTCATATCTTTTATATTGGCAGGATAGAGCTCCTTTCCTGCCTTTCTAGTTGAATATAGAGGTCTTTCTTTATTATGTCTCAAACCAATGGCTTCCGCTGCATTTGAATTAACCCTCTTACTTGGATATCATCTCTGTTCAAAATTCATTAATAAGTTATTTCTATCATCAATAAACTCTTTTTCATCAGTACAGACTTTAGAAATCCTAATAGTCTGATTTTCCACAATGTTATTAAAAACATGTCGAGGGTGCATACTGGTATAATGTAACATGTGGTTCCACCACATTTGTTTGCGAAAAAGGCTGGTAGAGATACCTTCCTTCTGATCTAGTCGTATACTGACATCCAAGAAATACATTTTAACTTCAGAACTCTTACATTCAAACTTTAGAAGATCAGTAGTCTCTGTCAGATAACAAACAAAACTATATAGCTGTTTATCATCACCTCTCCAGACAATAAAAATATTGTCAACAAAACAATTATACAGAGTAATATGTGATATTTTCTTCTGTGTTATCCACATAAATAAGTCTCCTCACTTTCAGGTTCCCTAGATGCAGGATACACTTTTTATAGTGTAGATTCAGGGTTATAAGCACAGTGAAGATGCAAATGAGGTGTGAGCTCATTAGAATTGCTGAATCCCAAATAAGTGACACAGTGTAGGTGATGTACACATATTGTAGGCCCTCCCTTAGTGTTTGTTGCTAATGGACTACAACTGCAAATGATTACTGGTAGGGAGAAGGAAAACACAACAGCAATTAAGACACCCCTACATACAGTGGGTGTCTCAAGCAGGTTACAGTTACAAAGTGTAGAAGAAATTGTATCAGTGTATTAAATATAAGTAAGCAGCACACATTTCACAGTTTCTCTTCAGTAACATTCCACCTCCTCTTCATTTTATGACAACTGTATATTATTGCCATTTAATATCCTTGCACATTTTAAGGACAATGATGCAGAATGCCTTACAGACTGCATGTCTCAGATTACTTGTCAGATAAGACAAAAATGAGCAACAAACACAGATAGATAAGACAGAGCATCTGTTATGCAAACAATAGTCATAAATGGTTGTGTGATGACTCAGTGCCCCACATCTGAAATTAATACATGTACAGACAACTGTTATATGTTTTGTTAGTGCTGTGGCTGATGCTGCAGTTGGTTGTGTGCACAATTATTTTAGTTCTATGCTGCAAAGCTGTTTGTGTGGCAAAGAGGGGCCTTACTTTGTTTTGGAGGTACATTTGAGTGAGAGTTCAAATCCAGACTTGTGAAAAATGCATACATTTTTGTAATGTTGTTTATTTAGTAGATTTCTTTTTTTCATTTTACCTAATTTTCCTTTGTTTGTGTGATGCTTAGCACTGTGCAAAGCTGGACTAGTGGCCTACACAGAAAGCAGACATAACACCTGTAGACAAGGCATAGACAGTGTATAGGTCAAAAAGGATACATTGCTGCAGTTTTTGCTTTCCATCTCACAATGTCGCTAAGCGATGCTGTGCACCAGTTAGCAAGCTGCCCCAACACCTGCAGCCATTTAACACCTGCAAACAGGAAGCAGATAGTCAACAATTTCAAAAATAATACATTCTATTAATTCTGTTGGGCATCGCGCAAACACAGTGAGTGGTGTTGCAGGGTGGTTAACACATAGAACTTAAGAATGAATATGGAATTATGCAACTGTTATTTAATCATTCCTGTGGGAGCAGTAGGACTGTAATACAGATGATCCTGAGTTCTAATAGAGGAAGTGCAACATATGTTTATTGGTGTTACAATCCAGTTTATAGTATTGAACAAGAAACTATATGTGTGGTTTCAATATTCCTGTTGCAACATGTGTCAGTGTAGGGCTGCCATATACATGGTCCGGGATCTAATACAGGAAATTCCAGACATTTTTAGTATTGTTCCATTTCACATTATATTAAATGTCACTTATAACACTTTATACATAATTATAAATAGTGCAGCTGATATGAATTATATGTATAAAGGATAAGACACTCTTACTGCGTTTTAAAGGTTCAGATCTATGACTGAAGGCATACTGTCTACTATGTTTCTGTAAGTATAATTTTATTTGGATTTGGATGGCCTTCACCCTTAAATAATACACATACAAAAATGAATGTATATACAGGGACCTTGTCAGGTCACACACTCACACACACACACACACACACACACACACACACACACACACACACACACACACACGGGTAACACCTCAATCTTCCATCTGCACTTATGAATGATTCATGACTATGTCTGAGAAGCACTTCATTTCTGGCAAAGATAGAAAATCTATGCTGTGGAAGAAAATGTTTTGTCCCTTTATGCATAGATCTGAAACCCACACTGTAAAAATCAATTTTAGCAGTGTATAAAACCAAAAAAACGTGTCATGTCAGGGCATTCATGCTCTCCCCATGCATGTCACCAAAGTTAAATCACCTAGGAGTTACAGCAACAGACACCCCTTAAGCTGTCAAGTGTCAGGTTAACCTTCCAGTTTCAAAAACTGCTTTCTTCCTTGCTTGGCACTGTTGCTCTCTGGTTTCATCATTTCCCTGGATTGCGCACTACCAGTAAACTCAATAACAGGAAATGGTGGGAAATCATTATTTGCTATTGCTATTGATTTGGGGTTAGACATGTCTGGTGTTAGAGGGGAAGGTACGCAATTTTGGGTGTAGAGGTGGGGTGTTCAGGAGTACAGAATACTTATTGGACTCCTAGTAAGTGTCATAGACAAAGGATTCTGCAGGGGGACTGCTCTGGGTCCCAGTACAGGTCTGACACTTGGAATAGTCTGACCAAGGCTGTATCCAGTGTGACTACCATCCCAAGCACTGGAGAACTGTGTAGGCACCACTTCAACTACTTAAAAAGGTGCATGAGGGATAAACTCAACCAGTGGTTGGATGAGTTTCAAACTAGCTACATCCCACAATTGTGTAAGTATGCTAATAAAGAGAATTTATTATACATAGAAATCTAAATATAGGCAAGACTGGTATGCATAATGCTCTTGTGTTCTTTTCTTTTCACAAGTAATACTGAAATTGTAGAGAACAGGCAGGCTCATGCTGATCATCTGGAAAGAATAAGGGAAGCAAATGGGATATATGCAGCACAGGAGAAGTATTATTTTAGCTTTAAAAGTTAACAAACATGTTTTTGTGTTCTATAACTTTAGGAGTCAAGTGTAAGAATGTAGTCAGAGATTGTAGGTTCAAATACCATGAGTAACAACTATATAATACTGCAATTCTTTCATAATATTACATACATTAAAATATATATGCGTGTCATAAATGACCTGCTGTTAACTATAATCTGTATAATTGGACCAAGCACATGTGCAATATTACTTTGCCAATCCATAATTATAGTTTGTAGTTGTTAAGATGTATACTTAAATGTAACACTTCAAATAAAACAGTTGTATTATTGTGATAATGCATTGTATGTCACATATGGCAGTAGTAATTTTATGTATTTTTTCCTTTCATGCCAACCATTATCTCTTTTTTTATTTTCTATTATGTGTCATCAGAATGTCTCCATGTAATTCATCTGTAACAAATCACTAAATCCTTCATTGCACAGCTAGGTAGGCCAGCCCCAGTGGGTCAGCCTGCCCAAGATCCACCGGCACCATCACCAATGCCCAGCCCATCTGTGTCCCTACCTGGCAGTACTGCCTCTGCCACCCCTGCACTACCTGCACCCACAGGTAGCACTATTCCAAAAGTGGGCACTTTTGTACCTTATGGAAGTACTAGTGGAGGTGGGGATTTCATCACCTGCCAGGACATGCCAGAGTTGGTGTGTAGGGTCATATATGGCACCATTGGTGCATTGCTACACTGGATGGAAAGGCTACTCTCCCTCATGACCCATAAGAGGAGAAGATGTCAAACACTCCAGCATTCAGTGGAGTAAGGGGACAGTGATAACAGTCCTGCAGGTGAGGATTAGATTCTCACCACCACATGTTTGATGTGCATGAACTTATGTTGCATCCACTCTCATCCCAACCATGGTGTCCCCCCAACCTTTTGTGTCCTTCTCCATCCCTGTGTCTTGTCTTGCTTGCCCTGTTTGTATTTGCTTCCTCATCTGCCCAACTTACCTGATCCAGGAATACCAATGTGCCTTACCCAGCATTCCTCTCTCATTGAAGTAAAAAAAAAAAAAAAAAATATATATATATATATATATATATATATATATATACATAGATATATATACATATATATATATATATATATATATATATATATATATATATATACATAGATATACAGACACACATACATATATAGCTCTCTATTTTGCACACGTGTTTTCTTGACATTCTTGATTTGATCCAACTGGCTATACAACAGGATTGCATTGTTGTCATCCCTCTTGGAGGTGATAGTCCAAATTCATCTAATATTTTGTACATATTTTCATTTTATATTGATGAAGAAATGGATAGCTGTGGTTCTTTCCTACCCACCTCCTGCACATTGATATCTTGTTTTGCCTTGGTTCTTCCTCTGCTTGCTCCCCATTTCACTACTTTTCTATCTACCCCATTTTAACAGCTAAAATCTGATCAAAAATGGAATCACACAAAACACACATAAGTACCAAAAAAAACCTAAATGGAGCCCTTCACTTTTTGGCCTCTATGTTTTCACACAGTTTGGCATATCTTTCCAATGCCAAGCAATGGTGAATGGCTCTTTCTTGGTGTGGCTACCACCATGCAATGGTGCTTCAACATGCTGCGCTATGTCAGCACACACAGTGAATGTAGTGCAAAGTATAATTTCATTGCATTATCACTTCTTATTTAAAAGTATTACATATACTTAGATTTGAACCCTATATTATCTGGGCTCAAAAAGAAATTTGTCAATGCATTTACACCTGCTGCCCCAGAGTCGTTAAGCAGCAGGTGTGTTTCTTACCCTCAATCCTGCAAACTCTTAGAATTTTAGCACTGCAACTCATGTTTACATACTACTTAACTAAGTGCAAACTAGAAAAGCAGTAGAAATGTATAGCCCACATGTCTAAACACTTTGTCAACCATCTCAGAAACCCGATGTCCTATGGTGCACTTTGCAATGTGGACAATAGCATGTATTACTTTTGTTTACTGTTCATTTAGCATTCATGACATGAAACTACATGTGGAAACAGAAAAAAATGAAGACCCTGTCTAAGAAAATGTCACATATTTACAATGCAGCCATATGTTACCATCCCCCATGTACTATAATCCTGGTCTCTCAGTACTTCTTCACAAATAAATATATCCACTACACTACATAAATTAATAAGAAATGTTGTGTTATATACCATGCACATCTTTAGAATGATAATACACATTCAGATTTTCCAATACTTGTAGTAACATAGAAACATGTTTGCATATAGTTTGTAAAGCTGACTCTGAATATATGCCTGCACGTTGCAACATAACCACCAAATAATACACATTGCACACTCATCAATCTGGTAACATGCAGAACTTGAAATATCTCGACAGCTGAACATGCCTACACATGCATATCATGCAGGCCTCCCAAAATCTTCCCTTCAGTATCCAGTGCTGATGTCATCCACCAGAAGTTGCCCTGCAGCCTTGTAAAAGTCAGCCTTGTGCCATGGTGCTTGCATAAAGTACTGAGTTCTATAGTTTGTGTACTTAGATAGGGTTCTGTTCTCACTGCAGTTAATTGGTGTGTGTGCCTGTTTGTGCAGTTGCTTGACATTACATAGAGCATTTTAGACTAGCGTGTGGGACACTGCTGTTGACATCTTCCTCTCACCAGACAGGGCATGGTCACAGACAGGCCTGTAGGCCAGGCACAAGTCTCCTCATCCTATACAACAGATTACAGTGACAGAGGATTCAGTCTATCCACATATGTCATGGCATGGTTTGTTGGTCCTGTAGTTTCTTGGTGAGAAAACCCTGTGTTCTCTCCAGCTGCTGCAGGTGTCTGGTGAGGTACATGCAAAAGGGAGCATTATACTCTATTAGTGACCAAATGAAAATAAAGTTCCACAATTGCAGTAGCAAACCTCCAGCACAATAAGCGACACCAAGTTGTTTTAGCGCTTTCATTCACATTTAATGACCAGTGAACTTCTTCAGAAACAACTTTACCATCCATCTCACTCAATAAATACTGAACAAATTTACATAATAAATCAGTTAATTGACATGAAATTTGAAAATTTAAAAACATATAACAAATCTAATAAAAACTTAAACAATACTGTATCTAATACATAAATGTTTAAAAATGTATAAATAAGTTTTTTATATAACTAAGAATACATTTCTAAAAAACATTTCATATTTATAGTTTCATTAAGACCAGGAAATCTGTCTGCACCTAAATAAATTTGCCAAAATGATTCTTTACATTCTAGCAATAATTTAAAATTTCCACCAAACATATATTTGTCTACACTATCTAATACTGCAAAATTAAACTTTTTAAATTCACTGCAACACATAGAATGCTTGGCTAGTGCATTATTAGAGTCTTTCTTTTTAATAGCCAAAACATGTTCACTGATTCTGATTTTTAAAGTTCTAGTGGTCATTCCTATATAATAACTAGGACATGTTTGACACTGAGCTATATAAATAATCATAGAACTGTGACAAGTATAATATTGTTTTGACCAGTGGGTAGTGCGCAGATGTTGAAAATATACAAATGATGCATTTGTAATATATCTACATTGTTTACAACTGTAACATGAAAAGGTACCTTTAGTCCTGATAACATCTACATGCTTGTTATTACCAATGTGTTCTTTTCTTTCTAATATACTCTTTAGGTATAACTACCTTTTTGAAGGTGAAAAGGGGTTTCTGACCTAAAATTTTGGTAAGATCTTGATTGCCCAATATTATTTTCCAATTGTTCTCTATAATTTCTTTGATTACCCACATTTCACTACATATAGGCAATACAAAGGCCCCAATAAACTCTTTGTTCTCAATACCATTAGAATTAGTTTTGGGTAAGCCAAGAGTCAAAATCTGTCCTGCTTTGTTGTCCCGAAGTACCAAAACTTCTTGTTCTATATTTTTAAGCCATGATATATCATACCCCCTATTAAGAAAGAAACTCCTTAAGTTAATCAATTCCGTGAAAAAAACGTTTTCATCAGAAGTTAACCTACTCAAACGGATATACTGTCCCTTCACTACTCCTTTTTTCATATGAAAGGGATGTATGCTGTTCTTGTGCAAATATTGGTTAGCAAATGTAGATTTCCTATATATAGCACTACTGAACTTATTTAGTGCACTGTTATAGTTGATTTGTAAATCCAAAAAGTTAATTCTGTTTCCAAATTCACCAATAGAAAATTTCAAACAATCAGTGGTGCTGTTTAAATATTGAACAAAAGTTTGAAATTCATTGAGGGATCCATTCCAAATAAAAAAACAGATCATCTATGTAACGAGTGTAAAATATTATTTTATTACTATATGCCCAATTTTCCAAATAAGTATTTTCCCAGTGGGCCATGAACAAGTTTGCATAAGCCGGAGCTACACATGCTCCCATGGCCACACTGGAAATTTGTTTATATAAACAATCATTAAACCTAAAGAAATTGCTCACAAGGACAGACTCCATAAGAGTACAGATGGTGTTAACTTTTGTACTAGTAAAATTTGTGTTGATGTTTAAATATTGCCTCAAATAGTCAATACCCAACTCATGCTTTTTATTTGGAATGGATCCCTCAATGAATTTCAAACTTTTGTTCAATATATAAACAGCACCACTGATTGTTTGAAATTTTCTATTGGTGAATTTGGAAACAGAATTAACTTTTTGGATTTACAAATCAACTATAACAGTGCAGTAAATAAGTTCAGTATTGCTATATATAGGAAATCTACGTTTGCTAACCAATATTTGCACAAGAACAGCATTCATCCCTTTCACATGAAAAAAGGAGTTGTGAAGGGACAATATATCCGTCTGAGTAGGTTAACTTCTGATGAAGAAGTTTTTTTAATGGAGTTGAGTAACTTAAGGAGTTTCTTTCTAAATAGGGGGTATGATATATCATGGCTTAAAAACATAGAACAAGAAGTTTTAGTACTTCGGAACAACAAAGCAGGACCCATTTTGACTCTTGGCTTACCCAAAACTAATTCTAATGGTATTGAGAACAAAGAGTTTATTGGGGCCTTTGTATTGCCTATATGTAATGAAATGTGGGTAATTAAAGAAATTATAGAGAACAATTGGAAAATAATATTGGGCAATCAAGATCTTACCAAAATTTTAGGTCAGAAACCCCTTTTCACCTTCAAAATGTAGTTAACCTAAAGAGTATATTAGAAAGAAAAGAACACATTGGTAACAACAAGCATGAAGATGTTATCAGGACTAAAGGTACCTTTTCATGTTACAGTTGTAAACAATGTAGATATATTACAAATTCATCATTTGTATATTTTCAACATCTGCGCACTACCCACTGGTCAAAACAATATTATACTTGTCACAGTTCTATGATTATTTATATAGCTCAGTGTCAAACATGTCCTAGTTATTATATAGGAATGACCACTAGAACTTTAAAAATCAGAATCAGTGAACATGTTTTGGCTATTAAAAAGAAAGACTCTAATAATGCACTAGCCAAGCATTCTATGTGTTGCAGTGAACAATAATTTTGCAGTATTAGATAGTGTAGACAAATATATGTTTGGTGGAAATTTTAAATTATTGCTAGAATGTAAAGAATCATTTTGGCAAATTTATTTACGTGCAGACAGATTTCCTGGTCTTAATGAAACTATAAATATGAAATGTTTTTTAGAAATGTATTCTTAGTTATATAAAAAACTTATTTATACATTTTTAAACATTTATGTATTAGATACAGTATTGTTTAAGTTTTTATTAGATTTGTTATATGTTTTTAAATTTTCAAATTTCATGTCAATTAACTGATTAATTATGTAAATTTGTTCAGTATTTATTGAGTGAGATGGATGGTAAAGTTGTTTCTGAAGAAGTTCACTGGTCATTAAATGTGAATGAAAGCGCTAAAACAACTTGGTGTCTCTTATTGTGCTGGAGGTTTGGTACTGCAATTGTGGAACTTTATTTTTATTTGGTTACTTCGTTGTTCGTTTTTGTGAATTTAAGTTTCCAGTCCTTGGTTCTACATTTTTGTGGTCACTTTCGTCAGCTTCAATATGTCACAAGACACCCTTATGGACATGCCTGTTCATCCAGTTCCTGAGGGGTTTGCTCAATTTTCAGAGCAGCTTACTGAAGTAATTACTACAGCGATTAAAAAAGGTATTGACAGTGCTACTAAACCAGGCGTTACTTCGCTTGGTGGAGGAAGTCAAACTTTGAACATGCATGGTATAGCAAATTTCACCAGCACACAGGATAACGGAAGTGGAGCAGAGTCGACTGACGTTCCTTTCGTGGGTCCGAGTAGTGTGGTGGATTACATCGCTAAAACTATGGAGAATCCTTTTTCCAATATCCAAGAAGTGGAAACAGTTGATTCAGTAAGTAATGTTGCAAATTCAGATTATCAGAACCATAGAATATGTAAATCCAAAATTTATGAGTTGGAAAAACTGACTTTTAAGTTTGTGACTGTTTGTTTAGAGATATGCTATCTTTCTGAGTGTGTGCAGCGTAAATGTGTTCCGCAAGGCTTACGCTACAACAAATATCCGAATTCAGTGACTGCTGAGGATGTATTTTATAAAGAACTAACGGAATTATTCAACAACTTTGGTGTGAGGCTGATGGTCTCCTTAATTAATCACTACACCAAACAGTTGAATTCTTTAAAGACAGAAATGACAGAATTAGATAACAAAATTAAAAATTTCTCTTGCTTTCCTGCTCTGTCAAATCTCTATGCTAGTATCACTTCAAGAGCAGACAGGCAACGAGCGACAATTATTTTGAGAAAACAAAAGAAATTGAAAAGAGACATCATGGCTTACGCGAATAACACAGCGTATAGCTTGGCAAAAGACATGGACAGAGACAACAATCGATCCAAGAACTATAACAACAATGTTCACAGTGTTAACACAATGGTCAAGAGTTTACAAAGTGCTAATGTTAAGCCTGCACATTCTAGTGAGGCTAGTGACTCTACATTGGTTAACGATGAGAATGGTGATTTTAACAGTATTGTAGACAACAATTTAAGTACTGATAACAATGATGTATTTAATGAAACAGATACTGCAAATGTTGATAACAAAAGTGCTGATGGTACTGGTAATGGGGGCCCTTTTTTAGTAGACAAACAAGGCAACAAAAGAGGGCCGACTTGGTCCAAGGTGGTTCAGAACAAGCCGAAAGGCAGGTTGAGGAACAGGAAAAGATGGTAGAAACTAACAATATAAATCAGTTTGAAATAGAGATACACAATTTATCTGGCACAGTGATTTCTATAGATACTACCAATCTACTGAAAAAAGGCTTGTCCTTCATTCCTTCGAATAACCTCAACAAAGTAAGAACTATTATTGATTTTAGGTTAACTTTGAGAAAGTTAAACCTAAAATATATTATGCAGGATATCATTAGTTGTTCCACTCAAGTAGGTCCCAAAAAAGCTAGTACCTACAATCCACCACTAGTTGGTACCCTTCAGGTTTGTCAGAATGCAGGTGAGGATGCCATTAGGAAGATACCTTTAGTGAATAACTCTAATAATCTGACTGAGTCAGAGAGAATTGCCTTAAAAGAACTAAAGGAAAATAAAGATTTACGAGTAATGAAGGCAGCAAAGGGGGCAAGATAGTAATCATGAAAAATTCTCATTACATCAACAGTATGGAAGAACTTTTAAAAGATACCAACACTTATTTAAAAGTTGACAGTAAAGAGGTCTGCAACAGTTTCTTGAGGCTAGACACTATACTGTTTGACATGTTTAGTCAGGATGAGATTGATTACAATACTTATACATATTTACTAGTTGAATTTCCCAAAATGGGAAATATGTTTGGTATACCAAAACTACAGAAAGATCTTATTCATCCCCCCTTTAGGCCTATCATTTCAGCTGCCAAATACAAGACAGAAAATATTTCTATTTGGCTAGACTATATTTTAAATCCAATTGTACAACATTCTAAATATTATTTAAAGGATTCCTGGCATTTATTGGAACAACTGAAGAATTTTCAATCACCAGTATCAGAACTAGTTATGGCTTCATTGGACGTTCAGTCCTTATATACTTGTATAGATCATGAGTTGGGTATTGACTATTTGAGGCAATATTTAAACATCAACACAAATTTTACTAGTACAAAAGTTAACACCATCTGTACTCTTATGGAGTCTGTCCTTTAGAGCAATTTCTTTAGGTTTAATGATTGTTTATATAAACAAATTTCCGGTGTGGCCATAGGAGCACGTGTAGCTCCGGCTTATGCAAACTTGTTCATGGCCCACTGGGAAAATACTTATTTGGAAAATTGTGCATATAGGAATAAAATAATATTTTACACTCGTTACATAGATGATCTGTTTTTTTTATTTGGAATGGATCCCTCAATGAATTTCAAACTTTTGTTTAATATTTAAACAGCACCACTGATTGTTTGAAATTTTCTATTGGTGAATTTGGAAACAGAATTAACTTTTTGGATTTACAAATCAACTATAACAGTGCACTAAAGTTCAGTAGTGCTATATATAGGAAATCTACATTTGCTAACTAATATTTGCACAAGAACAGCATACATCCCTTTCATATGAAAAAAGGAGTAGTGAAGGGACAGTATATCCGTTTGAGTAGGTTAACTTCTGATGAAGAAGTTTTTTTCACGGAATTGATTAACTTAAGGAGTTTCTTTCTTAATAGGGGGTATGATATATCATGGCTTAAAAATATAGAACAAGAAGTTTTGGTACTTCGGGACAACAAAGCAGGACCTATTTTGACTCTTGGCTTACCCAAAACTAATTCTAATGGTATTGAGAACAAAGATTTTATTGGGGCCTTTGTATTGCCTATATGTAATGAAATGTGGGTAATCAAAGAAATTATAGAGAACAATTAGAAAATAATATTGGGCAATCAAGATCTTACCAAAATTTTAGGTCAGAAACCCCTTTTCACCTTCAAAAAGGTAGTTAACCTAAAGAGTATATTAGAAAGAAAAGAACACATTGGTAACAACAAGCATGTAGATGTTATCAGGACTAAAGGTACCTTTTCATGTTACAGTTGTAAACAATGTAGATATATTACAAATTCATCATTTGTATATTTTCAACATCTGCACACTACCCACTGGTCAAAACAATATTATACTTGTCACAGTTCTATGATTATTTATATAGCTCAGTGTCAAACATGTCCTAGTTATTATATAGGAATGACCACTAGAACTTTAAAAATCAGAATCAGTGAACATGTTTTGGCTATTAAAAAGAAAGACTCTAATAATGCACTAGCCAAGCATTCTATGTGTTGCAGTGAATTCAAAAAGTTTAATTTTGCAGTGTTAGATAGTGTAGACAAATATATGTTTGGTGGAAATTTTAAATTATTGCTAGAATGTAAAGAATCATTTTGGCAAATTTATTTAGGTGCAGACAGATTTCCTGGTCTTAATGAAACTATAAATATGAAATGTTTTTTAGAAATGTATTCTTAGCTATATAAAATACTTATTTATACATTTTTAAACATTTATGTATTAGATACAGTATTGTTTAAGTTTTTGTTAGATTTGTTATATGTTTTTAAATTTTCAAATTTCATGTCAATTAACTGATTAATTATGTAAATTTGTTCAGTATTTATTGAGTGAGATGGATGGTAAAGTTGTTTCTGAAGAAGTTCACTGGTCATTAAATGTGAATGAAAGCGCTAAAACAACTTGGTGTCTCTCATTGTGCTGGAGGTTTGGTACTGCAATTGTGGAACTTTATTTTTATTTGGTTACTTCGTTGTTCGTTTTTGTGAATTTAATACTCTATTAGTGCCTGATGACGTTTGAGTACAGTGCTGTTATGTCATCCTCAGATCTGGATATGATGGCCTGACTTATGGGGTGCACAATGTAGCCTTTTCATACCATTGCAGATACTTGGTGGTTGAAGTTCAAATAGCTATCTACATGTGTTCCCAGGTCTTGCACCACTTGGGTTTCAACATAGTGGGAGTGTTTTCAATGCTGTAATTAGCAGGGGATTCCACTTTGCAGAAGGCTAAAATAATGACATATTGTAGTCTTTGTTTGTGGACCATGTGGCTTTGGTGCTAATCATTTGTCTGTGTTAGCCTCTCCTGTAGTATGTTAGCATCATTGGTTCACTCCCTGATTGCACCCAATGTGCAAGAATCAGCAAACTTGGTAAGCCAAAGGCCATATACTATAGCCTGGACTGTCAAGAAATGGATTCCAAGGGGCCAAGCACATATCCTTGGGGTATTCCAGTGATGACAGCTGTACTGGCAGAGGTTGATTCACCAACATTGATGGTATGTGTTCTGTCGGTCAGCCAATTAGTTAACCATCTAGTGAAGTAAGGGTTAATCTACAGCTGGTAAAGTTTCTCAATGATAACTGAGTGTGGAATTGAGTCCAAACCCTAGGCCAGATCAAAATAAGCATTATGCACTGTCTTACTTTCTTCCAAGCCTACCACATAGAATCAATGGGCTATGACAACATCACAGATCACCTATAGCATGAATCAGAACATACACCTACCTAATACAGCTGGATACACACTTCAACACACTCTCCACATGGACTATATTCTTGTAGAAAGGTGTAAATCAACATTCATCCATCTGAGTTGGGGGGGCAGCACCTGATGCAAGCATGTATACACACATCCTGACTCCCCTAATCTGTGAGGTAGACCGACATTTCATCATGGACTTTTTCTAAATGGACACTAATAAAATCTTGGATGTGGACAATATACATGTGTGAGCGGTTAATGTTACATCCATGTCTGTCACATCTGTTAGATGTCCTCAAATAGGTCATCGAGGGCATGCATGATGACAATGCTATCATCCTGTGTAACTTGAGAAGGCCAAGTTACTTGACAAAAATCCACACTAAGGTATTCACTCAACACTGATGTGGCTATAAACACCTATATCACCAAGTGGGTAGACCACTAGATCACATACATGGCATCTAAATATGTTGAAATGTGTGAAGTGACCTATATCTCACATCCAGTGATCAGATCCATACATTAGGGCTGTCTGCTAGGCCCTTTCCTGTCCATTATTTATGTCACAGACATCAACAATAACATGCACATACTGTTTCCCAAGAGCTATCTGGAGGACAACAGATTGTGGGCAATCATTGAATTCAACTGTGATATTAGGATAATACATACAGTATCAAAAGACACCAAAAATTGCTGCCACAGCCATGGCAACACATGAGATGAAACAAAAACATGTGGGGTCTGTTATGTTAATAGAAACAAATGTACAAACCAGAAATAATGTAGACATCACACCCTATAAGCAGACAAATGGTTATGTGACCTGTATCCTAAGGTAGATCGTATGTGGAACATTCACCAGAATGTGGTCACAGTGCTGACTACTCCCTTGTATGTAATACAACTACTGAGAATGTGGTGCACATGCATATCAAGAGCCATAATACTGCCATAGTTCACAGCCTTCATCACACCAATAACTGAGTACAATGCACTCTTTTTCATGTACCACACTACACATCTTCCAGTGATGTGTAACTGAAGTGTACTACCTTTGCCACAGTGAGCTGTCAACATCTTACTGGCCATACCTAAAAAATATTTTTGTTGCATAAACATTACAATCTGGTGGTGTGCCTCCATCACTGTGTTATGCCAGATGCATGTGTGATACCAGTTCCAGTGATGCACACAGTACATACATAGCTGTTTGACAACATTGATGGCATGGGTTGCATTCATGATAGTGTGAATTGTGCCACACACACACACACACACACACACACACACACACACACACACATATTTAAATATATATATATATATATATATATATATATATATATATATATATATATATATATTTATGTGTGTGTGTTCTCTGTCAGTTCTCTAATAGATGTAGTCTCCTTTGTTCATGTCAGGATGTTTATCTCACATTAACATCTTCTTCATTGTTATGTCACCTTGTGTGACAGTCGCATAATATTCATTTTCACTGTCCAGTCCATACTGTACCATGTTGATATGTGATTAGTTTTCCTGCAACAACTGTCTTCCATTAACATGACCACATTTGCTATACATTACGATGTTTCACCTGTCCTCTTTCCCTGTGTTCATTCTTACAATTCATCTCTGCGTCCCTATTCAATGTACACACTCCCCCTGACTGTTTATTTTAAATGGCAGTCCATATATACTCTTACAGATCATTTACACAACTTTTGTACAGAATGACTGGAATGGGATTTCACAATACTCTACACTGTATACTCTGTCTTGTACTGTGTTTGGGCTAAATACTTTACTATATGATAAACCCAGTAGTCATTGTGGCATTCCGTGCAAACCTGCTAGCCTAGTTTGGCTACGGTAAACAAGTTTGCTATTTGTGTTGCTTTCAATGGTTTCCTGGCCAACAACACTGTTGCCTGCCACAAAATCATGCTTGTTTACATTTAAACACAGTGTGCAGCATGATTATGTAATCACCGCTGCTGCTCAACGCATAAACATGTAAACTCCATGTAGGCTTCACAAGTTTATTGAATTTCACTGACGATTAATAGTTTGTTAAAATATGTTAAGGCTAGATGCTATAACAGAAAGAAATTAATAGAAGACAAATCATCTATTATGTCTAGTTGTACATATGGAAGTAAACCAGTATCCTCTGCGAGAAGGAATAGGTATAATAGATCTACTGCTAGACAACCATGAGAATGACATGAACATATAACAGACATACAAAGAAGGTTAACTAAATAATTCAAAAAACACTGCCAAATGCCGAATAGTTTAGATGCACTGAGAAATATTATAAAAGAGTAACAATTGTTTAGTTAGAGGAAATCACAGAATCTTAAACAGAGATTATGTGATAAGGTTCATAGGTTCATAGGTTGATACTAGGCTATCTGCCCTAGGGCATTTATAAGCCTAGCCAGAGTGTGTTTGGCTTTCGCCACCCTTTTAGATTAGTTGACTGTGCCTCTGTATAGTAGGTCACAGAAGATAGCCCTTTTAAGGTTAGTTTACTGTGCTTCTGTCTAGTAGGGACACAGAAGAGATCCCAGGGGTAAACCTATGATCTCCCATCCACTCGTCAAGATTTCTCTTGAAGAAGGTCATTGAAGGGCTCTGCCTAACATGGATTGGGATTTTGTTCCAGAGTGAGGGGAGCCTCTGGGATATCAATCTGTCCCTCCAGCATTTCCTATTTATTTCTGTGCTGAGGTTTAAGTCCTCGGAGCATACAGCTCTAAGGGATTTGGATTTCCTGAGGTGGAGCATGTCCATCAATTCTGGGTTGGACATGGCTTTATATGTCAGGCACAGATCGCCTCTGAGTAGGCGGTAAGCAACTGAGTAGAGCTGGAGTTTCTTTAGCCTAACTGCATAGGGCATCTGTTTGAGTCCCTTGATCCTCTTGGTGAGGTACTTTTGGGGTCTTTCCAGTTGCTGCAGGTGTCGGGTAAGGTACATCCCGAATGGGGAATTGTATTCAATTATGGGCCTGATGAGTGATGAGTAGAGGGGTACAATGACCTCTCTTGATCTAGATGTGAACCCTTTCATGATAAGGTGGGCTATATAGAAGGTCTAACCACTTTGGCAACGTGATTGTCAAAGGAGAGATTGCTATCTACTTGGGTCCCCAAATCCCTAATTACTTCTTCCGTACTTAATGGATTACCACCTATGTGGTAATTTGTGGGCACTTTGTTTTTCCCAAAGGAGATGACTATGCACTTTTTGGCATTTAGCTTTAGGCCATGGCTCTGGCACCAGTTATCCATCTCTGTGAGACCCTTTTGGAGGATGCTTGTGTCAGTTCATGAGTCGATTATGGCACCCAGTTTGCAGTCATCTGTGAACTTGGTCAGCCATAGTCCTCCCGCATTAGCCTGTACCTCAGAGAAATATATACCAAACCAGAGAGGTCCCAGGACTGAGCCTTGTGGGATGCCACTTGTAACTGCTTTGAGTCTGACATGTCACCTGCAATTCTGACCATGTGGGTTCTATTCCTCAGCCAGTTCGCAACCCATCTTGTGACATAGAGGTTGATATTTAAGCTGGTGAGCTTATTTATGATGCCCCAGTGGGGTATTGTGTCGAAGGCTTTTGTGAGGTGCAGGTAGGCTGTGTGGACTACCTTCCCTTCATCTATGACTTTGGTGACTGTTTCAAAGAAGTTGACCAGGTTCAAGAGGCAAGATCTGCCCTTAACAAAGCCAAACTGGGTAGGATCCAGTGTTTGGAGGTTCCCAATGTCTTTGTTTATGAGTTCCATGATGATACGATCCATAGCTTTGCAGACCAGGCTAGTCAGGCTTATAGGGCGATAGTTTCCAGGGTCCATTGTGGCACCACCTTTGTGGAGTGGGACCACTGTTGCTGTATGCCATTCCTTGGGTACATATCCTGTAGTAAGGCTGAGATTGAACAGTGACTTTATGTGAGGGTTCAGTTCTTCTTGGAGCTCATGTAAGATGCAGCCCGGGACACCGTCCAATCCCATTGATGCTGTGTTTTTTGCTTTGGAGAGGGCAGCTCTCACCTGTGCATCTGTGATGTCAGGGAGGCTACACTCTGTTGGGACAGACATTTGCTCATTTGGGGGGGGAAGGGGGGGGGAGTTTGCACTGAACCTGTCTGCCAGGATGTTGGCAATGTCTGTGGGTTCAGTGTATTTTTTGTCATTTTGCACTAACTCAGAGCATATCGGGGAGTGGCCACCCAGGTTCCTGACATAACTAAAAAAGACTTTGTGATTATCTTTAGCGTCTTGTGCAATTTTTCTTTCGCAGCAGGCCTTAGATGATTTTATGAGGGATTGTAGTTTCTTGCTAGTACTGATCAGAGATGCCTTCCCTTTTTGGGATTTTTCTCTATCATGTAGTAGCTTCCTCCTTCTGTTGTATAGCTTATTTATGGCTGGGGTCCACCAGATAGTTCTCCTGTCTTTGGAGGAGTGAGCCTTGGTTTTATTTGGGATAGCATGATCTATGCATTCCTGTAGGTGTCCATAGAATGCGTTTGTAAAGGATTCTGCGGTTTGGGCCGTATTTTCCACTGGCCCGGGGGCTTTGAAGGATTCCACCTCGGTTTTGAGAAGTGTGAAATTTGCTTTTGAGAAGTTCTTCACCATGGTTTCCTTGGCTGTGGGTGGGGATGGGATATGGATGTCCAGTGAGATTAATTTATGGTCAGATCTTACCAATGAGGGGTATACCTCTGGTATGGAACATAGAGTCCCCATGTTGGTGATGATCAGGTCCAATATGTTTTCCCCTCTTGTGGGAGTGGTAACCAGTTGTTTCATAGCATTTGAGTTTATAAATTCTAGGAACCGTTGGGCGAGGAACAACTGACCAATAAGAAAATGATTGATGGTCAGCATAAAGGGACGATGCCATGTACTAAATGTACCTTCTGTAAGTTTATAAAGAATTTGTAAATCCTATTACTAAAATGCTATTTTTTTCTGACTATGACTCTAAAAATGTAACATCTTGCTGACTGCATGATGTCTATGACATGTTATGTTAGAAAACAAACTGCAAGCTAAAGGAGCGGGTATCTGATCATATTACAGATAGGAGATGGAAAATAAGTACTAATGCACTTTTCAAGCATATTGCTGAAATGGGTGACACATTATTTTAAATTTTCAGTCTTTCTGAATGTTCTAGAGAATGTTGGGGTTGATTAAAAAACAGAAAATATTGAGTATGAGTGGATTCATTTGCTTTGAGCTGAAAGGTGCCTCAAATTAAGCAGGTTCAGTAGTGCTAAATCTGTTTTGACAGTTATGCAGTTAAGGAAGTAAAATATAACGGTAAATTTACTCTGTGTATTTATGATGTGATTTGATGTCCTCTTTATACAATCTAAGGGAGAAAGCTTGGGAAAGCTTGTTGGTTTTGTTAATGTATACCATGCAGTGATATCGTGCACAGCAAAATGGTGCTGAGCTGCACAAGCCCTGTGTATACACCTAACTATACTGTCAGACACAATCAGACTGACCACAGGCACCTTTTTATCCTCCTCCCAAAGGGAGTAATTACATAACTTGATCCCCTAATTTAAAGATAGTGTAATTAGATATAGTCTGCCATCATGGTCAGAGTGACACAAATGTTTAGAAACACAACTGGAAATGATCACAGGACACAGGAGAACCTAACACCATGCCAGTTAATGCATCCCAATACCACTCTCTAGCTGTAGTTGTGCTTTCATACAACATATCACTATGACAGCTGGAGATATTAGTTTAACAGTACTAGGCAGAGAGTGCTGGTTCATCATTGGAGCTGACAGCATGCAGGTATTCATGTTCTTCGGGAAGCCAGTCATGATGACAATGGCATATCATAGACTGGTATCTATCAAAGGGACATGAACATGCTCAATAAATGTATTATTTTGTTCTGTGATTTCAGTTTATTTTTGATAGTTATTGACTTAGTTTTGAACATTGCCGTGATATGCATTACTTTTTAGTTTTGACTTGATGTACTGTGGTGTAGACAATTTTACAGGCAGATGCTATGGTTGCCAGACTATACAACAGCAGTAGCTGTGTACAACTATTGGTGTGCTCTATATTCAGGGGCATGATTCCTTGACAGAATATCTCATTATGTAGAGTACCACAACAGGCTATGAATCACAGAGTTATATGGAGCATGGACTGAACCCAGTATACTCAATGGGATACAGCCTTTTTTGTCAAATGTTCAGAATTGTGAACAGTTGTAATGCCAGCAAATGTGAACTAAAAGTTATATGATCACAGAATGTTTGCATTACTTAGTGGGAAGTTGTGGTAGAGGATGGCTTGGGAATTTCCTTTTTCTCTGCTGTGGTGTAATTTCAGACTTAATATGTATAAGAAGATGGTGATACGAAGGGTGCATGGAGGCTTGCCCCCCATGCAAAAATCATGTTTTTTATGTTTTTCTCTATATTTTGGCTTTCAGTCTTTTTAGATGGATTAATAAAGAACAGTTATTGTAGTTTATTGAGTAAAGATAGTACACTCTACTCAACATAGGCTCTAGCTTTGTAAACTGCTCAAAAAAAGAAACAGCAGCGATTGCATTGCAGAATGAGGTGATAGAAGCAACATTTCCTAATTACTGGCCATGATTATAAGGCACTGGGATAATAGCCAAAGGTCAAGTAACATTTATTCAATATACTCTTGTTTTTTTATCTCTATATTCCACTTATAATGTGTTAGGGGTGGCCACAGTGGTGCAGCGGTTAGCGTTGCCACCTCACAGCAAGAGGTTCTCTGGTTCTATCCTTGGCTGGGGTGCCTTCTGTGCGGAGTCTGCATGTCCTCCCTGTGGTCATGTGGGTTTCTTCCAGTTGCTCTGCTTTCATCCCAAAGACATGCTGTAGGTGAATTGGACACTCTAAATTGGCCCTAGGTATGTGTGTGTGTGCCTTCTGTGGAAAGTTGGGCACCAGGCTGGCAACTCAACACCATAGAACTTCACTGCCAATCATGAGAGGCAGGTGATCCGCTGTGGCGACCCATAACCAGGAAAAGCCGAAAGAAGAAGAATTCCACTTATAATGTGTTATGAATGGTTGTGAGGACAGGTAGCCATTTCTTATTGCACTGTCACAAAGATATGTCTATTGGTATCAGTACAGGTATGAAATAAAAATATCAACAGTGCAAGCAATGTCATGCTGAAGTACAATTATTGCTATGAGTTGGTAATGTAAGTGTGTAGCTTTTAATGTAAGTGTATACTTATAGATTTCTAGTACAAAATATGGATGTAACAAGGGGCCAGTTTACCTGACATAAACCAGTGGGAAAGAAGTGAGAGGTAATCCTTAAGAGGGTTAGGTAATGATTAGACCATCACCTGTCCCAACATATTGGAATTGTACAGTTATTGCCATTGCTAATTTTGCTATATATGAGTTTACATGGAAAGAGTAAGGCAATCTAGGGCAATTCAGATAGATAATCCAGGCATACTACTACTATTATTATTATTATTATTCTTATTATTATTATTATTATTATTATTATTATTATTATTATTATTATCATTATACAAACAGCTAATAATAGCTCTATAATGATAGTAGATAGAGCCCAGCTATCACTGTGACTTTTGTTCCTGTAGAGGGTCTTTAGTATGTTGCAAAGCAGTTTTGTAGCTGTGACTTGATATTTGCATAATTATGTATATTCTCATATTAAATGTACAAATAAAGGTAAATATCTGCAAAGCATCACTAGTTAGACACCATTTCACTGCAAAGTTTTTCCATCATTATTTATGCATTCATTTGATACTGTGGAGTACATTATATACACATTCCCCCAGATTCACGAATCCTCCGTGTAAGACTAAATAAGTCTTACTCGGAGGCTGCAGTTGAACGGTATGACATCAGTGTGCCATGAATATTCATGAGGGCACGCTGACTCAACTGCAAGTCTAACACGGACCGTGTAGGAAAGCAGGGGGCATGTCCGACTGCCAAGCAGTCTAAATGTCCACGCCCCTGCAAGGGTTTGAAAAGAAAAATGTAAACACAGAAGAGCGAGTCCGCTCAAATGTCCAGGCACCCAACACCACACTCCCTGACATTATAAACCCCCATCACAGTTATAAAAAGTAAAACATTAATTTTATATTTTTTTATTCCCGAAATAGCTGCCCGTATTTGCGCGTGTGTGCGCAGGTGTGCCCATTGCTTAGCTGCAGTTAGCAATCCCGGCATGGAAGAGCATAAGAAAGAATGTTTATGGAAAGCACACCAAATAACAATAGCATAATGGTAGAGCGTTCGCGCAAAGAGGATGCATTCACGGTTTGAGTCCCACCACTCCCCTACCTATTTATGTTTTAAATCAGTATATGAAATAATACCTGACATATATGATTAGAATATTAATAAAAAGCAGTGAAATGGCCTATGTATCAGTGAACAAAATATATATTTTTAAAGGATCCTGATATATAATTGCCCGCAGTTAAGCAGCGCTTTACCCAGCGCAACATAGGTGCCCGTTGTTCAGCAGCAGTTTACCCAGTGCAACAGAGTTGCCCATAGTTAAATAGCACTTTACCCAGTGCAATCAGTTTGCGCGGACGTGCGCGCCGCACCAACCAGCACACAGTAGGGCAACTTGGAGCAACGTAGAGCAAAGTTGCTTAAACACAGCCACAACCCTAGCATATAGGTTCATAGGTTCATAGGTTTATACTAGGCTATCTGCCCTAAGGCATTTATAAGCCTAGCCCAAAGTTTTGTGGCTTACGCCACCCCTTATGTTAAAAAATACTGTGCCCATTAGTTTGTTGTGCCTCTGTCCAGCAGTGACACAGAGATGATTCCCAGGTTAAACCTATGATCTCCCATCCACCGGTCAAGATTTCTCTTGAACAGAGCCAGCAAGGTGCTCTGCCTCACATGGACCGGGATTTTATTCCACAGCATAGGGAGTCTCTGGGTGACAAATCTATCCCTCCAACATGTCCTATTTATATCCGTGCTAAGGTTTAAGTTGCTTGCTCTAGTGGATCTGGTAAATTTGGATTTTTTGAGGTGGAGCATGTCCATTAATTCCGGGTTGGACATGGCCTTGTATGTCAGGCACAGGTCACCTCTGAGCAGGCGGTATGCGACTGAATAGAGCTGGAGTTTCTTCAGTCTGGCAGTATATGACAGATTTTGGAGTCCCTTTATCCTTTTGGTGAGGAACTTTTGGGGTCTCTCCAATTGCTGTAGGTGTCGGGTGAGATACATCCCGAATGGGGCATTGTACTCGATCATTGGTCTGATAAGTGAAGAGTACAGGGGAACAATGACCTCACTTGATCTGGATGTGAATCCCTTCATGATCAGGTGGGCAATGTAGAAGGTCTTTCTAACCACTTTAGCAATGTGAGTGTCAAAAGAAAGGCCACTGTCAACCTGGGTCCCCAGGTCCCTGATAACCTTTTCTGTGCTTAATGGATTGCCACCTATATGGTAGCTTGGGGTTACCTTGTTTTTCCCGAAGGGTATGACTATACATTTTTTGGCATTTAACTTCAGGCCATGGCTCTGGCATCAGCTATCAGTTTCCGTGAGATCCCTCTGAAGGATATCTGTGTCCGATGTACTTTCCACTATGGCGCCCAGTTTGCAGTCATCTGCAAACTTTGTCAGCCATAGTCCTCCTATGTTTGCCTGTACTTCTGAGAAGTAGATGCCGAACAACAGGGGGCCAAGGACTGAGCCCTGTGGGACACCACTTGTGACCGGCTTGGAGTCTGACATGGCGCCAGCAACTCTAACCCTGTGGGTTCTGTCCTTTAGCCAGTTTGCAACCCATCTTGTGACATATGGGTTTACATTTAAGCTGGTAAGTTTCTCTATAATACCCGAGTGGGGTATTGTGTCGAAAGCTTTTGCAAGGTCAAGGTAGGCTGTATGGACTGCCTTTCCCTCATCAATGGCCTTGGTGACTGTTTCGAAGAAGTCGACCAAGTTCAAAAGGCATGATCTGCCCTTGACAAAGCCAAACTGGGTTGGGTCCAATGTCTGCAAGTCCCCTATGTCTTTGTTTATGAGTTCCATTATGATCCTCTCCATAGCTTTGCAGACCAGGCTTGTTAAGCTTATGGGGCAGTAATTACCAGGGTCCGTAGAGGCACCGCCTTTGTGGAGTGGGACCACAGTTGCCGTACGCCACTCCTTGGGCACGTATCCTGTGGTAAGGCTAAGATTAAACAGCTGCCTTTTATGCGGGTTTAGTTCCTCGTTGAGTTTGTGTAGCACACAGCCGGGGACACCATCTGGTCCCACTGATGCTGTGTTTTTAGCTTTAGAGAGAGCAGCTTTCACCTGCGCATTTGAGATGTCTGGGAGGCTACACTCTGCTGGGATAGTTATCTCTCCTTTTGGGGAGAGGGGTGAAGTTTGCATTGAACCTGTCTGCCAGTATGTTGGCAATGTCTGTGGGTTCAGTGATTTTTGTATAATTTTGGACTAATTCTGCGCATATCTGGGAGTTTCCACCCAGGTTTCTAACATAGCTGAAGAAGGCCTTATGATTGTCTTTTGAATCTATTGCAATTTTTCTCTCAAAGTTGGCCTTGGATGATTTTATGAGTGCTCGTATTTATATCTGGACCGTATTAAAATAAAATGAATGACAAGGTTCGAACCCAGGACTCTGTGCACCATAATCAAAATACTGAACCACTAAGCCATGACAGCTTATGCAAAACAGCCACTGTTAACATACATATACTTAGAAATGGTAGATTAACCATTACTAAGCAGGTCTGCAGTCAGCCAAGAATTTTCAAAAGCAGCCAATCACAAAAAATTGCGGGAAATGTGGCATATTTAAGCCCCATAGGCGGGAATACTTGCCATAACTGATTGTAGCTCACATCTGCAGTTAAAATGGCTGGTGCTGGAGAGGGAACACACTTCCGAGCACAACATTGGGGCATTCAGGAGTCAAAATACATGCTTTGGCTCCTTGTCCACCGTCATGAGTCAAGACTCCTGCAGGGCCAGTTCCAAGGGACAGAGTACAAGGAAGAGGCTTGGAACCAGTTTTCTCATGACCTCACCAGTGTCACAGGCATTCCTCAGACTGGTGAGCAGGTCCGTCACTACCATGCAGACCTGAAGAGATGGAAGCAGGACCTACTGAAACAATGGATACAGGAGGCCTGTGGGATGCAAGATGCCCCACAACTGAGCAGGTAGCCATGGAATGCAGTATGTAAGAATTGATAATTGATTTTGTATAATGGATAGGTATGTCTCAATATTCCTTCATTTACTTCACAGCTGCAGGTGACCGTGCTGTGAATCAGCAAGCCTATGCAGATAGGCTGCTAAGGCTGCGCCACCAGGCAGGTTAGTGATTATTCTGCATGTATTGTTATATAAAATAGGGGAGAGAGCATGAAAGAAAGTGTAGTCCAATAATACAGCCATAAAATGCCCTGAATAAGTCCTCTGCATGTACTGTCATATAAAAAAGTCAGAGAGCCAAAAAATGAGTGTAGTAGCCCATTAAGAAAGGTAAAATATGTCTGGAATAATATCTCTGCAGGTACTGTCATATAAAATAAGTGAGCGAGCCTGAAAAATAGTGTTCTGACCTATTAATAAAGGTATAATATGTTCTGAATATGTCTTCCATACGCACTATAATATCAAATAAAGGAGAGAGCCTGTGGAAAAGTGTGTAATGTAATTAATAAAGGTATAAAACCTGGAGTGCGTCTGTGTCACTTACTTTGAAATGTTGTTGTACCCTTGCATTATACAAATAGTACTGTTTTAATAATTGCTGGCAACCCACAGTTGGGCAGTCCCATCTAAAGTGGGTGATGGAAGTGCTAGTATCTGTGAAGCATATATACAGTCCTCAACAGTCGGTGACTGGTTGGCATGCATAAGTAAATATGGCACAGGAGTAGCTTGTTAATTTGTTCCCCAGAAATGTGAGTGTACTACACAAAATGCAGGGTTCTGTACAAATTGAACTGAAAATGTCATGTGAACATATCCAGATATGTAGATAAAGAAATATAAATAAAAGTAAAAAATATGTACCAGTAACATCTGCATCTTGGACAGTTAGTATGTCAGATATAGGACAGGTATATAATGGACTAGCCAAACCCATTACACAACCTAAAACATGTTGGTAAGTGTAATAATACATGTAGGGGATATACACCTGCAGTCACTAGGAATGTAGTGTAGACTAAAAGTACTTATAAGATGTTAATTGAGGTTTCTTTCTACACCCTACTGTATGTGCATAAACAATGCAATTCCACACCTCAATAGGTATGTGTAATCTCAAGCATTTGTTGGGACATATGTCCTATTGTTCTATAAATATCTGCATTCACTTTGATGCATGTGCCCTGTTCAAACACCACAATCATGGTGGCTTGTTGCTACCAATCATCCCTGCATGCTGTTGGAATGTCCACTGTTGTTCAATATATGCATGTGTTATGCATGTGTTATGCTTGTTGTTCAACTGTTGGAACCTTGGTGTGTTGGGTTAACGGAATTATTACTGCATGCTGTTACAACTAATCGTGAATGCTGTTGTTTATGTTGTAATTAAACACACCTAATCACAGAGCTTATGGGAAGGCCGGTCCCAGCGGACCCACCTGTCTTTCCTCAGCTGGCGAGTGCACCTGACACCAGCAGGTCCGGTGCCCAGCCCGGGCTCCCCTCCTCCATTGGTCCTGTGCCACCTTCAGGTGGAAGCGCTGCAGGTGATGGGGCTCACCCCCCCCGTGCAAGCGTGGGTGGAGAAGGGCCACCTGTCACCCTTCGAAGGGTCCGGGTTGTGGTGCGTAGGGAGATCCAGCGTTCAGTCGCTGATCTCCTATGCCAGCTCGAGGCGAGAGTGGCGCATCTCATGGGTGAGCCTATCCATCCTACGCAGCCCCCAGTACAGCCACCCTCTGGGCTGTGAAGGTGCAGTGGTGACTGCCCATTGGTGGGGAACTCAGTTCCACTGTTACCATCTGTGGGCTCATGGGCTTGCGATTTCCAAACATCCATCCCCATCAATTGTGTTCACCCACCCCATGTGTCATACACCGCCCCTGTATGCGTCTTGTTTGTCTTGTCTGTTTACCTCCCCAACCTACCTTCCCAAACATACCTACTTCCTCTACCTCACTTTCCACTCTCACCTGAAAAAAAAATAGAAAAAAGGGCAATCTGTACCCACAAAAAAATTACGCCCCTTACATAGCTGCCCATTTTGCACACATGTCCACTGGACATGTAAACTGATAATTATAATTGGCAGTACAACATACTTTGTTGTCCTCACCCCTCTCCCAGTGGTGGAAGGTTTCAAATTTCATTCCAAATGTATTGCATATGCACAGCTGTTGCTGGTAAAGAAATGGGCAGCTATGGACCTTCCCTACACCCGTCCTGCACATCCTGAGCTTGTTTACCTACTGTCTGTCCCTCTTTGTGCCCCCTTTTTCACCACTTTCCTATCTCCCTATTTTCTTTTCTTTCAAAGAAATTAGTGTGGTGGTTAGCGGCAGTAAGCACTTTTAAGCAGTAGTTAGTGGGTTTAAGCGAGTGTGGGCATGTGTGCGCTTAGCTAGGCATCGCTAAGCATCGCACAAACCCGTTTACAACTGCTTAAAAGGGCCTTAGTCACTCTATGTCAGGACCCTTGTTCTGCTCAGCAGCAAAAGAAAAAGCCTCTGTCAGTCTCAAACCCCAGACCATTGACACAATAGACTGCATGAATTACCACTAAGCCACGGCAGATATACAAATCACTTGGTGCTGAAATAAATATATCATGCATTACAATGAGGGAATGTAAACGGAAATTAGGAATGGCATAACACAAATCCTGTTCTGTGGGTCTTTACCAGCAGTTGTTGTGGAATTGCATGACATGACTGTGAAAAGAGAACCAGCCATTCTAGCAGGGAATAATGTTACAGTAGCACCTTACAAACACCACACAGTATCAGACCAGGATAAACACTGGCAAAGTTGAATAGGGCAGAGGCCAGACTCCCCAACTGTGACTGCTTTACAGGGATGTCCCTGATTCATAAACAAATGTTAGCTGTGCCCCCCTGAATCACTCTGGAAAGTACTAACATTAGGCAGAAAAGTGGGGACTCACTTAATGAATAATGTCAATAGGTGAGAGTAGACACTGCTTGCACATCAGAAAAGGTGCAGTAATACATATGCTCTGATTCCCAAGAAAGTCTCAACTGAAATATGTCTGTAATATATTACAAGTGTATCTCACTTATCTGTACCTTTCACCTAGGCTGTTTAAATATATACCTGAGAGTACCTGAGGCCTGGCAAAGGCTGAAACACACAGGCATATCAGCATTCCTGTTGGTACACACTCTGCAAATAGCTTTGGAAGGAGTTCCACAAGCATGTCCTTATGTAGGAGTACAACACAGAAATATTACAGGATGTAGCCATGTACTGCTAGCAGCCAACTGTGACAATGCCATTGTGCCAGTGCTGAAAAGACTGGTGTGGTGCACAGACAAAGAATAATAGGCTAACCTCTAGCTACCATCTGGATATGTCCACAGGTGGGAGCTACACAGACAGACTACTTGCCTTGATAGACTAACAGGTACACAGCGACCATGTATGTTCAGCAAGATAAACCTCACACGATAATAAAAAATGCTCTTTCTAGTTCTGCACCCCTACCCAAAGGTATGACATACCTGTGTATTCAGGCAAAACCAAGGGTGTAGGTAGGCATACTCAGTACTGAAATATCTCCAGTTGTCTTGAGCAGCCTGTGCTAATGTCAACACAAACAAACAACAAACTGTTCAGAAGTGAGTAACTTAATAATTACAGTATAGCAGTTCAGAAACAGTGCATGTGCCACAGGAATATATTGCAATAACTACATTTGTATGGCAGTTAATTGTCTAATTCAGAAAGAAAGTACATACTCCCATGTATCATGTGTTAGCATTCGGAGGGGTTAGTAAATGTCTACAATGAGAAGTGTGTACTGGAAGCAGCAACATTCAGGTTTGAGTGTCACTTGCTACAATCCTAGCTTCAGATAAGAGACATATACCAACCTTCTGACTGACACAATGGTGTCCAGAGCAAACAAGCATGGGCCCCACCTTGGAAAGCTGAAAGGGCTACACCTACATAACCTAGCATTTTATAGCAGTGGGCTGCAATCACAGTGAGTACTGCAATTACCACACAGCAGGCTGCATGCAATTACTTAATGGTGGGCACCAATTGGTGCAGAGGCTGTCACATGCACATGTGCAGATACCTAGAAAAGCAGGCTGTACCTGCTGTCCACATATGCAATAATATCATTGCAGGAACAGAGAGATAGAGAGCAAGAGCGAGAGAGAGACAGAGACAGAGACAGTGACACAGACAAAAGAGACAGAAACAGAAACAGACAGAGAAAACCCCAAAAAAATTACCAAAAAAAAAATAAATAAATAAACAACAAAACAGTAACAACAGACGGAGCACAGAAATACAAAGGTAAGGTATGTAACTCATTTGCATGTGCTGGCATGTAGTAGATGTTCCTGAAGAGTACTCTACACACTGTAAATCATCCATATGTGGCAGCAGTATGTATCTATCTGTATCTGCACATGTGCATAGGGCAAGGGACATACTGCAACTGTTAGTGAAGGGTGGACACATATATGTTGTTGAAGGTTGTTATGTGCATATATCTATGTAGGTCATAGTGTGTGGCATAGAAAACAGCATGCAGTGCTGATATGTGTCATGTGGTGGTTAAGCAGCATGCAGTGCTGATATATGTCATGTGGTGGTTAAATGCTGTGGGACTGATTTGTCAGATCTGCTATGTTACAGCCAGTGAGGCCTGCTAAAGCTACATGGGCTGAGGACACCAAAATGCATTCTGCACAACACCGTGCAATATAATCACATAACTGTACATCTCACAACTGTCGCATAAGTGATATCCCCACCATGAAAGGTGGACTGTACATGTGCCTATATGTACATCTATATGTACAGCAATGGATGTGTATATGTATGTGTATAGATATGTGTATATATATATATATATATATATATATATATATATATATATATATATATATATATATATATATATACATATATATATATATATATATATATATATATATATATATATATATAGAGAGAGAGAGACACTGGGTCATATGTACTGCAACAGGTGTGTGGTGACCAAGGCATGGACTGTAGACAAGTGCCAATACTGCAGTGCCATCCCTCCTTTCCAAAACACTGTACCCATTAACTACCACATAGGTAGAAATCTACCTAACACTGAAGGTGTGATAAGGGAACATGGGACACAGGTGGACAGTAGACCCCCCTTTGATAAAGACAGTGCCACACTAGACTTGTAATCTGTCTATGTGGTACGTGTCATCACAACAGGTGTGTCATCTAGGGAAATATAGGTCAGTGTTCCCCTGTACTCATCACAATGCCCCGTGTGGTATGTACCTCACATGACAACTACAGCAAGTGGAAAGGCCACAGACATACCTCACAAAGAGTAATACTGGTCTCAAACAGATGCCCTGTGCAGACTGACTCACAAAACCACAGCTAGACTGTATTGCATACCGCCCACACAGAGGTGATCTCTGCCGGACATACAGAGGTATGTCACACCCATAGCTGTGTGACAACCACCATGGCAACATATCACAATCCCTCCAGGCTACACGCTCTAGGGCCCTAAACCTTGTCAGCTCACTAAACAGCACATGCTGGAGGGATAGGTTCCTATCTCAGAGATATGCCATACTCTGGAATAAACCACCTATCAATAGCAAACAAGGCTCCTCATTAGCAGTTATCATAAATACCCCTGATGATTGTTTGGGAGATAGGTAATACACCCCGGGAATCACCTCTGTGGTTCTGGTTGACAGTGGCAAGTGAAATTAAAGTACATGTGTGGCGAAGGCCTGGGTAGCATATGGCTAGGCTGCTGTAGGCCCTAGGGTCAATAGCATATTACCTACCTATGACACTATGCACTCACACATGTACTCAGTGCAATACCTGCTATTTGGTTGGATGAGTGTAACACTGAATGTGTGCAAGGTCTGTAAAGGTGTGATAGCTTAGTGTGAAGTTGTATCTGACATGGTAGTGTCTGTCCTAACTGTGAGGCCAGCAGAAGATGTGTATGTTATTGCCAGGCAGACATAGTAGTATGGCATACATTGTGACGTAGATCCTTGTTGACGACTGCAGTGTCCCATTGTAGGCTAAAGCAATACATGTATGCTTAGTGAGTGGTACTGCTGGTGAATCCGACTCCCATATGAACTGTAGTACTACCTGAAGCTGTAGGCCTAAACAGCACAGTATGGTGTATGTTCACATTGCTTGGAAACACTGTCTTGTGTGTTTCCTGTAGTCTATACAGAATACATACCTCAGGCATAAGGGTTTGTAAGTAGTGGCACACAGTACTGTGTGGTACACAGGTAAAGCTCATCTGTGTTGGCATACAGTGGTGTGTTCTATGCTTGTCTGATGTGTGTGTGTAATTATGCCTGTACCATGCTCGCAATCATATGTGTGTTACAGGGTATACGTGTATATCAAGCAACATATATACTCTGTTACAGCAGTATGCCACCTATATTAACAACTGTGCACATATGTTAGGCAGGGGTATGGCATCAATGACTAGGGTGGTTTACTGGTACTACTGTAACTGTACTTTACATTCATTGCAATGGATGACATCTTTGTTCATGCATTAGTGTGATATATACCCCTGTGGTGAGGTTGTGCATTGTGTCACAAACAGTGTGCCGGGTACTGTTGTATAGTGGTTTAATATATAGAGTGTGCCAGGCCCTGTTAGTCATTTGTGGCCTGAGAACCAATATGTGGTATTGAACGTGTTTATCCTCTGACAGACAAATGGATGGTATATATGGCAGTGAAGAGATATCTGTGGTTAAGGGTGTAAAGTGTGCCACAGGACTCACTCACACATATTGTTCATTTCTCTTTCAGGCTGATGGCCCACCAACTTAATCCTTGTTACACAGCAGTGGAGGAAGAGGAAATCCACCACAGCCTGGTGCAGCACTACTCACTGCTGTTTTCCAGAAGCAGCCAGCACCAGCATGAGCGGACTGCACTGTGGCGAGATCTTGTTCGTCGGGTAAATGACATAGGCATGCATAACCGGACATATGAGCAGGTACACCATCACTGCAGTGATTTAATTAGACATGTCCGGTGGCGTGCGTCTGATATCCATAGACAACAGCTTACCACAGGTGGTGGGATGGCCATTCATCCCCCCCTCACCAGAGTGGAGGAGCTGCTCCTAAGCATAGTGGCTCCTGGACAACAACAGCAACTGCCACAGACATGTGTCGTCATGGAGGCCGGAGCCACCCAGCATGTTGACATGGAGCGTGCAGGTAACATGCCCTGTCTGTAGACTACAATTACCTGTATTGTTAGATTATGTATACGTGAGATGTGTTTAGCAGTTGTGCTGCCTAGTGTTGTGCAATACTGATATTTGGAATATTATCTGTACACCTGTGACTGTCGACTGTTGTTCTACTGTAGTTTAGCAAACCCACAGTAGCAATGCCACAGTTGTGGCCACTGACAACCTCTCTCATATTCTTGTAGGTCCCTCTGGTGTGCCAGTAGCACAGACTATCCATGCTGGTGAGTGTGGTATAACTGCAATATTGGTAATGAAATGTGCATGTCATAGGTGAGGTGTAGGCCATGTACACGTAACACACCTACGCATAATGCATGTTGTGCATGTTTGCTGTAAGACATTGCACAGCTCTGTAATATCAGTAGCTGCCTCAATGACATGCAATACACACAGCATCAGACACACTTGTGGCAACACTGCACTGCACATTGGATAGGCATAGTTGTTACAGCTGTACACAACATAACACGTTTATCATACGCAGTACACCTCAACATGGCGTTACCACACACCCGCTGTAAGGTCACACTTCAGTATCCCACATGTCATCCACACAGCATACATGATATACCTCAGGGGTAGAGGCCTATCATGGGGCTGTGCAACACTCTTCAACACATAACACAGTCATGTTAGGCAATGCTCCCTATTGGGCACCTCACACACCCATGTACAAAGTGGCTGTGTAATTGTGAATGTAGCCACGGCACTGCAGTTCAGTTAGAGCATGCTAGGAGGTGGTCTGTCACACATTAGTAGCCTTGAGTGATCACATGATGCATGATGATGATGGCTCATGGTACTATACCCCATCCAGTTACAGTGACCACAGTACTACACATAGCAGTCATTGCTTTGCACCTCAATGTTGTGCGTGTGCAAACATATGCACCTATACACAATATGCATAGCATGTTGTGTGTGTGCTTACATATGCCAGTATACAAAATATGCATAGCAGTCGCCATCTGTACAAAGTGACACATATATGTCCTGGACTGCTATTGGGTGTATAGGTCACATGACACACATTGGTTATGTGTGGTGTTTAATGTTGCAGTTGTGTAGCATGCCATGTCATGGCTGGCACCGACATATCTGCAATGTGTCCCACACTCACCATAACCACTGTACAATGGCCATGTCAAGCATTGGGATTTCATCACGTCTACATGCACCACTCATCCCGTGTGTGCACATAGCATGCATGTGCTACACCTGTGCCTACTATTATCTGCTATGGACACAGACACTGTAATCAGACATAGAAATCTATGTGTCACACAGATAACACATGCAGCCATGGTATGTATACCTGTGAGTGATGGTGCACAGGACATTGCAGAGCTGATAATACTTGCAAAGCAATGTTGTGTCCATGTACACATTGTGTTCCAGGGTGTAGCCAATCACTGAACAACTACACACATGCATCAAAGCCATGTATACTGTTATTAACTAGGGCCGTCTACACTCGCACTGCATATTCTTGAGCAACACATATTCTGCATGCTGACATGTGTGATGTGAGTGTTTGCCTTGTGATACTCTCACCCACCTTCACCCACTATTGAGCATGTGTTGGATTGTTGGTGTGTGTGTGTATCTGCTGTAGTGAGGAGTGTATTTGTGTGCATGTGTTCATGTGTTCATGTGTTCCTGTGTTCATATGTTCCTGTGTTCATTTGTGCATGTGTGCATGTGTGCATGTATGCATGTGTTCATGTGTGTATGTGTGCATGTGTGCATGTGTTCATGTATGCTAACATCATGTATAGATTGTAAAGTGTGTTTCCTGTCTTCCTCTCACAGGTGCCGAGTGTGGGTTGGCTGAATGCAGCAGGGAACCTGAAGTCACTGCCACAAATAGTGGTGATGATGAGACATGTATTGTGGCACAGGCAGGTTTGACAGGGTCTGTTGTTGGTCCGGCAATTGACTGTACACAGCTTTCCACCCCATCTATGAGCACACTCATACTACCAATACATCCCTCATCACCAATGGCCGTAGCCGAGGGAAAGAATACAGTTGGCATTGACCAGGATAGTGTGGTATCCATGGCACTTGCATCCCCTCACAGCAGCCATAGCCAGATTCCTGGAATGGTACCACATAGGCAGATGTCCAGAAGTTCTCGAGGGAGCACCGCTGGTCATAATGCCCCTGGCAAATGTGCCCTCACAGGTCTTACAACCTCAAGTATGTTCTGGGCTGTAATGCAGGCACAGGTATGTATGGAACGATACACCAGACAGGGACTAAGGGTGCAGAGGGCCCAATACACCGCTATCAATGACAGTATCCGTGAACTTGCCGGTGCCATCTGGAATTACACCGAGGTCATTGATAGATGTTGGGGGGGAGACATTAGATGCCCTCCACAATGTGTTTTCCATGAGCCTGGACCATGCGGGACGGTTGAGACATTGACATGGACGTATGCTAGCAACATCAATGGCTGGCAGTTGTTGCGGACGTCCCACAGATCACAGCCGCTCCCGTAGTGGCAGTACCAGCCCCAGCAATGCTGGGGCTGGCCTGTCGATTGACCGTCCTAGTAGATCACGTGCACGTGGCTCTGGCCAGTCCCAGCAGGGACATGGGTCCAATCGACATACCTCTGCCTCTGATGATAGTACCCAGTCAGGGTTGGTACCCGATACTGTCTGTAGCACCCCTGCCAGGCACAGGTACTGTGTCCGTGGCCAGAGACAATGATCTCTACAGCCTGGCAGGTACAGTCTGTGGCTGTCCCACAACCTCCCATATATGGCAGCCACATGGTGGAGCTGTGTGCATACAGACACACACATATTATCCAAACAACTAGGGCTCACACATACACACACACACATTGCATCAACATTGGCCCATGATGTACTGCTGTCCCTCACACACACACACACACACACACACACACACACACACACACACACACACACACACACACACACACACACACACTCACACATACATGTCGATTGGATGGGTCAATGTCAGGCTCTGGCAAGCCAACAACACACCCTGTGCATATGATGACACCTGTGCCACCTCCTGTCATCTGTAACATTGATGCAGGAACAGGCTAACATGGTGCTGATGCACAGGGTGACATTATAGCAGTGTAGCAATATTAGCATGTTGTCAACAGGAAAGTGTAATGATATCCTTGTAGGTATATCTGAGCAGGCATGATGCATCAAAGCTATGATTGTCAATGTAGCATTGTCTACACCAGTGTTAAGTCTGAGTATGTATTGTCCACCCATGTGTCACTTGATTGAAGTGTATAGTGTTGCCAGCATGTGTTAGTGAGTGGACAGTACGTGTGTGATGTGTGCAGTACAGATTAGCAGGTGTACATCTGTGAACATGGTGGGTGCACACTGTCTGCATGCATGTGCATAGTGGACACATGGGATGTGTGACATACCCTGTATTACACATTGTTAACATCTCATAGTATCTCTTGATGGCCAGTATGCATTCTACTACAGATATCTTCTAAGATGGGTACACATGTGTGTATGACATGGTTTGACACTATGCTGTGGGTGATACTGTTAATATCTGTCAGTGTTTTGCATTCTGGTAGTATACACAACCTCAACAGCATGACTATAACCAATCATTAGATGATGTCCTGACAACTGACACACAGATGTAGGGAACTCAGTAACAGTTGGATCCTTCCGGTACTATACTATAACAGTAACCAGTGGTATTGACCGCCACCCATTCCTGGTACCACACCTGTTTGGCATATAGCCCTCTTAGGTACATGCAAACACACTAGGGATATGTCCATCCACATCTGTAAATGCATGCATTGGCCTATAATGCATTCTCTGGATGGGACACATATCCTACACAAGGGTATCATACAGACAGATACCTGTTGTCCGACACATGCTGTATAGCTCTAAGCCAACTATAGCATAGTCATCCACATTTACTATACATACTATCCCGACAGTACCACATAGGTGGTAGCCCCCAACATATATGTCGGGTACTAATGTGTACATACAGCCAAGTGTTATGTCATCTCTCCCTTGGTATCCACATATCCAGAGGTATTGTGGAGTCCCTCGGTGTATCACATAAGACATTAGGGGCCTGTATGCATATCCACAAGGCTGTTGTACACCTATAATGACTGTTCATTATTGCCAGACGTTGTTGTGTATGAACATGTCTGACATATACCCCTGGCATGTACCCTCACTCACACTACTCTATAGTAACTGTCATGGGTGTGTGTGGCACAGATGACCTTGGCCACAGATCACTACAGTGGCCGGCCTTATCACATACAAACATATGTGACCTACGATCTGAGAAGCAGCGGCACAATCTGTCAAAGGAAACAAATGTATTCATGTAGTATGCAGGCTTCAAACCTATGTACTAATTGAGGTCTCATGTACATATATTTATTTGCCACACAGATACCTGATGTGTGCAATGCACATACTGTTTTAATCCTGATATGTCATAACATAGTAAAAGCAAAGCCCACACTGCATTGATCAACAGTGTTACACACACTCAGCAATTGCAAGATTCAAACCCCTATCTAACTATGTTATGATACTAGTGAAATATGCATTAACATGACGTGCTATATGCTTTACTGGGCGTTTGGTTTTCTCCTGCTATATTTGTAGTATGCTGACATCATCAGACTTTCCAAAGAGGAATGTACCTCTTTTAATGTGTTTTCCCAGTCTCCAAAAAGGGCACTCTTCTCAAAGGTATTCACACACACCCACACTGTTAGCGTTTGCAGGATTTAACCCCCTACTTAACTATATTATGATACTAGAGAAATACGCATTAACACGATGCGCTATATGCTTTACTGGGTGTTTTGCTTTCTCCTGCTATATTTGTAGGATGCTGACATCATTAGACCATTAGACTTCCCAAAGAGGAATGTACCTCCTTTGATATGTTTTCCCAGTCTCCAAAAAGGGCACTTCTCTCAAAAGTATTCATACACACATACACTGTCAGCTTTTGCAGGATTCAAACCCCTTCCTAACTATGTTATGATACTAGAGGGATGCGCATTAACACGACACATTATATGCTTTACTGGGTGTTTTACTTTCTCCTTCTATATTTGTAGGATGCTGACATCATCAGACTTTCCAAAGAGGAATGTACCTCTTTTGATGTGTTTTCCCAGTCTCCAAAAAGGGAACTTCTCTCAAACATATTCACACACGTATACAAACTGTCAGCATTTGGAGCATTAAAACCCCTACCTGGCTATGTTATGATACTAGAAGAATATGCATTAACATGACGCGCTATATGCTTTACTGGGTATTTTATTTTCTCCTGCTATATTTGTAGGATGCTGACATCATCAGACTTTCCAAAGAGGAATGTACCTCTTTTGATGTGTTTTCCCAGTCTCCAAAAATGGCACTCCTCTCAAAGGAATTCACACACACAGTAAGCAATGGCAGGCTTTGAACCCCTACTTAACAATGTTATGATACTAGAGAGATATGCATTAACATGATGTGCTATACGCTTTACTGGGAGGCTTCTTTTCTCCTGCTATATTTGTAGGATGCTGACATCATCAGACTGGACATGGTAATGTTTGTACACTTTGTTTTATGCAATCACAGGAATGAACCATGTGGGTCAGCAGGTGTTAACAGCTTGAGCAGGACCCCACATTTCTTAGCCTGTGTGATCTATCTGTGGACAAATTGCCATTCCTTCATATGACAACACATATTTATGCATAGATTGTTGATTTTGTGGATCCGACATGTGTCTGGGATGTTGATAAAGGGCTATTCAAAGCCTATGTGGGACATGTGTAGCTCTGTTCAGTGATGTATGTCCTGGGTGGCTGCCTTGCAAACAGTCTAGCATGTTTGGGAACCATTATCTGACCATGAACAATCCACAGTTGGTAGGGTTGTGGGTTTGTCAGCTTCCAATAGCTCTGTTTATGACATCAATCATGATGTACTCCATGGCCTTGCAGATCAGACTTCATAGGCTTATTGGACTATACTTCCCATGGTGTGTTGTGCACCAACACTTGTGGGGAGTGCAATATGTTGCTGTAACACATTCAACGGTTTCAGATCCTGTGGAGAGGGTGAGGCTCAACAGACTGTTTAGGTGCAGGGTCTGTTTGTTCTGTAGTTCACTCATGACACATATAGGGAAACAATATAATCCAATTGCTGCCATGCTTTCGGCTTTGGGGGGAGATGTTTACCCATTCTACATGTGATATCACTTGGTATGATGATAGGGCCTTTTGTCAGTGGGAGGTGGGTATGTATATATGGGCCTGTCTGACAGGATGTCGGCATTGTCAGTCAGATACAGCTGGCCCTGACTCAGGACATATATGAGTGTACATTGCTATTTATGACATAGCTAAAGGAGGTGTCATGGTTCAGTCTGGATGCCTTCACAGCTACTCTTTACAAAACACTGACAAACCTGAGCATTAAACCCCTGTTATACACTTTTACACACTTAACATCCTACTGATCCTTTGTGATCAGTCAACAGAGTATGTCATCATAACATCCTGACATGTCTAGGGGTCGGTTTCGTGTGCACTCTCCAGTCCAGCTGGTGAATATTGGAATTTTGACACAATGTCACAACTGCCTTATGTACACAGACAACCCTCTCCTCCTCCCAACAAACTCAGATATATGTGAGAGATGGAACTATATAGATATACAGGAGGCTGAGCTCTCTCGACCCATGACTGGCACAGTCTATCCAGTGGTGAAGGTAACCACACACACCACAAATCCAGTCTCACATAGACCTATAGTGACAGCAATCAAACTACATTATCACACATAAACATACTTGGAGGCTCTAAATAAACTCTGCCTAAGCAGTAGAGACCTCCAAAGCAGACGCGCAAACAACTGCTACCCCACTACAATACCCACATATCACATAGTTCACAAAGTCAGTGTGTCACACAGTCACTGCCCTTAGGGCTAAACAACACACCTAATACACTTGTAATAGGTGACACTTATTGTCAGACACACTGACGTCCCACTCACCAGGCCGAACAAGAGGATGGTCACTTTGAGCTGTCTGTCAGGTGCTAGGATCCACCACATAACACATGCACTCAGGTCGCTCCAAAGCAAGTACAGAAATGACTCCATCATTGTCCATGCTGGTGCAAATAACCTCAGACATTCCTCTCTGGACCACATGACATGATACATAGAGGAACTCTCTGATCATGTAGCCCAGGCCAGTATGACCCTGACCTTGTGTAGCATCTTACACTCACCAAGAATGATGTCACAGTATACAGACAAACTGATCACTTTTAACAGTTGGCTAACATATTGGTGTCATTCAAAGGGGATCCAGTGTCTGTCAGCCTGGGGTGACATGCTCGACATGCCACGTAGCTTCACTATGGACAGCTTGCACCTGTCACCCTTGGACTTTTGAATACTGACTAAGGCTCTTGCCACCCCCATAGTGCCTTTTTTAAGTGCGGCACAAAAGACAAACCCACCTCCATAAACATTTCAGGGTAAAAGAAACTAACGGTAATGCTGCTCAACAACAGATGTGTTACCATCAAAATGCGCCCACTCAGGACTCTCCTCAGTATGGAGAATATCGATATCTGTGCAGTAACAGACACCTGGTTCAGGCTCCCAAATGCACACCAGCACTACCAGGTTATACTTCATACCATGCTTTCTGACCACAAGACTCGGAATGGCCAACACAAATAGGGGGAGTATCCATATACATCACAGATACACACACCTCCAGGTTAGTAGCACTGCACGAAGCATCGCAAACCATACATGTGCAACTAACAGTGTGCAAAACTGCCTTTCAGTTTGTAGCCTGCTACAGACCACCCTCCCAAACTCAGGAACCATATTTGGCTTTCCTGGGAACACTGGAGAATATGAAGGTCTCCCCAAACACCATTATATTGGGTGACTTCAAATACCCAAACATTGACTGGAGATATTACTCAAGCCCCAACACCCTCACCCAACAGTTGATACTATTTGAAAACTCAAACGCTATGGCACAACCGGTCACCACACCCACAAGAGGGGAAAACATATTGGACCTGATCATCACCAACATGGGGACTCTATGTTCCACACCAGAGGTATACCCTTCATTGATAAGGTCAGACCATACATTTATCTCACTGGACATCCATATCCCGTCCCCACACCCATCCTAGGTATTCTTGGTGAACTTCTCAAAAGCAAATGTCATACTTCTCCAAACAAAGACCCTGGGACAGTGGTAAATACAGCTCAGACCACTGAATCCTTTACAAACGCATTCTATGGACACCTATTGGACTGCATGGATAATGCTATCCCAAATAACAACAAGACTCACTCCTCCAATGGCAGGGGACCTGTCTGGTGGACCCCAGCCATTAATAAGCTATACAACAAAAGGAGGAGGCTACTACATGATAGAGCACAATCCCAGACAGGAAAGGCATCTGTGATCTGTACTAGCAGAAAGCTACGATCGCTCATGAATTCATCTAAGGCTTGCATCTAACGGACAATTGCACCAGACACTTAGGACAATCACAAGGCCTTCTTTAGTTATGTCAGAAACCTGGGTGGACACTCACTGATATGCTGTGAGTTACTAAATACTGACTAAACATACCCTGAACCCACAGACATTGCCAACATCCTGGCAAACAGGTTCAGTGCAGATGACTCCCCACCCATCCCCCCTAAGGAGCAACTGTCCATCCCAACAGAGTGTAACCTCCCTGACATCACAAATGAACAGGTGTGTGCTGCTCTCACCAAAGCAGACAACACAGCATCAATGGGACCAGACGGTGTCCCAGCCTGCATCTTACACGAGCTTCATGATGAACGTAACCCTTACATTAAGTCACTGTTTAATATCAGAATTACTACAGGATATGTACCCAAGGAATGACGTACAGCGACAGTGGTCCCGCTCCACAGAGGTGGTGCCACAATGGACCCCAGACAATATCGCCCTATAAGCCTAACTAGCCTGTTCTGCAATGCTATGGAGCGTATTGTCATGGAACTCATACATAAAGACATCGGGAACCTATGGACACTGGGTCCTACACATTTCAGCTTTGTTGTGGGCAGATCTTGCCTCTTGAAACTGTTTGTATTCTTTAAACAGTTACCAGGTCCATAGATGTAGGGAAGGTTGTCCACACAGCCTACCTGGACCTTGCAAAACCCTTCAACACAATACCCCACTAGGCCATTATACATAGGCTCACCAGCGTTGATATCGACACATATCTCACAAGATGGATTGCTAACTGGATCAGGGATAGCACCCACATGGTCAGTATTGCATGTGCCATGTCTGACTATACACCAGTTACACGTGGCATCCCACAAGGCTCAGTCCTGGGACCTCTCTTGTTCAGTATATATTTGTCTGACATATAGGCTAACACAGGAGGAATATGGCTGACCATGTTTGCAGATGACTGGAAACTGGGTGCCATAATCAACTCTCCAGCTGGCACATGCATACTCTAACAGGGTCTCACAGAGATGGATGACTGGTGCCAGAGTCATGGCCTACAGCTAAATGCCATTAGATGCATAGTCATCCCCTTTGGGAATAACAACATGCCCACACATTACCACATAGGTGGTAATCCATTACGTATGGTAGGAGTTGTTAGGGGTTTGGGGACAAAACTTGTTCGTACTCTCGCCTTTGACAATCACGTTGCCAAAGTGGTTAGAAAGACCGTCTATATAGCCCACCTTATCCCATATGGTTTCACATCTGGATCACGTGAGGTCATTGTGCCCCTATACTCATCACGACCATGCTTGGTTACAATGCCACATTTGGGATGTACCTTACCCGACACCTGCAGCAACTGTAATGGCCACAAAAGTTCCTCAACAAGCAGATCTAAGGACTCACACAGATGCCCTGTGCAGTTCGGATACAGTAACTCCAGCTCTACTCAGTCGCTTACCGCCTACTCGGATGTGATGTGTGCCTGTTGTTTAAGGAAATGTCCATCTCAGAATTAATGGACATGCACCACCTCAGGATATCCGAATCCCTTGGAGCTACACACTCCAGGGACATAAACCTCAGCACAGATGTTAAAAGGACATGCTGGAGGGGCAGATTCTTATCCCAGAGGCTCCACTCACTCCGGAATGTAATCACAGTTTTGCATAGGCAGAGCCACCCACTGACCACCTACAGGAGACATCTTGACAAGTGGATGGGTGATCGTATGTTTACCCCTGGGATATCTTCTGGGTCCCTGCTAGACAGAGGCACAATAGACTAAAAGTAAATGGGCTGTCTTGTGTGACCTACTATTCACAGGCACAGTGTACTAATCTGACAGGGTTGCGAAAGCCAAACACACTCTGGCTAGGCTTGTACATGCCCTAGGGCAGATAGCCTAGTATCAACCTCTGAACCTATGATAATGTTCGGGATGCACATTATTGATGATACTGATTGCAGGTTTTTTATCTTCTTTGCTTTCCCACTTTCTATGAACAACTTAGGTATCTGCAGAACATATTTGATTATGACAGGGTTCCACTATATTATATATGTGTCTGTTGGTCATATAACTGTGTGCACATGGCAGATTGCTGAATAGTGAGAGATTTCTGGGTTAACACATGCAACTGCTGGATATGTGTGGCCCACTGCTGTACTCAGACATGGCCTAAGTGTGTGAGCATGTCCAGTTCGGACTTTCAGTGTTTTGTTGCCTGACATTTGTCTCATTTATTCAAGTGTGTGAGCATGCCCAGTGTGACCTTTCAGTATGTTGTTGTCTGAGGTCCACTACATTTGTTGATGTATGTGAACACGACCAATATTAACATTTACACAGTGTGTGTTGAAAGTCAGGTTCTATTCTTACTGCAGGCCTCACCTTTGTGTCATAACTCAACAGGGATTATGCTGTGCCTGCAGGATTTCCATGATATACTTTGCATAAACTTATCAACATTTCTTCATACAGGCTGCCCACTGCAATACTGTCATGGTTTAGTGGTGCAGTACTATGAGTATAGGGCACAGTGTACTGGCTTTGAGGCCTGTCACTGCTTTATATTTCCATACTGAGCAGACCAGACTGCTTAATGGCCAGTAGATCAAATATGAGCATGTTGGCTTTTGTTCAGCTATGCCCAACTTAGACCAAGCTTGCCCGACATTGCTCAACGTTAACCAACATTGCTGAATGTTGCCCAATATTACTCAACATTGACCACAGTTGTGCTAGTTGGTGTGTGTAATTTTGTTTACATATAATACATGGTGGTAAATGCTGTACATAGGTTCATAGGTTCATACTAGTCTATCTGCCCTAGGGCATTTATAAGCCTAGCCAGAGTGTGTTTGGCTTTCGCAACCCATTTTAAATTAATTTTGCTATGCCCTTTTTCGAGGTTAGTATACTGTGCCTCTGTCTAACATTGACACAGAAGTCATACCCGGGGTAAACCTATGCTCTCCCATCCACTCATTGATTCCTCTTGAAGAGAGTCAACGAGGGACTCTGCCTAACCTGGACTAGAATTTTATTCCAGAGTGAAGGGAGCCTCTGGGTTATGAATCTGTCCCTCCAGCATGTCCTATTTATTTCAGTGCTGAGGTTCAAGCCTCTCAAGCGCGTAGCTCAATGGGATTTGGATTTTCTGAGGTGCAGCATGTCCATTAATTCCGGGTTGGACATGGCTTTATAAGTCAGGCACGGATCGCCTCTGAGCAGGCGGTATGCCACTGAGTAGAGCTGGAGTTTCTTTAACCGGGCAGCATATGGCATCTGTTTGAGCCCTTTGATCCTCTTGGTGAGGTACTTTTGGGGTCTTTCCAGTTGCTGCAGGTGTCTGGTAAGGTACATCCCAAAAGGGGCATTGTACTCAATTATGGGCCTGATGAGGGATGAGTAAAGAGGCACGATGACCTCCCCTAATCTAGATGTGAATCCCTTCATGATTAGGTGGGCTATATAAAATGTTTTTCTAACCACTTTGGCCACGTGGTTGTCAAATGAGAGATTGCTATCAACTTGGGTCCCCAGGTCCCTAATTACTTCTTCTGTACTTAATGGATTACCACCTATGTGGTAATTTTGTGGGCACTTTGTTTTTGCCAAAGGGGATGACTATACACTTTTTGGCATTTAGCTTGAGGCCATGGCTCTGACACCAGTTGTCTGTTTCTATGAGACCCTTTTGGAGGATGCTTGTGTCGGCTGGAGAGTCGATTATGATGCCCAGTTTGCAGTCATCAGCAAACTTGGTCAGCCACAGTCCTTCCGTGTTGGCCTGTACCTCCGAGAAATATATACCGAACAAGAGAGGTCCCAAGACTGAGCCTTGTGGGATGCCACTTGTAACTGGTTTGGAGTCTGACATGGCTCCAGCAATTCTAACCATGTGGGTTCTGCCCTTGAGCCAGTTTGCAACCCATCTTGTGACATAGGAGTTTATATTTAATCTGGTGAGCTTATCTATAATGCCCAAGTGGGGTATTGTATCGAAGGCTTTTGCGAGGTCCAGGTAGGCTGTGTGGACCACCTTCCCCTCGTCAATGGTCTTGGTGATTGTTTCAAAGAAATCAACCAGATTTAAGAGGCAGGATCTGCCCTTAACAAAGCTGAACTGGGTAGGATCCAGTGTCTGTAGTTCCCCAATATCTTTATTTATGAGGTCCATGATGATCCTTTCCATAGCTTTGCAGACCAAGCTAGTCAGGCTTATGGGGCGATAGTTTCCAGGATCCGTTGAGGCACCACCTTTGTGGAGAGGGACCACTGTTGCTGTATGCCACTCTTTGGGTACATATCCTGTAGTAAGGCTGAGATTGAACAGTAGTTTTATGTTTGGGTTTAGCTCTTCTTGGAATTCATGTAGGATGCAGCCAGGGACACCGTCTGGTCCCATTGATGCTGTGTTTTTTGCTTTGGAGAGGGTGGCTCCCACCTGAGCATCTGAGATGTCGGGGGGGGCAGCACTCTGCTGGGATAGATATTTGCCCTTTTGGTGGGGAGGGGGGGGGAGTTGGCGCTGAACCTGTCAGCTAGGATGTTGGCAATGTCTGTGGGTTCGGTGTATTTTTTGTCATTTTGGACTAATTCTGAGCATATCTGGGAATTCCCACCCGGGTTCCTAACATAACTAAAGAAAGCCTTGTGATTATCCTCAGTGTCCTGTGCAATTTTTCTCTTGAAGCTGGCCTTAGACAATTTTATGAGTGCCCGTAGTTTTTTTGCTAATACTGATCAGAGATGCCTTCCCTTTTTGGGATTTTGCTCTATCATGTAGTAGCTTCCTCCTTCTATTGTATAGTTTGTTTATGGCTGGGGTCCACCAGACAGGACGTCTGCCTTTGGAGGATTGGGTCTTGGTTTTATTTGGGATTGCATGATCCATGCATTCCTGAAGGTGTTCATAGAATGTGTTTATAAAGGATTCTGCGGTCTGGGCCATATTTTCCACATACCCGGGGGCTTTGAAGGATTCCACCTCAGTTTTGAGGAGTGTGAAATTTGCTTTAGATAAGTTTTTCACTGTGGTTTTCTGGGCAGGGGGTGCGGTCGGGATGTGAATATCCAGTGAGATTAGTTTATGGTCTGATCTTACCAGTGAGGGATACACTTCTGGTCTGGAGCATAGAGTCCCCATGTTGGTGATGATCAGGTCCAGTATGTTTTCTCCTGTTGTGGGAGTGGTAACAAGTTGTTCCATAGCATTTGAGTTTATAAATTCTAAGAACCTTTGGGCTAGTTTGTTGGAGCTAGAGTAATGCTCCCAGTCTATGTTTGGGTAGTTGAAGTCTCCCAATATAATGGTGTTTGAAGAGACCTTCCTATTTTCCAGTGTTCTCAGGAAGGCCAAGTGGGGTTTCTGGGTTTGGGAGGGTGGTGTGTAGCAGGCTATAAACTGGAAGTCAATTTTACCCACTATTAGTTGCACATGGATAGTCTCTGATGATTCGTGCTGTGCCACCAACCTGGAGGTGTGGGTATCTTTGACGAATATTGATACTTCCCCTCCTTTTGTGGTTTGGTCCAAGTTTTGTGGCCGAAAAGCATGGCATGAGGTATAACCTGGTAGTGCTGGGGTGCTCTCGGGAGCCTTGAACCAGGTTTCTGTTACTGCACAGATATCAATGTTCTCCATGCTAAGGAGAGTTTCGAATGCATGCATCTTGAGATTTAGACTTCTGGCGTTGAGTAGCAATACTCTTAGTTTCTTATCCCTTGTGATACCTATGGAGTTGGGTTTGTCTTTTGAGCCTTGCCTAAAAAAGGCACAATGGGGGTAGCAAGAGCCTTTGGCAATATCTGAAAGTCCAGGGGTGACACGTGCAAGCCGTCCCTAGTGAAGCATTGTAGCTTATCGAACATGTCATCCCAGGCTGACAGGCATTGTGTCCCCTTTGAATGACACCAATACTTAAGCCAATTGTTGAAATTGATCATCTTGTCTTCATATTGTGGCATCATTCTTGGTGAGGGTAAGATGCTACTCAAGGTCAGGGTCATACCGGCCTGGGCTACATGCTCAGAGACCTCCTCTATGTCTCTTTTCATGTAGTCCAGGGAGGTACGTCTCAGGTCATTCACACCAGCATGGACAATGACTGAGTCATATTTGTACTTGCCTTGGAGTGACCTGAGTGCTTGTGTTATGTGGCAGATCCTAGCGCCCGACAGGCAGCTCACCGTGACCTTCTCCTTGTTCAGACTGGTGAGTGGGACGTCAGTGTGCCTGACGATAGAGTCACCTATTACAAGTGTATCAGGTGTGTTGTTTAGCCTTAAGGGCTGTGACTGCTCGGCACACTGGCTATGTGAGCTATGTGTTGCACGTGTTTTGTTTTGGGGTATCGGTTGCTTGGGTGTCTGCTTTGGAGGTCTCTGCTGCTTAGGCAGATTTTTATTTAGAGCCTCCGAGTATGTTTTTGTGTGTTTATGTGTTTGGTTTGCTGTCGTGGTAGGTCTATGTGAGACTGGAATTGTAGTGAGTGTGGTTTCCTTCTCCTCCTGACTGGTTAGACCAGTACTGAGTTGAGAGAGCTTAGCCTGCAGTTTGGCTATATGGTTGCATCTCTCACATGTGTTGGAATTTGTTGGGAGGAGGAGAGGGTTGTCTGTGTACATGAGGCAGTTGCAACATTGACTCAAGATTCCCAGATTCACCAGCTGGACCGGAAAGGAGATTGACAAATGACCTATGGACATGCTTGTATAGTATTGGGAATTCCTTTATAATTGAAAAGAAGGGCCAATGGGGAACAAGGTACTCAAGGGGAGTTTTTGAGGATGTAGTGCTTTTAATTTTTTAGTGCTGACTTATATAATTGCTTTAGTGAGCAAGTGCCAGGTAAGTTAAATGCAATGTGTTACAGGTAACTTAAATGCAAAAATGACAAACAGTAACTTTCTTTCAAGTGAAACAAGGAAATAAGTACAGTAAGCAATGCAGATATCACTAGGGATCCACAGGAGCGCTGAAAAGCCATGTTTTAGGTGGAATTAGCATTTCAAGGAAATAACAAGCAAGCAAACAAACAACAAGCATACAGACAAAGCTAGATTCAGCAGGCCTGGATCTAGTCTATGCTACAGCAAATAAGGTGTTCCAATTTCAGTAAGAAACAGTTCAAATATGCAGGCACTATAAGCCTTTAACCAGAAATTCCCAGCTCAGAAGGGCAGAGTCCAGCCGCTCCTCCCACAAGAGTACAGACCACAAACCTTCTTAATGTAAAATAACTGGCCTGAAGCCCAAGTGCTTAAACCAGAACTAATACACTTTTAGAATAACAGACACTGAGCCCTCAATCAGCAGTTCCCAACTTAGAAGGATGTAAGCTTCCTGTCCTGCCACCACAGTGCAGGCCACAAACCTTCCTAATGTAAAACAACTGGTCTGAAGCCCAAGTGCTTAATCCAAGAGACTTAGAATCATAGCTACACTTTAATCAAGTTACTACTAAGCAGTAATAAATACAATTGAATACTTTAAAGAATGCCTGGATTAGTGCTCAAGTTATACAAACAAAGCTAGATTCAGCAGGCCTGGATCTAGTCTATGCTACAGCAAACAAGGTGTACCAATTTCAGTAAGAAGCAGTTCAAACATGCAGGCACGATAAGCCTTTAACCAGAAATTTCCAGCTCAGAAGGACAGAGTCCAGCCTCTCCTCCCACAAGAGTGCAGACCACGAACCCTCTTAATGTAAAATAACTGGCCAGAAGCCCAAGTGCTTAAACCAGAATTAATACACTTTTAGAATAACAGGCACTGAGCCCTCAATCAGCAGTTCCTAACTTAGAAGGATGTAAGCTACCTGTCCTGCCACCACAGTGCAGGCCACAAACCTTCCTAATGTAAAACAACTGGTCTGAAGCCCAAGTGCTTAAACTAAAAGGTTTAAAATTAGTTACACCAACAAGTAATAAATACAATTGAGTACTTTTAAGATGACGCAAAAGCAAAATAAAGTAGGAAGAAACTCAAATACAGTAAAAGCAGATAAAATTTTTATTTTCATTTTTTTTTTTTTTTGAGTGAGCAAATGAGATGGGCCCAGGAATTACAGGACATAAACAAGTGCAAATGCAGGCCTTCAAATCAGAAAGTTGAGAGAGATGGAAGACTGCCCAAACGGCCAATAACTACAAATTCTGGGCCAGAACCACTCCTTATGGGGTAGACAGGTTACCTAATGCTTACCACTCCCACTGATAAGCTAGAAGGCTTCCCTCCAACACAGAAAGGCTTGGGGGGCTCAGAAGCTTACAAACAGTCCGGGATACAGCAAATCTGTATCTGGAACACTAATTACAGGAAAGCACTGCTTTATATTGCTTAACACATGGCACTCATGCCTCAGGTGGTGCTGCAGGGCTGCCTATGTCGGATGCACATACTACACTCCCTATACATGTTTGAAAACAGGTAGTGTCAAGTTAGGCATCCCTTTTACTATATGTGTGAGTCAGAGAGAGGTATCATTTCCAGAGTTCCTACTGAGCCAGTGTATGTGCTATGCGTTGCCTCTTTGCCAAGGCCAAAGCATACTGGGCATGCCTCTTTCTGCCTACTGGGGCAGGCTCAGGTTGTTTCTCCTCTGAGTCACACTCTGCCTGTGATGGCCTTGGCAATGGTGGGGGGCTGTTTGGCCTGGGCCTATGCTGGTCCTGCTGTAGCTGTTTTCACAGAATCATATTATGTAGCATAGCACACACCATGACAATTTGGGTACATGTAGTTGGTGAGTACTCCAAGGCTCCACCAGATGTGTCCAGGCACCAGAACCCTGACTTGAGCAGGCCAAACACATGCTTGATTACATTTTGTGTTTGTGCATATGCTTCATTATGACGTTCCTGTTCAGGTGTGTGCGCATTTCTGATGGGTGTCATCAGCCACGGCTCCAGTGCATAGCCATCATCCCCCACTAGGTGACCATGTGGGATGTCCCCAATGGCAAATGTCTGGTACAGCTGTGTCAGATGCCAGATATGGGAATCATGGTAGCTTCCAGGGCAGCCAGCACACACATTCAGTATAATGCCCTGGGCATCACACATGACCTGGCAGTTGATGGAGGGGAAGCCCTTGCGGTTGAAGTAGACCCTACCCCGATCACCGGCTGGTGCTTTGATGCATATGTGCGTGCAGTCTGTTGCACCCACTACCTCAGGGTATTCCGCTATTTGCTGGAAGAGACGCATATTGCTGGCCAATACCTCATGGGAATTAGGGAAATATACACAATCATCGACATGTGCTGGCATGGCATCCAGGAGCTGGTGCAGTACCCTGGATGCTGATGCCTGTGATATCCCCCATCATATCACCAGTTGGTCTCTGGAAGATACCTGTTGCTAATATTCTTAGGTCAACACATACATTGGTTTCCACTGGGATGGATTCCCCTCTGTTGGTTCTGTGTGTGAGGCGTGGCCTGCACAGCTTAACAATTTGCTGCAAGAGGTCTCTGTCCACTCTATAGCGCTCCACTATCTCCAGCTCATGTAGCCCCTGGTAGTTTACCCTGAGCCTGTACACTCTTCTCCATCTCCTCACTATAGGTTGCCCAGCAGCATTTGCATTGTCACCACCCTCAGCATGTTGCATATGTCGCCTTATAACAGCAATGGCAGCCCCTAACATTTCTTTGTCTCAGTAAAGCTTTTTCAGTTTTCACTTCTATTAGCTTACTGCAGTGTTGCAGTGTCTCTTGACAGAAACATAATGGAATGTTGTTTGCAGAGTTTTAAGTGCTGGGCTGGGCTAGTGTACTGCCTGTGTAATTGCCTGATTCTGATTGTTTTCACCTGCTAGCTCTGCTATTACTCCCTGGTAACTTCCTACTATTTGTTGAGCTTCCTTTTTCCTTTCTGGTTCCTCAGGGGGGCAGCACCGCACACACACACAAGTGCAAACACGTTCACAGCAGCTCACACGTGTGCACACATGCTTGCACTGACTAAAATGTGCTTATTCTTGTTAAAACGCGCGCACACCGGCGCAAATGCACTTACAACTCTTTAAACAGCCTTATACATGCTTACTCCAGCTTAAACTCACGCACTCACGCTTACACGCTCGCACACAGTCTTACTCGAGTTTACAGGTGCGCACCCGTGTGCATACACTCTCAGCAATAAACTTTAGTGTTATCCATGGCATACACCTTCGATTTCTTGCCATTACCTAGCCTACCTGTTGACACACCTCTTTCAATGATGTGTAAATGACAGCTGACACATGCCACTCTGCTCCAATGAGCTTCACTTCTTTCATACATACCCCCCTCGTGATGTCACCTATCTTCTACTCTGTTACTCCCCTTATCGTACTCCTACACTCCACTGACTGTGCTCATTTGCTATGTAAACTTGCAATTCACTATCCTAACCCTCATTTGCATAGGATTGCCTATTAATGTTTGGTTACATCTCTTAGACTGAGATTCCCCCCTTAGCAACCTCTACTCGGAGGCCATGTTGTCTTCAGCCTGCCATTCCCTTGCATTGTAAATTCATATTAGCAATAAAATCCACATTTGTGGATCTTAATTATTGATTTTCTGTTTTTTAGGACGCAGCTCATTTCCACGGCGCTGCGCTACACTTAAACCCCAGAGATCGGGATGAAAAAAAAAAGTTATTTTATTTTTATTTTGCATCACTGAACGTTGCCAATGGCCATATTTTTGGCCATTGGCATGCTTCCTCATGTAAATGCATCCTTTTTTTGGAGCTGTCATGGCTCCGTTTTGCTATTTGCAGAACCGTACTCAGTTGTCAACTGAGTACATTTCTGAAAATAACACTACTCCTACTCGGACAGGTTCAGGATTCCTGGATCGCAAATTTACTTCATTTGCATAGCTTTCGCCTGCAATTGAGGTAATTTGCATATCCAAGCCCTGTCTGTGTAGTACTCATTTTGAGAGCTCTGCTGCATGCCCCTACTGGCTGTTCCTGGATTGCTCAGCGGACATGTTGGCTGCATGGAGTCTTACTCTACTCTTAGACTCCATGCAAGCCTTCGTGAATCCGGCCCATTATGATTCAAGTTTCTAGTATAATAATTAGTATATAACATGTATTGCTAATATTTCCAAAAAAAAATCTCACACTGTCTCTGGTAATGAGTTCCCAATTTATCTGAAAACCATTCCTGACCTCTGTGCTGACTGGGCATGTGAAGTGCCATTCCACAATACATGCAAGTGAGCACTGCCTGAGATACTCATAGACATAAGATGTGTATGCATATATGCATATGTTATTACTAAATAACTATTAATATCTGTAAATTAGTATTAGACAGACATCAGATATCGGTGACAACCTCTGTATTGTTGTGTAAGCTTTCAATTGCTGCCATGAAGTATACTATAGTTGGGTCAAGTTAATTACAGAAATATTAATATGACACACATATGCATAATTTGGCATGAAAGGAAGTCACACTTACTCACCACTATATTTGGGTGAGGTGAGCAGACATTCTTGCCTGAGTGCTGGGCTATCCTCTGGAATGCTGTTCCATCATGCTATTATGTGGACACTGCCTATGTAAATATTTTAATATCACATTTTTCATAGAATCATAGAAAACACAAGGCAACATGGCCCAGTGGCCAGTTGCATTTTACCAGTACTCACCTTTAGACCTTACCTCCTTTTTCCAAGAGCAGCACTGCAGTTATGCCAGAAGTGAATTTCTGGATACACTTCCAGTTGTTTAGTTCCTTTTTGAAGGAAGAAAGTATGTCATATTTTTTAATTTGAACTGAAGTTTCTTCCACAGAAGTGTTAAGCATTGTAAGACAAATCTCTCTCGCTCCAACGTGTATTGTTTATTTAATTTAACAAGTTTAAATTCCTGGTTTTAGTATCAGTGGGACTGGTTGCTTTGTGGAGAAATAACAGGATATGGGTTACTGTAGCCTGATTGGCCTGAAATGCAAGGCCCAGAACACACCTGTGGAATCTAATGTGAAATTAATAAAGAGGCAGTGCTACCAGCCTCTTCTGATGAACTAATGTCTCTAGCTATTGTGTTTTAAGCCTTTGATCATTTTAGATAGGAACATCTAGGATCTTTCCAGTTGCTTGATGTACTTAGAAACACACATTCCAAAAGGGTCACTTGATTCAATAATGTCTGGTCAATGCAAAATATGGATTGGTAAAAACTTCCTTGGATTTAAATGAAATACCCTTTGCAATCAAGTCTGCCAAGTAAAAAGATTTTCTAACCACTATTGCAATTTGATGGTCAAGGGAATTATCAACACATGTTCCAATGTGTCTGACTGTACTTTCATTTTAAAGCAAGGTGTTGTCTATACTATATTACCAAATTCAACACAATAGTATGTTTTAGCATTTATTCTTACTTCATTCTTGTGTGTCAGCTGTTCGGATGCATGAATTCTGGAGGGAGCTTTTGAGTATAGAAGGGGGGACTTGAGGATGACACCATGTTTGCAATTACCTGCAGACTTGGTTAACCAGAATTGTCCATTTGTAGAGGAGATCTATGAAATATATGACAAATAGTACAGCTCCCAGCATGGAAACCTGAGGAACATCAGTGGTCACCTTTAAGTCTACTGCGGATGCACCTACACCCTCACTATATAGGTTCCATCTCTCAACCAGTTTGATATCCACCTGACTTTGTAGGGATCAATTTAGTGCTTATTCAACATGTTTATTATTTTAGCATGTGGTATGGTGTCAAAAGCATTAACCCATTCAAAGTATGCTATATGGGCAGCATGTCCATTCTACACAGCTTGTGTTACTCTCTCAAAACAGCTGACCCGATTTATTAGACTATAATGAGACTCATATTAAGGCCCAGAAAATTACAAGAGAAGCATATAATCATTTGGCATTAGTTTACATATGGAGACTAATGAATCCCTATGATACAGTTTATACCTCTAATTACTCTGGGAGGAGTCCTCAGGGAGCAAACCTGATTATTTTTTGATTTCCTCAGCTATGGTCCCCTCTGTCACTGATACAATGATTATAACAGCCCAGAGTACAGGCTATGAGGCAGGTTTCATCGGCATATCCATTCATCTCCCTGAAGAGAAAAAAGTTTGGATACTAGATCCATTAGTCTTAAAAGAGAAACATCTTATAGAGTATATCAGCCAGGGAGTTCAACATTATATGTCTCTGAACACACTCTATAGTATGCCTGTGGAATTTGATGGAATTCAGAATTAAAGAATCTCTAGAATGGGGCTAAACAACTACTCCTTGACTCTATAAGTTGAAAGATTTCTACACAAGAAAAATTAACTATAGAAATGTGGAACAACTACAGACTAACCTGTTTTAAGACAGTCTTTGGTGGCACAATGTAAAATAGCTCAACAGTGTGTAAGTATTCATAGGTTCATAGTTTCATAGGTTCATACTAGGCTATCTGCCCGAGGGCATTTACAAGCCTAGCCCATCGTTTTGTGGCTTACGCCACCCCTTTAGTATGGGGAACTATACCCATTATTTTGCTGTGCCTCTGTCGAGCAGTGACACTGAGGTAATCTTAAGGAGAAAGCTCAACCTGCAGGGCAGGTAAGGGAAGCAGACAGAAAACTTGGTAAATTCTTCACCCGCAGGCTTAAATTACAGAAGACCCATGTAACCACTCTGGGTGTATATTTTTTCCCTGCAGTTTAGATAGATGTTACCCCAAGAGGGATTAATAACACTTTTTACAAATGCTTCAAGAAACTTTGTAGCAATGACAGCAACCCCAAGGATTTATCTGAATTGTTCACCACCTTCTGTGAAAAGGTTAACCTACTGATCCTATCTCCATATCACCAAGCAGTTCTTTCTAACTCTATTCCTGTACAAGAAGTTAGAAGAGCCATGTCATCCATTCAGAAAGGGAAGGCACCAGGCCCGGATGGATTAATACTTGGTAGAATCCTTCAGTTCTGTATTTGGTTAGTTTATTTAATCCCTTTTAGTTGCCCAGTCCATAAAGCAATCCTCCACTTTTTTCCACTATAGTTTCTGTTCCTAAACTTGGCAAAGGCAATACTCTCCCTGCCATTTACAGAGCTATGTCTCTCCTTAACACAGATATAAAGTTGTATGGCAAAATTCTTGCTCAATACTCCCAGATATTTTGCTAAACACTCAACTTGGGTTTATCAGGAGATGAAGCCATGCAAACCACCATGATCTTATATTTCCAAGGTTTAAGAAATGCCTCTAAGCCATACCACCTCTTTTTGTGGGTTTTGAGAAAACTTTCAAATCCATCAGTGGCCATCTTTCCAGTTTGTTATGCAAATAATAAACTTCTGGAAATAATTCATTACCTCAGTCCAAGCTATGCATCAGTATCAACAAGATCAGGTTGTCACCAGTGGCAAGTTGTGTATTATTCCTCTTTCTTGCTAGAAAAAGGATATCTCCAAGGATGCCCTCTTTCTCCAGCCTTGTTCCTACTATCTGTAGAACCCTTAAATAGACATATCAATAACTCAACCACAATTACTGGTTGGTCCTTACATGATACCAATGTAGCAATCCTATTGTTTGCAAATGACTGTGTAATTCTTACTTCAGACCCCCTGAATGATCTAGCAAAGATGTATCATTTATTAGAGGACTTTAATACTGTTTGGTCTGATATTAACCCACACAACACTGAAAATGTTACCAAAAAACAGATGTCTGGGTCCCAAATGGACAAAAATAGGATCATCCTGTTTAGATGGTCTAACTCTTTACCCCCACTATTTAGGTATTAAGCTATGCTGCAACATACAGTAAATGGTTAAAGTTAATCATAGAGACATTTGGGACAAGGTATCAACTTGGGTTCATAAGTGACACCTCATGCCACTCTCTCACTCTCTCTTTAATGGTCACATGACCACAGTTAAGATGATAAGCTCACCCGTATTCATAGGTTCATAAGTAGGTACTAGGCTATTGGCCCTGGGGCCTATAAAAGCCCAGCCAATAAGGTACCCTGGCTTTTGCCAAAATGTTCTTCTTGGCAGTTAAGAGCAAAAACTTATATAAGTTTGATACTCTATAATAATTCTTTAAAGCCTTAAAAGGTAATGAGCTGGCAGGGGATATCAGAATAAGTAATCACTGGCATAAAATATGTGTGTCAAAAGATCTATGAATCATGTAACTAATATTTCTAGAAATCTGATTTAGGTAGATGTCTATGCCACCTGTAAACTGTCAAACCTAGTCAAAATATTCTTCTCATCTATCTTTATAATCAGGTCTGGTAACTATCAAATACCTTTGATAGCTAATTGTTTGGACTTTTTCAACATTTCCCTACCCTATCTTCCTGTCTTCCCATACATTTTGAACAGTTATCTCCTACTAATCTAGTCTGTGCTATTCAGCAATCCCCCACTTAACTGTCAAGTTTAGGGATTCCTTATTGGGCTGCATATGTGAAAGCCTTTCTGTTATCACATCTTTTCTTGCTGAATCATAAGTCAATCTCAGGTTGGGTTAGACTGGAGGCCAGTATTATTAATTCCTTGTCCCATGATGATTAAACTGGTTTCCTCATTTTCTTCCCAAGAATTTAAAATCTAGGCACTCATATCCATTTAACTTATTTTGCCCTTAGAGAATTAGCCAAACACATAGCTTGGTCTAATATATGTGACCAGCTGGTCCTCTTTTGTATAACCTGCATTTTATCTTTGAAGAAGAATCCCCTTTCATAGACAGACCCAGGGAAGTCAAAGGTATTTGATAGTTACCAGACCTGATTACAAAGATATATGGGAAGAATATTTTGACTAGGTTTGAGAGTTTACAGGTGGCATAGACATCTACCTAAATCAGATTTCTAGAAATATTAGTTACATGATTCATAAATATTTTGACACACATATTTTATGCCAATGATTACTTATTCCGATACCCCCTGCCATCTCATTACCTTTTAAGGCATTAAAGAATTATTATAGAGTATCAAACTTATATAATCTTTTGCTCTCAATTGCCAAGAAGAACATTTTGGAGTCGCTTAATTCCTGGATTTCATGTAAGTTCATAGGTTCGTAGGTAGGTACTAGGCTATCAGCCCAAGGGTGTAAGTAAGCCTAGCCAGCAAGATTCCCTGGCTAATGCCACCCAAGAAAGTTATTTTTCTGTGACCCTGTCAAGCAGACCCCACAGAAGTGATCCCCGGGGTGTATTTCATATTTCCCATACACTCATCAAGATTTTTCTTTGCTTGACATAGATGGGTAGCTTGTTCCAGAGTATGGGAAGTCTCTGGGACAGGAATCTATCCCTCCAGCATGTCCTGTTTATTGTGGTGACAATGTTTAGGACCCTAGAGTGTGTAACTCAGAGGGATTGGGATTTCTTTAGGTGTAGCATGTCCAGCAGCTCTGAGTTTGACATAGCTTTATATGTTAGGCAGAGATCACCTCAGAGTAGGCGATATGCTACAGAGTAAAGCTGGAGTTTTTTAAGACGGTCAGTGTAGGGCATCTGTTTGAGGCCAGTAATCCTTGTTGTGAGGTACTTCTGTGGCCTTTCCAGCTGCTGCAGATGTCTTGTGAGGTACATTCCAAAGGGGGCATTGTACTCTATAATGGGTATAATGAGTGTCAAGTAGAGGGGAACAATGACCTCTTTTTTCCTGGATGAGAACCATTTTGTGATGTGGTGTGCCACGTAAAAATATTTCCTGGTTACTGTGGCAATGTGATTATCAAAGGAGAGACTACAGTCCACCTGGGTCCCAAGGTCTCTTAAGTAGACTGCCGCCTATGTGGTAGTTCATGGGAACAGAGTTTTTACCAAAGGCGATGACAATGCACTTTTTGGCACTGAGCTTGAGGCCATGGCTCTGACACCAGGCATCTGTCTCAGTGATGCCCTTCTGTAGGATGTCCACATCATTTGGGGACTTGACTATGGCTCCTAGTTTGCAGTCATCGGCAAACTTCATTAGCCAAAGGCCTTCAGTGTTAGCCTGTATTTCAGAGAAGTAGATACCAAATGGGAGAGGTCCCAGGACTGAGCCCTGTGGTACTCCACTTCTCACTGGTTTGAAGTCAGATTTGGAGTCTGCAACTTTTACAGTATGGGTTATGTCAGAGAGCCAGTTGGCAACCCATCTTGTGATGTAGGGATTTATACCTAGTTTAGTGAGTTTAGCTATAATTCCAGAATGGGGGATGGTGTTGAAAGTCTTGGCGAGGTCAAGATAGGCTGTATGAACCACCTTACCCTCATCTATGGCTTTGGTGACTGCCTCAAAGAAGTTGATCAAGTTCAGGAGGCATGATCTGCCTTTCACAAACCCAAACTGGATGGGGTCCAGAGTTTGCAGGTTACCAATGTCTTTGTTTATGAGTTCCATGATGATATGTTCCATGGCTTTACAGACCAGTCTCGTCAGGCTAATAGGGCGATAGTTCCTGGGATCAGTGGTAGCTCCCCCTTTGTGGAGTGGGACAACTGTTGCTGTGTGCCATTCAGTGGGTACAAAGCCTGACGTGAGGCTATGATTGAACATGGTGCTTAGGTGGGGAGCCAGTTCGTTCTGAAGTTTGTGTAAAACATAGCCTGGGATGTTGTCCGGTCCCATGGATGCTGTGTTTTTGGCTTTAGAGAGAGCAGCTTTTACCTGCATAGTTGTGATTAAAGGGACTCTGCATTCTTCCTGTATAGATTATGGGCCCTTTAGAAGGTGATAGGGGGGTAAAGTTAGCACTGAACCTATCTGCCAGGATGTTGGCAATATCAGTTGGTCTATAATTTTCGTGCCGTTGTGCTGTTACTCAGAGCAGATCTGGGTGTTGCCATTGAGATTCTTGACATAGTTATAGAATGCTTTGTGGTTGTCCCTAGAATAAGTGGTGATTTTGTTTTCGTAGCTAGCTTTGGAGGATCTTATAAGGGATATCAGCTTCTTACTGAGGCTGACCAGGTAGCTCCTCCACTCATGAGATTTTACTCTCTTTTGCAACACTTTCTTCCTTCTGTTGTAGAGTTTGTTTATGGCAGGGGACCACCAGATTGGCTTCCTTATTTTGGAGGATAGAATCTTGGTTCTGTTTAGGATAGCATGATCCATGCACTTGTGTAAGTGCTTATAGAGAGCATTTGTGTAGGATTCAGCAGTCATAACTGTATTGTCCATCTGCATGGGTGTCATGAAGTTCGCCACTTCTGTCTTAAGAAGCATGAAGTTGGCCTTGGAGAAATTTTTTACCGTGGATTCCTTAATGGAGGGTGGGGGCGGGATGTGGATATCTAGGGTGATTAGCTTATGGTCGGAACGAGGAGTTGACTTCAGATGTGGAACACCAGTCACTCATGTTGGTAATGACTAGGTCTAGGATATTGTTGCCCTTGGCGAGGGTGTAGATAAGTTGATCCAGGGCATTGGAATTTATGAATTCCAGAAAGCGTTGAGCAAAGAAGTTGGTACATGAGTAGTTTTCCCAGTTAATGGTGGGGTAGTTGAAATCATCTATTATTAGGGTGTTTGGTTGAACCCTAATATTTTCCAGTATATCAAGAAAAGAGGAGTGGGAATCCTGAGGCATGGTGAGGGATCTGTAGCAAGCTACAATTTGGATTGCAGTTTTGCCCAGAGTTAGTTGCACTTGGATAACCTCAGATGGGGTCTATACTATATTATCAAAAATCCTGTTAAGCGAACATGAAAACACTGACATGTATTGCGCGAACCGCAAATATGCCGAACGCACTAATCCGCGAAATTCAAAAAGTCGAATCCCCATAGTCGGCCAACTCCACCTCCCACTACATACTGCCTACCCAAACAAAATAAATAAACCATATACATACACTAACCAAAACCCTACTTCTAACCCTAAAGTAAAGCACCAAAACCTTATTTTGAACCCTACACTAAACCTTACATACATTACTATCTACGCACTTACCTTAACCTGCACCCTAACCCTAAGGTCCGTAACTATCGCACACTTACCCTACAGAGATATACCAAAACAAAACAAATAATCCAAACACATACATTTAACAAAACCCTAATTCTAACCCTACACTAAACCTTACATACATTACCTATCTATACACTTACCTTAACCCGCACCTTAACCCTAAGGTCCATAACTATCGCACACTTACCTTACGGAGCTATACCGCAGATGGGCCAACCATGACACTTCGACATTTTGAATTTTGAGGTTTTGGACATTCGGCATTTCTGTGGTTCGCACAATACATGTCACTCTTTTTGTATTCGCATAAAAGGACTTTCAAACATCTAAATTGAACCCCCTCAGATGCATTATGCTGAGCAACAAGTCTGGAAGTGTGGATATCCTAAATGAATATGGTCACACCTCTGCCTTTGGTGTTCAGGGCAAGGTTAGATGGCTGAAAAGTGTGGTATGAGTTATAGCCTGGGAATGCAAGGGTACTCTCTGGAGCCTTGAACCAGGTCTCAGCCACTGCACAGATATTGATGCTCTCCATTTTAAGGAGTGCCTCGAGGGAGTACATTTTGAGATTTAGACTTCTAGTATTGAGTAGCATTACCCTCAGTTTTTTCTTGCCTGTTCCAGTTATGGTGGTGAATTTGTCATTTGAACCTTGCCTAAAAAGGCACTATAGGGGTGGCAAGAGCCTTAGCCAGTATCCGTAATCCCAGGGGTGACAGGTGCAGGCCATCTCTGGCAAAGCATCGTGGTCTGTTGACCATGTCTACCAGGTAGACAGATACTGGATCCCCTTAGAATGACACCAGAACCTTAGCCAATTGTTGAAGTCAATCATTTTGTCCTTGTACTGCGTTTTCATTCTGGGCAATGGCAGGATGGTGCTCAGAGCTAGGGTCATACCTGCCTGTGCTACAAGATCGGAGAGCTCTTCCATGTCTCTTTTCATGTAGTTTAGAGAGGTACGTCTCAGGTCATTCACACTAACATGGACAATGACAGAGTAATATTTGTACTTGTTGTGGAGTGACCTGAGTGCATGGGTTATGTGGCGGATCCTGGCACCCGACAGGCAGATGACAGTAACCTTCTCCTTGTTTAGCCTGGTGAGTGGGACATCAGTGTGCTTGACTATAGAGTCACCTATGACTTGTGTGTTGGGTACGTTGTTTTGCCTTATGGGCTGTGGTTGAGTGGCACACTGAGTCTGTGGGCTATGTGTCATTTGGGTTGTGTTGGGGGTGGAGGTTGCTTGTGTTTCTGCTTTGGAGGTCTCTGTTGCTTGAGCAGATTATTATTGAGAGCCTCCATGAATGTTTTTGTGTTTCTATATGTAAATTTTGGTGGTGTAGGTTTAGTGGGACGATGTGATGAGTGTGGTGTGGTGCAGGTGTTTACCTTCTCCTCTTGACTGTTAAGTTCAGTCTTGGTTGGAGAGAGGCTTTACCTCCAGTTTGGCTAGATAAGTGCATCTCTTACAGGTTGTAGTGTTGGGTGATAGGAGGAGAGGGTTGTCTGTGTACATGAGGCAATTGCTACATTGCTCCAAGATGCCCAGATTTATCAGATAGACAGGAGAGAACATTGGGAGCTTACCCTTGGACATGCCTATATAAAAAAACTGTTTTCCTCTAGACAAGTGAGGAAAGTGAGTACAAGAGCTGTTTTTCTCTAAGCAAGTGAGGAAAGTAAGTACAAAAACTGTTTACCTCTAGGTAATGAGGAAGGTTGAGTACCGTAGTAATTTGTAGCTTATTTAGTGCTTACAACAAGTTCTGAACAAGTGCTGAGCATGAATAAACAAATTCAGGTGCTAAATCTAAGAATCTGTATCTGAACTAGACTAGTTACAGGAAAGAAACAAGTGCAAATGTGGGCTTTTAAATCAGAAAGTTGTGAGAGATGGAAAAACTGCCCAAACAGCCAATAACTACAATTTCTGGGCCAGAACCACTACTTATGTGGTAGATAGGTTACCTAGTGCTTACCACTTCCACTGATAAGCTAGAAGGCTTCCTTCCAACACATGAAGGCTTGGGGTGCTCAGGAGCTTACAAACAGTCCTGAATACAGCAAATCTGTATCTGGACTAGACTAGTTACAGTTACAGGAAAGGCAGGAAACAAGTGTAATTTTTTATTTGTTATGGTTAAGCAGAACACAGGGAGATTCTAGCAAAGTTTTTTTTGTAAAGGAAAGGGATAGAGGAGAAGCAGAAGATAAGTCAAGGTTAGGAAACTAAGTGGGTTATTAGGTAGAATGAGCTAATGACACTAGACTGGAAGGAGTGTCCCAGATCAAATTTACAGTAGGGGTGGGCAACTGCAAAGCCATCAAGTATACAAAACTACAGCTACTAGCCTACACTCTTTTAGACAGTAAATACTACACACATGTTTATCACAGCAGACTAACAGCAGTGAGCCACAAAATTAAAGTTTTTTAAACAGATAAAGGAGCAAGGAGATTCTACAGAATGTTTTTAACTGCAAACAAATCATTTATATGATACACTCCTTGGCAGGAAATCAGAACAAACAGGTGCTTGACAAGTATAGAAAATTTCCCATTAATACCTTTCACACAGTGAAACTAGCTAACAAGCTTTACAAACAGTGTGACAGTAAAAACCTTATTTATCAGGCCCTGTAAGGCAGACAATTTTAGTTTAACTGTGCAGATTAGTTAATAATAATAAAATACAGTAAAATGTATGCAGCAGGCAATAAAAAGTGCTATATATACATTGCTAGAAGCAATAACTAGTAAAAATAAGCAAAAAAAAAAAAAAAAACAAGATACTTATTGTTACATATCTCAGATAAGAGTTGTAGTCAATGCCCCTCCTCCACTTGGCTCAGTGTGTATAGACAGAAATCCTCTCAAAGTTAGGGCTTAAATACCAGAAGATACAACCTTAAACAGCTTTTAAAAAAAAAGCTCAAAAGAATCAGTGAGCACTTATGCCAAGCCCTTGACCATCCAACCTCCACCAGCCAGCAGCCAATCAACACAATCCTGCCACAAAGGTAAAGAAAAGCTTCTGATAATTCAAGATGGCCTGGTCATTTGCTCAGAACAACCACTGCAAAAACAAATAGGCCCAGAGACAGTAAATCTGAAATGGGACAATACTACAGCTACTAGCCTACACTCTTTTAGACAGTAAACATTACAGAAATGTTTATCACAGCAGAACAGCAGTGAGCCACAAAATGAAAGTTTTTAAACAGATAAAGGAGCAAGGAGACTCTACAGAATGCTTTTAACTGCAAACAAATCAGTTATATGTTACACTCCTTGGCAGGAAATCAAAACAAACAAACAGAGCAAAATTCCCATTAATAACTTTCACATAGTGAAACTAGCTAAAAAGCTTTACAAACATTGTGAGAGTAAAAACCTTATTTATCAGGCCCCGTAAGGCAGACAATTTTAGTTTTTTTTTCCATGTAGATTAGTTAATAGTGATAAAATACAGTAAAAAGTATGCAGCAGGCAATAATATGTGCTATATATAAATTGCTAGAAGCAATAACTAGTAAAAATAAGCCAAAAAAAAAAAAACTGGATACTTATTGTTATATATTTCAGATCAGAGTTGCAGTTAATGCCCCTCCTCCACTCCACTTTAACCTTTTAGAACCTACTCTTAATATTTTACAACAGGGAATTAGGTGCCTTTGGGCTTTTCCATATGCCTTTGAAAAAAACTAGTGTTCCTGATACAAAAAAGATATTGGACCCAAGCTAGAGTGAGCAAGGGCCTAGCATTAGCAATACTTTGCCAAGTATGTGGACAGGTAAATCCAGATCAGGACCATACATTTTGGGATCATCCTCCAGTGCACGAATTCTGGGTGAGTTTTCTGTCCTGCTAAGCCTTTTTTCTAAATCAGTCTCTGCACTGCACAAAATCTTTGCTATGGGATGGTCTTTTTCAAGCATCTAAACTCCTAGAATCAAAGGATTTTCAATAGATTCCCCAAGTGTTAGCAAAAGTTAGCCTCATATAGCCTCAGCAGGAAAATCTCCATCTACACAATATGAGTAATTTTGGATCCACAGTAGAGGGAAATATTTTACTAAGGGGCTCACTAACTCCTCACATATCTTATATCATATGGATCCCTCCCAGTCTGTTAGTCAGACATGTGCAGGTGCCGTTCTAAGATTTGCTATCAAATGCATCTATAAATTTAGACTTAACATCCTAAGTTAGCTTATGTGGTATAATTTATTATCTACAGTTATATGATATAAGGCATTGCTCATTATTTCCCATATCTGCCAGTGTGACTGTGCTTTACTTTATGCTTTTGCTTTACATTATGTGTATATAGTTTTGTAAATAATTTATGAACTCATTTGCAAGTGCTACATACCACAAAATGTGATTTGGTGTCTTAACTAAGCATTGTTATGGTTGAATATGCCAGTTCTTTCCCTATTTTTTTTTGTTACTAACTTTTTACAATCTAAACATATGGAAATGTTAATGATTTGTTAGTGCCACATATTATACATTTGATAACATAATGTTTAAAAAAAATTCATTAGACCACATCTACTTGGGGATCAAATCTTATAAGATTTTTGATATTATAGTTAATCAGGGCAGTTATGATACATTCCATGGCTTTACCCATCTTTATGAAGTGGCATCACTGTATCTGTGTGCCTTACCTTGGCTGCAAAACTAGTGGCCAAGCTCAGGCTGAATAGCTATAGGTATATGTTCACTTGGGTGTGTTTTGTGCTGTTTATCAGGCACCCAGTTATATTATCAGGGTCTATAGAGGATGGAATTTTTAATTCAAAGAGTACCATTAGCATATCTTCATTGATTATGATGTGGGGGTGAAATTCTTTGGCATATGTTGGATTTGTATAGTTGCTTTTGGGGTAAAATTTGAAATAAAATTGTCTGCTCATATGATGACTTTTCCTATTGGGTTTGAGCTGGTAGTATCATTTTGGATAAGTTCTGAGCAATGTTGTGTGCTATTATTTAGTTTCCTATTGTAACTAAAAAAGATTTATAAATATCTTTACCTTCTTATACTTGCTTTTGAGAAACAAATATAAATATCTTTAAAGAGGTGATAGTTAGACATGCGGAGGCAGTGTAAATTTCCCAGCATTATGAAAGTTTTCATCTGGTGCCATGGAGTACCATATAAACTCCTTGAAGGGCAAAATAGTCATACAAATACTAATGTTACACAGTCATAATTTTGAATGAAAACAGTTCATAGCATCTCACTTACTGACCTTCTAATGTCTGTCTCAAGATAGCCCTAATCTTTTTTACTGATTGGACCTATGAAATGCTGTTCCAGAATAATTTTAGGTGGACACTGCCTACAATATTAACATAAATGATATTTATGCTATTTTATTGTTAAGCACAGTACACATATGTAAAAAGTGATAGTAGACATTGGCAGTTAGTGCAGTTTTCCATCATTCTTTCCATATAATGTAAAGTAGTATATACATTTCATCTGATTTGTTATTAATTGGAATATTACTATGGCCTATGGCCTATTTTCATAATTTTGAGTGAAAATCAATCACAGTATTTTACTTACCGACTGCTCAAATTGGGCCATCAGCCATTGTTGTCCTGTGTCATCAATGTCATTTTCCAATGCTGTTCTATAATGCATCCAAGTGGACAGCTCATGAGATATTTATGTAATATGAGAACTGTATATATTTTTGCTAAACAAGTACATATATCTTAAAATGGTGGTACTTAGACACCTCCTGTCTGCGACAAGTTCTGAGCTTTAAGTATGGTTTCGTTTGATATATAATTTAAACACAACCCAATGTGAGTTATGAAAACATTACTATGACACACCATTTATATTTTTCTCTAACAAGGCACACACTTCTTCTAAGCAAACATTGCCTAAGAGTCCAATCTACCACTAAATACTGTTCCATAAGTAAAGCCTTGAGGAAATTAGTCAAAACTAACCCATAGCAATAATTTGAAATGCTTGTTGCCTAAATGCACAACATGGAGTATAGTGTGAGAGATTAAGTAAACATATCAACAACTATGACATTCCAGAACCACAACAATGGTATGGCTACAATGCGTCAGTGCATTTTACTGTTTCCGCAAATAACAAAACTACTTCCCAAAAATGCCCAATGTGTTGACTTCTAAAATGCAATTTGTACCTTCTTCATGCATACAGCTATGCCCATGTGTCTTGTAAAAAGCTGACAAATCTTGGCCTGTGCAAATGAAATAGCACAATCCAAGATGTGTGCTAACAACATAGAGGAATAAACACTTGAGGACACTCCAAGAGACCCAAGTTTGAACAGATGCCTGGGAGCATAAGGTAGCAGACAGGAAAAATGGGCATGAGCATCCAAGGTGAGAGAAGAAGGAAGGTGTGTCCTCAGGGTCCACTTGGATGATAGAATTCCCTGGCACAAACCAGCTCGAGGGCAGGTAGAGTGCTTGCTGACATCATCCCCATGGGAAAGTGAGTGATAGTTCAGTGCTGTTGTTTATTGCATGTCCCACAATTCTCTGATAAACAAACTAAAATAAATAAATAAATCCCCCAGATGTTGCATGCTGGATGCAGAGGTGAAGAGTAAATAGGTAAAAAAAGTCTGAAGGAAACATTGTGACACTGTTCAATAACACCTTGTCTTCACTTGTCTGGTCCTTTATTCGAGTAAGTCTGGGGAAAATGGGAATGACAGATGGACCCAGCAAATGAGGACAGATACTGGGATAAATTATAATCAGCTATGGAGGAGCAAAAAGACCTCAAAAACATAAGGCTCGGTAATATCTTTTCCTTGCTGCCAGACACATTTCAACCCATTTTAACCTTAACTGCACATACGCACAAACACACACACACACACACACACACACACACACACACACACACACACGCACACACACACACACACACACACACACACACACACACACACACACACACACACACACACACACACACACACACACACACACACACACTCACTCATGCCCCCTGGCTATTGCTAATTATGTGCACCTCAGATAGCTGACAGTAATCAAATGAAAGAATAAATGCATTATTAGCAGCCACATTAATTTTCAATTGCAAACCATTGCAACCTCACAGAATGTATATACATGCAGACACACACACACACACACACACACACACACACACACACACACACACACACACACACACACACACACACAGTGAATTAGTCAGAAGAAGCAGTTGCTCTTATTATGAAGGAGCCACGTACCAGTTACATAGACTGAATAAGATCTTTTTGCAAGTAACAAGTAAATCACTTACCCCCAGATTCACGAATCCTCCGTGTAAGACTAAATAAGTCTTACTCGGAGACTGCAGTTGACGTCAGTGTGCCATAAATATTCATGAGGGCACGCTGACTCCACCCCAAGTCTAACACGGGCCGTGCAGGAAAGCAGGGGGCATGTCCGACTGCTGAGCAGTCTAAAGGTCCACGCCCCTGCAAGTGTCTGAAATGTAAAATGTCAACACACAAGAGCGAGTCCGCTCAAATGTACACGTACCCAACACCACACTCCCTGACATTGTAAACCCCCAGCACAGTCATAAAAAATAAAACATAAATTTTTTTTTCTAATTCCCGATATAGCTGCCCATATTTGCGCGTGTGCGCTTAGCTGCAGTTAGCAATCTCGACATAGAAGAGCATAATAAGAAATGTTTATGCAAATTATGCCAAATAGCAATAGTGTAGTGGTAGAGCCTTCACACAAAGAGGAGGCATTCACGGTTTGAGTCCCACAACTCCACTTCCTATTTTATGTTCTAAATTAGTATATGAAATAATTCCTGACATATATGATTAAAATTTTACTAAAAAGCATTGAAATGGCCTATGTATCAGTGAACAAAATGTATATTTATAAAGGATGCTGACATATAATTGCCTGCAGTTAAGCAACGCTTTACCCAGTGCAATATAGTTGCCCGTAGTTAAGCAACGCTTTACCCAGCACAATATAGTTGCCCGTAGCTAAGCAATGCTTTACCTAGTGCAATATAGTTGCCCGTAGTTAAGCAGCGCTTTACCCAGCGCAATGTAGTTGCCCATAGCTAAATAGTGCTTTACCCAGCGCAATCGGTTTGGGCGGAGGTACTCGCCGCCCCGCCAACCAGCGCACTGTCGGGCAACATAGAGCAAAGTTGCCTAAACACAGCCACACCCCCTAGCCTGTCTGGACAGTAGTAAAATAAAATGCAATGACAAGGTTCAAACCCAGGACACTGTGCAACATAATCAAAGTACTGTACCACTAAGCCATGACAGCTTAGGATAAACAGCCACTGTTAACATACATATTCTTATAAATGGTAAATTAGCCATTGCTAAGCAGGTCTGCAGTCAGCCGAGAATTTTGAAAAATGGCCAATCACAAAAAAGTGCGGGAAATGTGGCATATTTAAGCCCCATAGGCAGGAATACTCGCCATAACTGATTGTAGCTCCCATCTGCAGTTAGAATGGCTGGCGCTGGAGAGGGTACACACTTTCGAGAGCAACACTGGGGCATTGAGGAGTCAAAATACATGGTTTGGCTCCTTGTCCACCGTCATGAGACAAGACTCCTGCAGGGCCAGTTCCAAGGGATGGAGTACAAAGCAGAGGCTTTGAACCGGTTAGCTCATGACCTCACCAGTGTCACAGGCTTTCCTCGGACTGGTGAGCAGGTCCGTCATCAGCATGCAGACCTGAAGAGATGGAAGCAGGGCCTACTGAACCAATGGATACAGGAGGCCCGTGGGATGCAAGATGCCCCATAACTGAGTAGGTAGTCATGGAATGCAGGATGTACGACATGCTAATTTATTCTATATAATGGATAGGTATGTTTCAATATCCCTTCATTTACTTCACAGCTGCTGGTGTCCGTGCTGCAAATCAGCAAGCCTATGCAGATAGGCTGCTAAGGCTGTGCCACCAGGCAGGTTAGTAATTATTCTGCATGTATTGTTATAGAAAATAGGTGAGAGAGCCTGAAAGAAAGTGTTGTAGCCCAATAATACAGCCATAAAATGCCCTGAATAATTCCTCTGCATGTACTGTTATATAAAATAAGTCAGAGAGCTAGAAAAAGAGTGTAGTAACCCATTAAGAAAGGTAAAATATGTCCGGAATAATATCTCTGCATGTACTGTCATATAAAATAAGTGAGCGAGCCTGAAAAAGAGTGTTCTAACCTATTAATAAAGGTATAATATGTCTTGAATATGTCTGCCATATGCACTGTAATATCAAAAAAAGGAGAGAGCCTGTGGAAAAGTGTGTAATGTAATTAATAAAGGTATAAAACCTGGAGTGTGTCTGTGTCACTTACTTGGAAATGTTGTTGTACCCTTGCATTATACAAATAGTACTGTTTAATAAGTACTGGCAACCCACAGCTGGGCAGTCCCATCTAAAGTGGTTGATGGAAGTGCCAGTAGCTGTGAAGCATATATACAGTCCTCAACAGTCAGTTACTGGCTGGCATGCATAAGTAAATCTGGCACACGAGAAGCTTGTTAATTTGTTCCCCAGAAATGTGAGTGTGCTACACAAAATGTATGGTTCTGTACAAATTTAACTGAAAATGTCATGAAACACATCCAGATATGTAGATAAAGAAATATAAATCAAATCAATAAATATGTAACAGTAACATCTGCATCTTGGACAGTTAGTATGTCAGATATAGGTCAAGTATATAATGAACTAGCCAAACCAAGTGTAATAATACATGTAGGGGATATACACCTGCAGTCAATAGGAATGTAGTGTAGACTAAAAGTACTTATAAGATGTTAATTGAGGTTTCTTTCTATACCCTACTGTATGTGCATAAACAATGCCATTCCACACCTCAATGGGTATGTGTAATCTCAAGACATTTGTTGGGACATATGTCCTATTGTTCTATAAATATCTGCATTCACTTTGATGCATGTGCCCTGTTCAAACACCACAATCATGGTGACCTGTTGCCACCAATCATCCCTGCATGATGTTGGAATGTCCACTGTCGTTCAATATATGCATGTGTTATGCTTGCTGTTCAACTGTTGGAACCTTGGTGTGTTGGGTTAATGGGAATATTACTGCATGCTGTTACAACTAATTTGGAATGCTGTTGTTTATGTTGTAATTAAACACACCTAATCACAGAACGTATGGGAAGGTCGGTCCCAGCGGACCCACCTGTCCCTCCTCAGCTGGCGAGTGCACCTGGCACCAGCAGGTCCGGTGCCCAGCCTGGGCTCACCTTCTCTGTTGGTCCTGTGCCACCTTCAGATGGAAGCGCTACAGGGGATGGGGCTCGCCCCCCATGCAAGCGTGGGCAGAAAAGGGCCACCTGTCACCCTTTGAAGGGTCCGGGTTGTGGTGCGTAGGGAGATCCAGCGTTCAGTCACTGATCCCCTACGCCAGCTCGAGGTGAGAGTGGCACATCTCATGGGTGAACCTGCCCGTCCTACACAGCCCCCAGCACAGCCACCCTCAGGGCTGTGAAGGTGCAATGGTGACTGCCCATGGGTGGGGATCTCAGTTCCACTGTTACCATCTGTGGGCTCATGGGCTTGCGATTTCCAAACATCTGTCCCCATCAATTGTGCTCACCCACCCCATGTGTCATACATCACCCCTGTATGCATCTTATTTGTCTTGTCTGTTTACCTCCCCAACCTACCTTCACAAATATACCTACTTCCTCTACCTCACTTTCCACGCTTACCTGAAAAAAAAAAAGGGCAATCTGTGCCCACAAAAAAATTATGCCCCGTACATAGCTTTCCATTTTGCACACATGTCTGCTGGACATGTAAACTGATAATTATAATTGGCAGTACAACATACTTTGTTGTCCTCACCCCTCTCCCAGGGGTGGAAGGTTTCAAATTTCACTCCAAATTTATTGCATATGCACAGCTGTTGCTGGTAAAGAAATGGGCAGCTATGGACCTTTCCTACACCCATCCTGCACACCCCGAGCTTGTTTTCCTACTGTCTTTCCCTCTTTGTGCCCCCTTTTTCACCACTTTCCTATCTCCCCATGTTCTTTTATTTCAAAGAAATTAGCATAGGGGTTAGCAGGAGCAAGCACTTTTAAGCAGTAGTAAGTGGGTTTAAGCGAGTGTGCGCATGTGTGTGCTTAGCTAAGTATCGCTAAGCATCATGCAAACCCACGCAAACCCGCTTACAACTGCTTAAAAGTGCCTTAGTCACTCTATGTCAGGGCCCTCGTTCTGCTCAGCAGCAAAATAAAACACCTCTGTCAGTCTCGCACCCCAAACCTTGGGGGCACTAGACTGCATGAATTACCACTAAGCCACAGCAGATATACAATAACTTGGTGCTGAAATAAATATATCATGCATTACAATGAGTGAATGTAAAGGAAAAATAGGAAGGCCATAACACAAAGCTTGTTCTGTGGATCTTTACCAGCAATTGTTGTGGAATTGGATTATGAGTGTGATATGAGAAGCAGCCATTCTAGAAGCAAATAATGTTACAGAGGCACTTTACAACCCCCACACAGTATCATAGCAGGACAAAGAGTGGCATATCTGATTATGGCAGAGGCCATACTTCCTAACTGTGACTACTTTTCAGGGATGTCCCTGATTGTGAAACATATTTTAGCTGTGCCCCTCTGAATCCCTCTGAAAAGTACTGACGTCAGTCAGAAAGGTGGGGTATTACACAATGAATACTACAATAATAACAGTAGACACCACTTGAACTTCATAAAAGGAGTACTAATCCATATGCACTGCTTCACTCAAGTCTACACTTACTGTCTCTATTATGTGTAAGGTGTACCTCACTTTTAACTACCTATCCCTGACTCCATGCAAAGATGTATCTGAGTGTTTCATAGGCCTGGCAGAGGCACAAACACACAGGCATATCAGCTATTCTGCTGTTACACACTCTGCAAATAGCTTTGGTAGGACTTCCACAAGCATACCCTTATGTAGGAGTACAACACAGAAATACCAAAGGATGTAGCCATGTACTGGTAGCAACTGACTGTAACAATGCCATTGTACCAGTGATGAAAACACCTGTGGGTTGCACAGACAAAGAATAACAGTGTAACATCTGGCTACCATCTGGATAGGTTCACAGTTGGGAACTATGCAGACAAACCAACTGCCTTGATAAACTAACAGGCACACACCAGTCCATTAAGTACAGTAAGATAACATTCATACAATAATACATAATGTTCTCTGTATGTCAGCATCCCGCCCCACAATTAAAATATACTTGTGTGTTTAGGGTCTACCAAAGATGTAGGTAGGCATACTCAGTACTGGAATTGTCCAGTTTTCCTGAGAACCATGTGCTAATGTCAACAATAAAAAAACACAAACCCTGCAGAAGTGAGTACATTAATATTCACAGTATAACAGTTCACAAACAGTTCATTTGCCAAAAGAATACTTCTCAATAACTATTTCTGTATGGCAGTTAATTATATGAGTAGAAAAGAAACTACATAGTCACATAAATGTTGTGTAAGCATTTGTAGGGGTGAGTTAAACTCTACACTGATAGCTCTGTACTGGAAGTGGCAACAGTCGGGTCTGAGTACATGTACATCACTGTCTACACCTCCAGCTTCAGATATAAGAAGCATACCAGCCTTCTGACTTACACAACAGTGTCCACAGCAAACAAACATGGGCCCCACTCTGGAAATCTGAAAGGGCTACGCCTACATACCTTAGCAATTTATAGTATTGGGTTGCTATGACAGTGAGTACTGCAATTACCACACAGCAGGCTGTATGCATTTACCAAATGCTGGGCACCAATTGGTGCAGAGGGCATCACATGCACATGCACAGATACCTATAAAAGCAGACTGTACTTGCTATCCCCACATGCAATCATTACATTGCACGTGTCAGAGACTATATAACTCCTGGAGAGTAGTGAAACAAATATTACTTAATAAAAAATATTTAATTAAGTAAAAATAATATATACTTAATTACTAACCAAAAAAATATTAATTAAGAAAACAAATACTTAATTAATAACCAAAAATAAAAATTAAGTAAAAAAAACTTTACTAAATTAATAAAAAAAAAATAAAATAAATAAATAATTGTCAAAGCATACACAGACGGACCTGAAAGTGACAAACTGGTATGTAACAGATATGTAGTTACCGGCAAGTAGTAGATGTTTATGAAGAGTACTGTACATACTCTGAAACATGCATATGTGGCAGCAGTAGGTATGTATGCACTGATGCCATGCATAACTACTGCCATGGACAAATTAGTGTGTAGCTGTGTGCAGTGGGACATAATTGTGACATATGTAGCTCAGCATTATATGTCAAACATCTGATCATGTTATCTATGTTCTGTACAATACTGTGTATAATGGCAGTTTGGGGGAGTAGTGCAAACACATATATAAACTTGGATGTGACAGAATAAGACATGCATGATAGTCATATAATGTGTAGCTTAGCATTGGCAACTGCTGTACCAGGCTAGTATAGTAATGTAGCCTTTGCAGCTATATATACTCCCTGTAATATTACTGTATGCACACATGTGACAACTGTTCATGTTGTAGCAAGGCCCAACAGGTCATCCATGAGGTGTACGCACTTACAACAGTGTGGACCTTGTGTGTATATGGCACACACATATGGAGAGATATTTATGTGTCCGATGTATTAGCATCTTAACATGTGCATAGAGCAAGGGACATACTGCAACTGTTTGTGAAGGGTGGACATTTATATGTTGGTGCAGGTTGTTATGTGCATATTTATATGTAGGTTGTAGTGTGTGGCAAACAAGACAGCATACAGTGCTGGCATATGACATGTGGTGTTTAAACGCTGTGGGTATGATTTGTTAGGTTTTTAGTCTTCCAGACAGGGGGTCCTGCTAAAGATACATGGGCTGAGAATACCTTCCATGCATTCTGCACAAGACTGTGCAATATTATTACATAACTGTATCCCTCTCAACCTTTGCATAATTGATATTCCCACCATGAAAGGTGCACTGTATATATGCCTATATGTATATCTATATGTACACCAATGAATGTTTATATGTACGTTCAAGCTCAATGTTGTAAATGTATTGTCATCCCTTTTGTTACAAACCCTGTACCCATGAACTACCACATAGGTGGTAGTCTACTCAACACCAAAAGTGTAATAAGAGACCACGGGACACAGGTGGACAGTAGTGTCCCTTTTGATAATCACAGTGCTACACTAGTCATGTAATCTGTGTACGGTCCACATGTCATCAGAAAAGGTGTGTCATCCATGGAAAAAAAGGTCATTGTTCCACTCTACTCATCAGTCATAAAACCCATCATAGAGTACAATGGCCCTGATGGTATGTACCTCAGAAGATATCTACAGCAACTGTAGATGCCGGACACAAACCTCACAAAGAGTATTACCAGACTCAAACAGATGCCCTATGCAGACTGTCTTACAAAACCACAGCTACACTGTGTCGCATACCGCCTACCCAGAGGCAACCTCTGTCTAACATACAAAGCTATGCCAAACCCGCAGGTTTTGAACATGCTCCATATAAACATATTAAAATCCATACAAGTTGCACACTGTACTGATCTAAACCTTGTAACGTCAAAAAGCAGAACATGCTGGAGTGTTACATTATCATCTCAGACACATACCATACTCTGGAACTAACTACCTATCAATAGCAAATAAAGGTCCTCATTAGCAGTTGTCATGAATAATCATGATGATTGGATGTGAGATAGGAAATACAACCCGGGAATCACCTCTGTGGCTCTTCATGACAGGGGCACATGAACTTAAATTACATGGGTGTTGAAGGGCAGGGTACCATATGGCTAGGCTTACATAGGCCCTACGGCTAATAGCCTATTAGCTATCTAGGACCTGATACACACACGCATGTACTTGTTGCATTACTTGCTATGTGAGGTTGACTGAGTGTGATGGTGAATGTGTAGGTGAATGTGTCACAGTTGTGTATATGTGTGATAGCCTAGTGGGAAACTGTTTATATCATAGTATGTAGTGTTGTAGCTTTGATCCCAGCAAATGATATGTATGCTATTGCTAGGCAGGAAAAGCAGTATGGCATATGGTGTGACGTAGTCCCATGGTGTTGACTGGAGTGTGCCATTGTAGGCTAAAGCAGTACATCTATGATTATCGATTGTTAACACTAGTGAATACAAATCCCGTATGAACTGCAGTACTACCTGAATCTGTAGGCCTAAACAGCACAGTATGGTGTATATCCACATTGCTTGGAAACACTGTTTTGTTTGTTACCTGTGGTCCTCACACATTACATACCTCAGGCATAAGGTTTTGTAACTGCTGACACACAGTACTGTGTGGTACACAGGTAAAACTCATCTGGGTTGCCATACCTTTGTGTCTTGTAGGTATGTCTGATGTGTGTGTGGGTATGCCTGTAACATGCCCTTAGTGGTATGTGTGTCACAGGGTATAAGTGCATATCTAGCAACATGTATAGTGTAGTACAGCAGTATGCCACCTATATTGATGAATGTGCACATATGTCACTTAGGGGGTTGCTATCAACAAGTAGCGTGGTGTACTGGTAGTACTGTAACTGTACTTTGCATTCATTTCAATGGATGACAAATGTCTGTATGCATTAGCTTCATATATACCTCCTGTGGCTAGGTGGTGCATTGTGTCACATACAGTGTGCCATGTACTGTTGTATAGTCTTACATACTGGTTTCACTTTGTTGCTGTGCAGAACATGGTTTGGTATATGGTATGTGCCAGGCATTGTCTGGCAGTTGTGGGCTGAGCAGTGATATGTGGTATTAAAAGTGTGTATCTACTGACAGCCAATAGGTTGCTATATATGGCATTCCATTGATGTCTGTACTTTAGAATGTTAAGTGTGCCACATGACTTGCTCATAATTATTGTTTTATTGTCTTCTAGGGACATGTCTCACAATAGAAAACCCGCATATACCCCTGAGGAGGAGGAAATCATCCTAGATGCCCTAATACAACATCACAACATGCTGTTCTCCAGAACCAGCAAGGACCAGCATGGGAGCACTGCACTGTAGCAGGATGTTGTCCATTGGGTGAATGATGTAGGCATGCATAACTGGATTTATGAGCAGGTACACCATCACTGCAGTGATTTAATCAGACATGTCTGGCAGCATGCCTCCGATGTCCACACACAACAGCTTGCCACAGGTGGTGGTGCAGCAACACATCTAACCCTCACCAGAGTGGAAGAGCTGCTCCTCAGTGTGGTGGCTCCTGGCCAACCAGTACAACAGACATGTGTCATCATGGAGGCCGGAGTCACCCAGCACATCGACTCAGAGCATGCAGGTAACATGGCATATCTGTAGACTACTGTTAGCTCTTTTGTTAGAACATGCATTTATCAGATGTGTACTATGTATTCAGAAGATGTGGAGCTTGGTGTCATGCAATACTGATAATTTGGAACATAATCTGTATGCCTGTGACTATCACCTGTTGTACTACTGCAAAACTGCAAACACACAGCAGCAATGCCATAGTTGTTGACACTGACAAACTGTCTCATATCCTTGTAGGTCCCTCTGGTGTGATAGCAAGACAGCAGACCCATGCTGGCGAGTGTTCTACATTTAATATAGCACATAACATGTGCATGTCATAGGAGAGTTGTAGGCCATATACACATGTAAAACACCTACGCATAATGCATGCTCTGCATGTTCTCTGTGGGACTATGCACATCCCAGTAACATGAGTAGCTGCCTCAAACACATGCAATACACAGAGCATCCCAACCAATTGTGGTCCACTGTAGTGGACATTGTATAGGCAGAGTCAATACACATGCACACAACATACACCACTTTGTCATATGCAGTAAGTGTTAATATGATACACATGGTGTATGTAGACACCTGCTGTAAGGTCATACTCCAGTATCCCAAATGTCATCAACACAGCACACATACTATACTGGAGGGGTAGAGGCCTATCATTGGGCATTGCAACATGCTTCAACACACAACACATTCATGTTAGGCAATGCTCCCTATTGAACACCATACATACCCATGCGACAACTGGCTGTGAAATGGTTAATGTAGCCAAAGTGGTGCAGGTCAGGTACAGCAAGATAGTTGCCAGTGTGGCATACATTAGTGGCCTTGAGTGACCACATGATGCTGCCTGATGATGGCACATGGTACTACACTACATCCAGTTACAGTAACTACAGTACTACCCATAGCATTCATTGCTATACACCTGACAGTTGTGTGCATCCAGCCATGGTATGTATACCTATGAGTGATGGTGCACAGGACATTGGAAAGTGTTTTAGACTTGCACAGCAATGTTGTGTCCATGTACGCATTGTGTTCCAGGGTGAGGCCAATCATTGAACAACACACATGCATCAAATACATGTATACTGTTATCAACAAGGACTCTCTACACTCGCACTGCATGATGTTGAGCAACACACATCCTGCATGCTGACACATGTGATAGGACTCTTTGGCTTGTGATACTGTACTCCACCATCAACCACTAATGAGTATGTTCTGTATTGCTGTTGGTGTGTGTGTGTGTGTGTGTGTGTGTGTGTGTGTGTGTGTGTGTGTGTGTGTGTCAACTTGACTGAGTAGTGTATTTGTGTGCATGTGTGCATGTGTTCATGTGTGCATGTGTTCATGTGTTCATGTGTGCATGTGTGAATTTTTGCATGTGTTCATGTGTGCATGTGTGCATGTGTGCATTTGTTCATGTGTGCATGTGTGCATGTGTTCATGTATGCTAACATCCTGTACAGATTGTAAAGCGTGTTTCCTGTCGCCCTCTCACAGGTGCTGAGGTATTGTTGGATGAGTGCAACAGGGAACCTGAAGTCACTGCCACAAATAGTGGACATGATGATACATGCGTTGTGGCACAGGCAGGTTTGACAGGGTCTGTCGTTGGTCCGCCAATCGACAGTACACAGCTTTCCACCCCATCTATGTGCACATTCATACTGCCAATACATCCCTCAACACCAATGGCCTTAGCTGAGGAACAGCATACAGTATGCATTGACCAGGATAGTGTGGTATCTATGGCACATGCAACCCCAAACAGCAGCCATACCCAGACACCTGGAATGGTACCACATAGGCATATGTCCAGGGGTTCTCGTGGGAGCACTGCTGGTCATAATGCCCCTGGCAGATGTGCCCCCACAGGTCTCACAACCTCAGGTATGTTCCGGGTTGTAATGTAGGCACAGGCACGTATGGAATGGTACACCAGGCAGGGACTAAGGACGCAGAGGGCTCATAACACCGCTATCAATGACATTATCCATGACCTTGCTGGTGCCATCTTTAATTACACCGAGGTCATTGATAGATGGTGGGGGGAGACACAAGATATCCTCCGCAATGTAATGTCCGTGTGCCAGGACAGTGCAGGACTGCTGAGATGTCAACGTGGACATATGCCTGCAACATCATCAGCTGGCAGTCATCGCATATGACACACAAGTCCCAGCCACTCCCGTAGTGGCAGTACCAGCCCCAGCAATGTTGGGGCTGGGCTGTCAGTAGACCATCCTAGATGATCATGTGCACGTGGCTCTGGCCAGTCCCAGCAGGGACATGGGTCCAGTCGACATACCTCTGCCTCTGACGATAGTACCCAGTGTGGCTTAGTACCCGATACTGTCTGTGCCACCTCTGCCAGACACAGTTACTGTGTCTGTGGTCAGAGACAGTGATCTGTACAGCCTGGCAGGTACAGTCTGTGGCTGTCCCACAACCTGCCATATTTGACAGCCACAAGGTGGAACTGTATGAATGCAGACACACACACACATAAACTAAACACCTAGGGCTAACACATACAAACACACATTACATCAACACTGACCCATACTGTACTGTTGTCCCTTACACACACACACACACACACACACACACACACACACACACACACACACACACATACATGTCGATGGGATGGGTCATTGTCGGGCTATGGCAAACCAATAACACACCCTGTGCATATGATGAAACTGTGCCACCTCCTGTCATCTGTGACATTGATGAGGAGCAGGCTAACATGGTGCTGATGCACAGGGTAACCTAATAGCAGTGTAGCAATGTTAGCATGTTGTCAACAGTAAAGTGTAATGATATCCTTGTAGGTATATCTGAGCAGGCATGATGCATTAAAGCTATGATTATCAATGTAGTATTGTTTACACCAGTGTTAACTCCACATGGGAAGGGTGACATGCCCTGTATTACACAGTGTTAACACTTCATATTTCCTATTGGTGGCCAGTATGCATTTTATTACACATATGTTACGACTTGGGTACACATGTGTGTATGACATGGTTTGACACTATGCTGTGGGTGATACTGTTAATATCGGTCATTGGTTTGCATTCTGGTAGTATACATAACCTCAACAGCCTGATTTTAATCAATCGTTAGATGATGTCTTGACAACTGACACACAGATGTAGGATACACAGTAGCATTTGAATCCTTTCCGTACTATCCTATACCAGTAACCAGTGGTATTAACCACCACCCATTCCTGGGACCACATCTGTTTGGCATGTAGCCATCCTAGGTACAAGCAAACACACTAGGGATATGTCCGTCCACATCTGGTAATGCATACAGTGGCCTATAATGCATTCTCCGGATGAGACACTTATCCTCCACAAGGGTATCATACAGACAGATACCTGTTGACCAACACATGCTTTAAAGCTATAAGCCAGCTATAGCATAGTCATCCACATTTACTATACATAGTATCCTGACAGTACCACATTGGTAGTAGCCCACAACATGTAGCAGGGGTATCGATGTGTACATACAGCCACATGTTATGTCATCTGTCCTTTTTTATTCACATTTCCAAAGGTATGCTGATGTCCCTCAGTGTATCACATAAGCAATAAGAGGTCTGTATGCATATACACGGAGTTGTTGTACACCTATAATGAATGCCCATTATTGACAGACTGTGTTGTGTTTGAACATGTCTGTAATATACCCCAGGCATGAACCCTCTCTCACACTATTTTATAGAAACTGTCATGGTTGTGTGTGACACAGATGACCTAGGCCACAGATCACTAAAGAGGCTGGCCTTATCACATACATACATATGTGACCTAAGGTCTGCGAAGCAGCAGCACAAACTGTCAATGGTAACAGATGTATTCGTGTAGAAAGTAGACTTCACACCTATGAACTAATTGAGGTCAAATGTACATATATTTATTTTCCACACAGATACCAATTGAAGTCACATGTACATATATGTATTTGCCACACAGATACTTGAAGTGTGCAATGCACATACTGTTGTTTTACTTATATGTCATACAGTAGTAAAAGCAAAACCCACAACACATAGAACAACAGTGTCACACGCACACACTCAACCATTGCAGTATTCAAACCCCTACCTAACTATGTTACGATACTAGAGAGATATGCATTAACACGCCATGCTATATGCTTTACTGGGTGTTTTCATTTCCACTGCTTTATTTGTGGGATACTGACATCATCAGACTTGCCAAAGAGGAGTTTACCTCTTTTAATGTGTTTTCCTAGTCTCCAAAAAGGAACTCTTCTCAAAGGCAATCACACACATACACCCCCCACCCCCCACACACTTAGCAAACGCAGGATTCAAACCCATACTTAACTATGTTATGATATGAGAGAGATACGCATTAACACAACGCGCTATATGTCTTACTGGGAGTTTTTATTTCCATTGCTGTATTTGTGGGATGCTGACATCATCAGACTTGCCAAAGAGGTATTTACCTCTTTTAACGTGTTTCACACTCAGCAATTACAGGATTCAATCTCTTACTCAACTATGCTATGATACTAGAGAGATATGCATTAACACAACGTGCTATATGCTTTACTGGGAGTTTTTATTTCCACTGTTGTATTTGTAGGATACTGACATCATCAGACTTGCCAAAGAGGAATCTACTTATTTTAATGTGTTTTCCTAGTCTCCAAAAAGGGCACTCTTCTCAAAGGAAATTGCACACACACACTCAGCAATTGCAAGATTCAAACCCCTACCTAACTATGTTATGATACTAGAAAGATACGCATTAACACAGCACGCTTCATGCCCCACTGGGTGGCTTCTTTTCTCCTGCTATATTTGTAGGATGCTGACATCATCAGACTGGACATGGTAATGTGTGTGCACTTTGTTTTATGCAATCCCAGGAATGAACCATGTGGGTCAGCAGGTGTTAACAGCTTGAACAGGACTCCACAATTCTTAGCTTGTGTGATCTATCTGTGGACAAATTGCCATTCCTTCATATGACAATACATATGTATGCACAGATTGTTGATTTTGTGGATATGACATGTGTCTGGGATGTTGATAAAGGGCTATTCAAAGTCTATGTGGGATGTGTGCAGCTCCTTTCAGTGATGTAAGTCCTGGGTGGCTGCCTTGCAAACAGTCTAGCAGGTTTGGGAACCATGATCTGCCCATGAACATACCAAAGTTGGTAGGGTTGTGTGTTTGTCGGCTTCCAGTAGCTTTGTTTATGACTTCAACCATGATGGACTCCATGGCCTTGCAGATCAGACTTCATAGGCTAATAGGATTATAGTTCCCATGGTCTGTTGTGCACCAAAACTTATGGGGTGTGCCATATGTTGCTGTAACACATTCAACAGTTTCAGATCCTGTAGAGAGGGTGAGGCTCAACAGACTGTTCAGTTGCAGGGTCTGTTTGTTCTGTAGTTCACTTATGACACATATAGAGAAACAATGTAATCCAATTGATGCCATGTTTTCAGCTTTGGAAGGAGCTGTTTACCCATTCTACATGTGATATCTCCTGGTATGATGATAGGGCCTTTTGTCAGTGGGAGGTGGGTATGTATGTATGGGCCTGTCTGACAGGATGTCAGCATTGTCAGTCAAGTACAGTTGGCCGTGACTCAAGACATATATGAGTGTACATTGCTATTTATGACATAGCTGAAGTAAGTGTCATGGTTCTGTCTGGACTCCTTCACAGATAATCTTTCCAAAACACCAACAGACCTAAGCAATAAACCTCTGTTATACTCTTTTACACACTTAACACCCTACTGATCCTTTTTGATCAGTCAACAGAGTATTTCATCATACTATCCTGGCATGTCCAAAGGTCGGTTTCGTATGTACTCTCCAGTCCAGCTGGTGAATATGGGAATTTTGAGGCAATGTTACAACTACCTTATGTACACAGACAGCCCTCTCCTCCTCCCAACAAACTCAGATATATGTGAGATATGCAACTATATAGACAAACAGGAGGCTGAGCTCTCTCAACCCATGACTGGCACAGTCTATCAGGTGGTGAAGGTAACCAAACACACCACAAATCCAGTCTCACATAGACCTATAGCAACAGCAAACAAAATACATTACCACACAAAAACATACTCGGAGGCTCTAAATAAACTCTGCCTAAGCAGCAGAGACCTCCAAAGCAGACACCCAAACAACTGCTACCCCACAACAATACCCACATATCACATAGTTCACAAAGTCATTGTGCCACACAGTCACTTCCCTTAGGGCTAAACAACACACCTAATACACTTGTAATAGGTGACTCTATTGCCAGACACACTGACGTCCCACTCACCAGGCTGAACAAGGAGAAGGTCACTTTGAGCTGTCTGTTGGGTGCCAGGATCCGCCACATAACACATGGACTCAGGTCACTCCAAAGCAAGTGCAAATATGGCTCCATCATTGTCCATGCTGGTGTGAATAACCTCAGACGTTCCTCCCTGGACTACATGACAAGAGACATAGATGAGCTCTCTGATCATGTAGGCCAGGCCAGTATGACCCTGACCTTGTGTAGCATCCTACCCTCACCAAGAATGATGGCACAGTATACAGACAAACTAATCAATTTTTACAGCTGGCTAATGCTTTGGTGTCATTCAAACGGGATCCAGTGTCTGTCAGCCTGGGATGACATGCTCGACATGCCACATAGCTTCGTTATGGACGGCTTGCACCTGTCACCCCTGGACTTTTGAATACTGGCTAAGGCTCTTGCCACCCCCATAGTGCCTTTTTTAGTCAAGGCTCAAAAGACAAACCCACTTCCATAGACAATACAAGGTAAAAGAAACTATAGGTAATGCTGCTCAACACCAGATGTCTAAACTTCAAAATGCATGCACTCAAGACTCTCCTCAGTATGGAGAATGCCAATATCTGTGCAGTAACAGACACCTGGTTCAGGCTCCCGAAAACACCCCAGCACTACCAGGTTATACTTCATACCATGCTTTTCAGCCAGAAGACTTGGACCAACCAACATAAATAGGGGGAGTATCCATATACATCACAGATACACACACCAACAGGTTAGTAGCACTGCACGAAGCATCGGAGACCATACATGTGCAACTAACAGTGGGCAAAACTGTCTTTCAGTTTGTAGCCTGCTACAGACCACCTTCCCAAACATAGGAACCCCACTTGGTGTTCCTGGGAACACTGGAGAATATGAAGGTCTCTCCAAACACCATTATATGGGGTGACTTCAACTACCCAAACATTGACTGGGAATACTACAGAAGCCCCAACACCCTTGCCCAACAGTGGCTAGAATTTATAAACTCAAATGCTATGGCACACCTGGTCACCACACCCACAAGAGGGCAAAACATATTGGACCTGATCATCACCAACATGGGGTCTCTATGTTCCACACCAAAGGTACACCCCTCATCGGTAAGGTCAGACCATACATTTATCTCACTGGACATCCATATCCCGTCCCCACCCCCATCCTAGGTAATCTCGGTGAAGAACTTATCAAAAGCAAACGTCACACTTCTCAAAACCGAGGTGGTATCCTTCAAAGACCCTAGGATAGTGGTAAATACGGCTCAGACCACTGAATCATTTACAAACGCATTCTATGGACACCTACTGGAATGCATGGATCGTGTTATCCCAAATAAAAACAAGACTCACTCCTCCAAAGGCAGGGGACCTGTCTGGTGGACCCCAGCCATAACTAAGCTATACAACGAAAGGAGGAGGCTACTACATGATATAGCACAATCCCAAAAAGGGAAGGCATCTCTGATCAGTACTAGCAAGAAGCTACGATCACTCATGAATTCATCTAAGGCCCACTTCAAAAGGAAAATTGCACCAGACACTAAGGACAATCACAAGGCCTTCTTTAGTTATGTCAGGTACCTGGGTGGCAACTCCCAGATATGTTGTGAGTTACTGCAAAATGACAAAACATACACTGAACCCACAGACATTGCCAACATCCTGGCAAACAGGTTCAGTGCAAATGTCTCCCCCCATCCCCCCTAATGAGCAAATGTCCATCCCAACAGAGTGTAGCCTCCCTGACATCACAGATGAACAGGTGAGAGCTGCCCACTCCAAAGCAGACAACACAGCATCAATGGGACTGGACGGTGTCCCGGCCTGCGTCTTACACAAGCTTCATGACGAACGTAACTCTCACATTAAGTCACTGTTCAATATCAAACTTACTACAGGATATGTACCCAAGGAATGGCGTACAGCAACAGTGGTCCCACTCCACAAAGGTGGTGCTACAACGGACCCCGGACACTATCGCCCTATAAGCCTAACTAGCCTGGTCTGCAAAGCTATGGAGTGTATCATCATGGAACTCATTCACAAAGACATCGGGAACCTACAGACACTGAATCCTAACCAATTTGGCTTTGTTGTGGGCAGATTTTGCCTCTTGAACCTGGTCAACTTCTCTAAACAGTTACCAGGTCCATAGACGTAGGGAAGGTAGTCCACACAGCCTACCTGGACCTCGCAAAGCCCTTCAACACAATACCCCACTCGGGCATCATACATAAGCTCACCAGCTTAGATATCGACACATATGTCACAAGATGGATTGCTAAATGGATCAGGGATAGCACCCACATAGTCAGTATTGCAGGTGCCATGTCTGACTTTACACCAATTACACGTGGCTCCCCACAAGGCTCAGTCCTGGGACCTCTCTTGTTCAGTATATATTTCTCTGACGTACAGGCTAACACCGGAGGAATATAGCTAACCGTGTTCGCAGATGACTGCAAACTGGGTACCATATTCGACTCTCCAGCTGGCACAAGCATCCTCCAAAAGGGTCTCACAGCGATGGATAACTGGTGCCAGAGCCATGGTCTGCAGCTAAATACCATTAAATGCATAATCATCCCCTTTGGGAATAACAAAGTGCCCACACATTACCACATAGGTGGTAATCCATTAAGTACGGTAGAGGTTATTAGGGATTTGGGGACATGAGTAGTTAGTAATCTCGCCTTTGACAATCACATTGCCAAAGTGGTTAGACAGACCTTCTATATAGCCCACCTTATCCCAATAGGTTTCACATCTAGATCAAGTGAGGTCATTGTGCCCTTATACTCATCAGGCCCATGATTGGATACAATGGCCCATTTGGGATGTACCTTACCCCGACACCTGCAGCAACTGTAATGGCCACAAAAGTACCTCACCAAGTGGATCTAGGGACTCACACAGATGCCCTGTGCAGTTCGGCTAAAGTAACTCCAGCTCTACTCAGTCACTTACCGCATACTCGGATGTGATCTGTGCCTGTTGTTTAAAGCCATGTCTAACCCAGAATTAATGGAGATGCTCCACCTCAGGATATCCGAATCCCTTAGAGCTACATGCTCCAGGGACTTAAACCTCAGCACAGATATTAATAGGACATGCTGGAGGGACAGATTCATATCCCAGAGGCTCCCCTCACTCTGGAATGTGATCCCAGTCCCGCATAGGCAGAGCTCTCCACTGACCCCCTACAGGAGACATCTTGACGAGTGGATGGGTGATTGTATGTTTACCCCTGGGATCTGTATTGGGTCCCTGCTAGACAGAGGCACAATAAACTAAACATAAAAGGGCTATCTTGTGTGACCTACTATTCACAGGCACAGTCTACTAATCTAACAGGGCTACAAAAGCTAAACACACTCTGGCTAGGCTTATAAATGCCCTAGGGCAGATAGCCTAGTATCAACCTATGAACCTATGATAATGTTTGGGATGCACATTGTTTATTGATGATACTGATTGCAGTTTTTTTATCTTCTTTGCTTTCCCACTTTCTATGAACAACCTAAGTATCTGCAGAACATATTTTATTATGACAGGGTTCCACTATATTATATATGTGTCTGTTGTCATATAACTGTGTGCCCAATGTAGATTGGTGAATAGTGAGAGGTTCCTGGGTTAACACATGCAACTGCCGGATATGTGTGGCCCACTGCTGTACTCAGACATGGCCTAAGTGTGTGAGCATGCCCAGTTTGGCCTTTCAGTGTTTTGTTGCCTGACATTTGTCTCATTTATTCGAGCATACCCAGTGTGACCTTTCAGTATGTTGCTGTCTGAAGTCCACTACATTTTTTGATGTGTGTGAACATGAACAATTTTAACATTTATACTATATGTGTGTTGAAAATCAGGTTCTATTCTTACTGCAGGGCTTGCCTTTGTGTCATAACTCGACAGGGATTATGCTGTGCCTGCAGGGTATCCATGAGATACTTTGTATAGACTTATCAACATTTCTTCATACAGGCTGACCAGTGAAGTACTGTCATGGTTTAGTTGTTCAGTACTATGACTATAGTGCACAGTGTCCTGTGATTGGGGCCTGTCACTGCTTTATATTTTCATACTGAGCAGACCAGACTGCTTAAGGGCCAGTAGAGCAAATATGAGCATGTTGGCTTTTGTTCAGCTATGCCCAACTTAGACCAAGCTTGTCCAACATTGCTCAACATTAAACAACATTGCTGAACATTGCCCAATATTGCTCAACATTGACCACAGTTGTGCTAGGTAGTGTGTGCAATTTTGTTTACATATGCTAAAGGGTGGTAAAAGTTGTTTAGCACTGCCTTATATTGCTTAACACATGGCAATCATGCCTCAGGTGGTGCTGCAGGGCTGCCTATGTCGGATGCACATACTACACTCCCTATACATGTTTGAAAACAGGTAGTGTCAAGTTAGGCATCCCTTTTACTATATGTGCAAGTTAGAGAGAGGTATAATTTCCAGGGTTCCTACTGAGCGAGTGTATGTGCTATGCATTGCCTCTTTGCCAAGGCCAAAGCATACTGGGCACGCCTCCTTCTGCCTACTGGGGCAGGCTCAAGTTGTTCCTCCTCCGAGTCACGCTCTGCCTGTGATGGCCTTGGCAATGGTGGGGGGCTGTTTGGCCCGGGCCTATGCTGCTCCTGCTGCAGCTGTTTTCAAAGGATCATATTATGTAACATAGCACATACCATGACAATTTGGGTACATGTAGTTGGTGAGTACTGCAAGGCTCCACCAGATGTGTCCAGGTACTGGAACTGTGACTTGAGCAGCCCAAACACACGCTCGATTACATTTCGTGTTTGTGCGTGTGCCTCATTATGGCATTCCTGTTCAGGTGTGTGTGCATTTCTGATGGGTGTCATCAGTCATGGCTCCAGTGCATAGCCAGCAACCCCACTAGGTGACCACGAGGGATGTCCCCATTGGCAAATGTCTGATACAGCTGTGTCAGATGCCAGATATGGGAATCATGGTAGCTTCCAGGGCAGCCAGCACACACATTCAGTATTATGCCCTGGGCATCACACACAATCTGGCAGTTGGAGGGGAAGATCTTGCAGTTAAAGTAGACACTACCCCACTCACTGGCTGGTGCTTTGATGCGTATGTGCGTGCAGTCTATTGCATCCACTACCTCAGGGTATTCCGCTATTTTCTGGAAGAGACGCATATTGCTGGCCAGTACCTCATGGGAATTGGGGAAATATACATGATCACCAACATGTGCTGACATGGCATCCAGGAACTGGTGCAGTATCCTGGATGCTGGTGCCTGTGATATCCCCATCATATCATCAGTTGGTCTCTGGAAGGTACCTGTTGCTAATATTCTTAGGCCAACACATACCTTGGTTTCCACTGGGATGGGTTCCCTCTGCTGGTTCTGTGTGTGAGGCGTGGCCTGCACAGCTCAACAATTTGCTGCAAGAGGTTTCTGTCCACTCTATAGTGCTCCACTATCTCCAGCTCATGTAGCCCCTGATAGGTTACCCTGGGCCTGTACACTCTTCTCCATCTCCTCACTGTGGGCTGTCCAGCAGCATTCGCATTGTCACCACCCTCAGCATGTTGCATATGTCACCTTATAACAGCAATGGCAGCCCCTAACATTTCTTTGTCTCAGTAAAGCCTTTTCAGTTTTCACTTCTATTAGCTTATTGCAGTGTTGCAGTGTCTCTGAGAGAAACCTAGTGGAATGTTGTTTGCAGAGTTTTAAGTGCTGGGCTGGGCTAGTGTACTGCCTGTGTAATTGCCTGATTTTGATTGTTTTCACCTGCTAGCTCTGCTAGTACTCCCTGGTTAACTTCCTACTATTTGTTGTGTTTCCTTTTCCCTTTCTGTTTTCTCAGGGGGGCAGCGCCGTGCATACAAACGCAAACCATCGCACACTAGCTCACACACATGCACACATGCTTACACAGACTACAACTTGCTTGCTAAAACGTGTGCAAACAGGCGCATACACACTTACAAACCTTTCAACAATCTTAGACATGCTTACTCTGGCTTAAACACGCGCACACAGGCATACACACGCACACACAGTCTTACTCGGATATACAGGCATGCGCCCATGCGCAAACACATTGCAAGCACTTCAACAAGAAACTTTAGTGTTATCCACGGCATACACCTTCAATTTTTTGCCTTTAGCTAGGATACCTGTTGACACACCTCTTCCAGTGATGAGTAACTGACAGCAAACACCTGCCACTCTGCTCCAATGAGCTTCACTTCTTTCATACATACCCCCCTCATGATGTCACCTATTTTCTACTCTGATACTCCCCTTATCCTACTCCTACACTCCACTGACTGTGCTCATTTGCTATGCAAACTTGGGATTCACTATCCTTACCCTCATTTGCATAGGATTGCCTACTAATGCTTGGTTACATCTCTTAGACTGAGCTTCCCCCCCTTAGCAACCTCTACTCGGTAGCCATGTTGTCTTCAGCCTGCCATTCCTTTGCATTGTACATTTGGAATTACAATAAAATCCATATTTGTGGATTTTAATTATTGGTTTTCTGGTTTTTAGAGCGCAGCATGTTTACGCGGTGCTGCGCTACGCTTAAACTTCAGAGAACGGGATAAAAAAATTATTTCATTTTTATTTTGCATTGATGAACATTGCCAATGGCCATATTTTTGGCTATTGGCATGCTTCCTCAACTGGATGCATTCTTTTTTTGGAGCTGTCATGGCTCCGTTTTGTTATTTGCAGAACGGTACTCAGTTGTCAACGGAGTACATTTCTGCAAATAACACTACTCTTACTCAGACAGGTTTGGGTTTCCTGGATCACAAAGTTACCTCATTTGCATAGCTTTCACCTGCAATTCAGGTAATTTGCATATCCTAGCCCTGTCCGTGTAAGAGTCGTTTTAGGAGCTCTCTTGCATGCCCCTATCATCTGTTCCTGGATCGCTCGGCGGACATGTTGGCTGCATGGAGTCTTACTCTACTCTTAGACTCCGTGCAAGCCTCCATGAATCCGGCCCTTAGCTTTCCAAAACAAAGCATTTACTTCAAACCATACAACATCACCTTACATGCACTAAAACTATAAACCACAGAACAAAAAAGTCCTGCTCCATTTATTACTGATACTATTTCCTACTTCTCTTTGCCTGGCACATAATTATACCCCTAATATGTTCCTAAATTTCACAAATACCCCTGTATTTGCCTGAAAATCTTATTCTCGCTCTCCTAAAATGAGTATTTTCCGAAAAAAAGGGTGATGGAGCCTATTCATTAATGAACTGAAGTCTTTAAAATGAAAGACTTCCAGTTCAGAAAGTGCGTGTCAATAAAAACTTTGTATAGATCAAAAATAAATTTTAATTCATATCCTTGTATTCTGTTAACTGTTACAGTTAATTGTACCAATAAAAGTAAAACAAAAGGTGTAGTGGACTCCACAGTATGGCAAAAAAAATCTGTTAATAAAAGTTGTAAACCAGTAACTGCATTTACTTCAGCCAGGTTTATAGCAAGTTTGCTGGCAGCTGTATGGATGCTTTCCAAAATCTATAATACAGCTAAATGAAATTGCAATTTTTGCTCTAGTTTTTTCCTTTGTCCATAAAGAACATGATTCCTTATACTTTGGGTCACTTTGACAAATAATAACTGTAAGCAATGTTTCATTTTTGTATTCCTTTGGGAAGGAGGATCACTGAACAGAAATGCATAAAACATCAGTCTTTTAATACTGATATGGTAACTGATCTGAGTTTAACCATATCACCCCTACACACACACACACACACACACACACACACACACACACACACACACACACACACACACACACACACACACACACATGCCCCCTGGCTATTGCTAATTATGTGCACCTCAGATAGCTGACAGTAATCAAATGAAAGAATAAATGCATTATTATCAGACACTTTAACTTTCAATTGCAAACCATTGCAACCTCACAGAATGTATATACATGTAGGCACACACACACACACACACACACACACACACACACACACACACACACACACACACACACACACACACACACGCACGCACGCATGCACACACGCACACATGCACACACACACACACACACACACACACACACACACACACACACAGTGAATTAGTCAGAAGAAGCAGTTGCTGTTATCATGAAGGAGCCAAGTACCAATTACAGACTGAATAAGATCCTTTTGCAAGTAATAAGTAAATGATTTAGCTTTCTGAAACAAAGCATTTACTTCAAACCATCCAACATCACCTTACATGCACTAGAACTATAAACCACAGAACACAAAAGTCCTGCTCCATTTATTACTGATACTATTTTCTACTTCTCTTTGCCTGGCACATAATTATACCCCTAATCTGTCCCTAAATTTCACAAATACCCCTGTATTTGCCTTAAAATCTTGTTCTCACCCTCCTAAAACCAGTATTTTCTGAAAAAAGGATGATGGAGCCTATTCATTAATGAACTGAAGTCTTTAAAATTAAAGACTTCCATTTCAGAAAGTGCATGTCAATAAAAACTTTGCATAGTTCAAAAATAAATTTTAATTCACATTCATGTATTCTGTCAATTGTTATAATTAATTGCACCAATAAAAGTAAAACAAAAGGTGTAGTGGACTCCACAGTATGGCAAAAAAATCTGTTAATAAAAGTTGTAAACCAGTAACTGCATTTACTTCAGCCAGGTTTATAGCAAGTTTGCTGGCAGCTGTATGGATGCTTTCCAAAATCTATAAAACAGCAAAATGAAATTGCAATTTTTGTTCTAGGCAGAAACAAAATATTTAAACTGACCAGTTTTTTTTTTTCTTTGTCCATTCAGAACATGCATCCTTATCCTTTGGGTCACTTTAACAAATAATAACTGTAAGCAATGTTTCATTTTTGTATTCCTTTGGGAAGGAGGATCACTGAACAGAAATGCATAAAACAGTCTTTTTATACTGATATGGTAACTGTTCTGAGTTTAACTATACCAGCTGATGTTGATGCTATGAAACACACTATGCCAGTATAACCCCCTACACACACACACACACACACACACACACACACACACACACACACACACATGGATGTGCAAATGCACAAAAGCTCCCACACACATGGACATTCAGACGTGCACACACACACACACACACACACACACACACACACACACACACACACACACACATACACACACGCTAGCAGTAAATGTTTTATTTTAAATATAATTATGTTTTTTCACTGATTAGTTGGAAAATATTGGTACCTACACATGCAATATGACCGCAACAAATGCGTGCGTGTGTTGCAAGGACTTGAGTGCATATGTGATGTGGTAAATCTTGGCACCTGACAGGAAACTGTCTAAGACCTTCTCCTTGCACAACCTGGTAAATGGTGTATTGTGTATCTCACAATGGAGTCACCTATGATAGCATATTGGGATGTGTGAAGATTTGCTTTGTGTGCTTTTGAATTGAGTCAGGGTGACTCTAACATGTATTCTTTATGGTGTGTGCTGCCTATGTTGTGTGTTTATGAGACCACTGAGGGTATTTGTTTCTTAGGTTACATTTGAGAGGCCTTTTGTGGTTTAGGGACAATGCTTTTAAGAGTCTCAGCATCTGTAAATCTATCTGATTGGACTAATCTGTGTGTGTGTGTGTGTGTGTGTGTGTGTGTGTGTGTGTGTGTGTGTGTGTGTGTGTGTGTGTGTGTGTGTGTGTGTGTGTGTGTGTGTGTGTGTGTGTGTGTGTGTGTGTGTGTGTGTGTGTGTGTGTGTGTGTGTGTGTGTGTGTCTGTGTGACATGTTTAGTGTAGTATTGTGTGGTACTCATAACCTGGTTGTTATTTGTACTGTCTTCATGTGCCATTATGCCAAACATTTAGTGTATGTGGGTGTGTGTGGGTTTGTGTGTGTATGCATGTGTATGTTTGTTGGGGGTTTGTGTGTGTATGCATATGTGCGTGTGTGTGTGTGTGTGTGTGTGTGTGTGTGTGTGTGTGTGTGTGTGTGTGTGTGTGTGCGCATGTGTATGTTTATATATCTATATATATATATATATATCTATATATATATATATATATATATGGGTCCCTATCAATTGATCGAATTTTCAGAAACTCAAAATTGATATGACCAAGCCCATATGACTGAGTTTTGTTAAACTAGAAGCTCTTGAATGGAGACCACAGTACAGTGAGGATCGGGAAATTTACTCTTTTATTCACAGTAGTGTGATCTCAGCGTTGGTATGTATAACTTGCAGGGGGTGCAAAAATGTAAAAAGGGAGATTTTTGTGTTTTTTTTTTTTTTTTGATGTTTGAGTTTTTGGAAACTTGATCATATAGTCTCGACCATATGAATTTCAAGTTTCTGGAAACTTGATCATCTGACATAGACCTATATATATATATATATATATATATATATATATATATATATATATATATATGTATATATTTATACATATATCTATATGGGTAGGGTTGCCCCTTGCAAAAAAATGTTTTTTTTTTTTTATTTGAGTTTTGCTGTTTTAGACATACCGAGTTTAGATAAGTTGATTTTACATAAACTGAATTTATATAAAATAGTGCACCTATATATATATATATATATATATATATATATATATATATATATATATGTATATAAGAAAAACAACACCGGAACTCAGCAAGAGTGTGCTGTAAACAATACAAAGTGTCAAATGTCCAACAACCAGCACATAAAACACATCCAGGGCCAGCTGGTAATTTCAATGTATTTTCAGCATACGAGTCAAACGCCAAACAAAATCGATGAAACACAACCTGATATTTTCAGCGTAAGTGTTAAACGCTCAACAGGCAACACATGGAACACAGCCTAATAGTGTCTCAATGTTTCAGTTGCAGAACACCACCAAATAGCTCGTAATCCTCCAAAACATACTCCAAGTCAAACTGTATAAAATAGACCATGCATTTATTCAGGATACAAAAAATAAAAACTAGTAAAACTAGTAAAATGTCAAGGGATTAGCGCTTTTGGGTCACTTCAACAACCCTTCTTCAGATCCATATGACTTGTACTAAATCCTTTTTGTTTTTAAAAACCTTTCCACCAATGAAACGTTGCATTAAGCTGACACACCCATTCTAGAATGGGCGTGTCATAAGTGTCTCCTCAGTCTCTGCCTTTTCAAGGCGGGTTTCATGGGGAAGGCTGTATTGAGCCCTGGTTTTTGATGTGCTCGCAATTTCCCAATCCAGAACATCTCTTCTTGCTCAAGTTTGTTATTGAGGTCTCCTCCCCTTTTTGAAGCATACACAATTCTCAAAACTCTGAACATGGAACCATGCCCTTCATTGTCTCTAATATGCTTAGCTAGAGGGTTCTTATAATCCTTAAGCCTTATGTCACTAATATGTTTAGACAGCCTCTCCTTCATCTGTCTTACTGCTTTTCCGGCATAAAAATTGTCACATGATGAACATGTGGCCAGATATACAATATTCTTCGTTGTACAGTCAGCATAAAAATTACTGGCATATTTAGTCTTAGTAACTGGATGCTCAAAGCAACTATCTGTGCATATAAATCTGCACATAGTACATCTTCTACATGGAAAGTTGCTTTGAGCATCCAGTTCCAGCCACATCTGTCAGCTGGACATTCTCTCTATTCCAGGTATGTAGCCTGATGGTGACTGCTGTCTGCTGTGTCTGTGTCCCCCACAGGACCATCAAGGACCATGTGCCCATCGCCTGCCATGTCATGGTGTGGACAGCACACTTCTCTGTGTAGTGCTGCAGGTACTGCCACTAAGGGAGTGTGAAAATGGATGGCCATGTGGACTCTCAGCAGATAGTGTTGCTCACCTACGTTCGCATGGCCGATGCCCAACTCCAACCAGATGTTCCAGCACAATGTGTGGTCCAAGACAGACACTGTCTCAGCCCACAGCCCATCTACTGCACCAGTGAACTGATCTAGGGTGTCCCCAGTGTGGTGGAGGCAGTCACATATGTCAGACTGTGCTGCATCCATAACCATAAGCATACATCTGTCTAGCTCGGATGTGCTAATTGCAACCAAAACAGCTAGACAATGGCATTCCAGCACAGTGCAATGTATAAGGCCTTCATTTAGACCTGGGTCCCTTTCTTAGTTCAGATAGATAGTACTGAGGTGTGGAGACTACAGCATCGCAGAGGGTAGGTATCATAACTATCACCTGTAGAGATTTATGCAGTATGTCCAGTTTCACCTAATATGTGTGGTCAGTGTCCCATGACATTGTGGTCATCTGTCAAATCACTGGCAAATCATTGTGGGTTGGCATCAGTAATGAAAAACACACATATGAGTGTCAGACGTCATACCCATCAGAATATGCATGCCAATGCAATAGCTTTTATTCTGTTACCTGACTATCTTTGTAAGAGTACACTGTAGCACATGCCCCTAACTCTGGGCCTTTGCCCCCACATTAAATATGGCTGTGTCTGGCTACCATGTTCTAGGGGGTTGGGGGGTATGGTAGGTCTGTAGCAACTAACTTTACATATAGTTGTGTATGCTACAGGCTGTGGCTGCTGCAGCAGGCTAGAACACATGGGGGGGGGTGTAAACACTTGGGAGGACAGCAAGCTGTATGTGTATATGTGGTAACTGTGTCAGCCCTGTTGTTATGGTAGAGCTAGGGTAAAAGTAACCTTTACAGTCCAATCGAGGCATGTGATTACATAATGTCTGTTATGCAACAGTGCCAATATCAGAGTAGTAGGCAACATATAGTTAGGCTATACAGATATGTGCAGTGTGTCCGTACTTGGAGGCCTTTGACTTGCAAAACTGGGTAGCAGTTCCTTAATTAGCAGAAACCTGTGTGAACTATGAATGCATATCTCAGTCATTACTTGCTATCATCACAATAATGTAATTGAACTGCAACACAAAACTGGATTTGGACCCAGGACTGTGTGTGGCAAAATGGACTAAAGGCAAATCATTTAACACACAGAGATACTGAGTCACTGTAGATGCATTTGTATTTGCAAGATATACATGCACATATACAGGCTTTGTAAAACCTTTTTACATCCATGAGTATGCGCATGTTTTTATATGGTTGTATTTCTGTACCAGGGTCCCAGTTGTATATGCACTTTGCCATTGCTACCTTAGCAGGTGTCTTTCTACAAGTTACTGATAAAAGGGAACATATACCTGCTATCACAGGCCTCACTTACATCCATTATTATGTGCTGTCCACTGGTGTATTATTGCACCAGAGTCCAATGTACACTCCTATTTTTCCCATTATTTTATTTATTTCAATTATATGGTAACTGACTGTAGGTAGCAATCAGTATGTTTTGCTGAAAACACATGTTTAATCTAAGACCTGTGTATAATGGTGGGTTAATGCAGTGTAATCTTGTGGAAAGGGGCCTGCATTTGAGACTTAGCAGAGGTGTTCATTTTCTACATGTGACTAACACTGTAATAAACACATATAATCATTAAAGCTTATTAAAGCACATTATGAGCACTCTTCAAAAAAATCTTGATGATTAGATGGGAAATAGGAAATTCACCATGGGGATCACCTCTGTGGCTCTGCTCGACAGGGGCACAGGAAAATAATTTTCTTGGGCGGCGAAAGCAAGGGTACCTTTTTGACTAGGCTTATATAGGCCCTAGGGCATAGGCCCTAGGGCCAATAGCCAAGTACCTACCTATAAAGCTCATTTAAGCTGAGCTAAGCAAAGCGGCGCAGCATGCCATTCTGTGCAAATCCTCACAAACCCATGCTAAAAAATATAAAGAAAAGAAAAAGGAGGTAATACAAAAGTGGTGAAATGGGGACAAGCAGGGGGGAAACACAGTGTAACGCAGGTGGGGATGTGCAGGAGGGGCATAGGGAAGAACCATAGCTATCCATTTATTGTACCAGAAGAGCTATGTATTTTGGCAGATTTTGTAGATGAATCTGGAATCTCAAACCCCAGAGAGAGAGGGGTGAGGATAACATAAATGTGCTTTCAAGCCAATTGGACCAAATTTGTTGTGTCCAGTGGGCACATGTGCAAAATGAAAAGCTATGTATGGGGTCATATTTTTTTGCAGGACAGGTGCCCATTTTTTTTTTTTTTTTTTTTTTTTTTTTAATATGGAGGGAGTGGAATGTTGGGGAAGGGACATAGGTATATGTGGGGAGGTAAGTTGGGTAGGAGAGGATGTGTTTGCAGATAGACAAGACAGACAAGACAGCAAACAGGGGTGGTGTGTGACACATGAGGGGGTAAACACCTTGGATGGGGTGGGTGTTGTGGACTCCAAGACACATGTGCCTCCAGACAGCAGCACCGTGACTCACATCCTCATCAATGGGACAGTCAATACTGCTCCTTCACTGCCCTGAAGGTGGCTGTGCTGGAGGCTAGGCACCAGCGTCAGCCTGCTCCACCAGACTGGCCAGTGTGCACTCAACCTGGTGCAGCCAACATTCATAGGTCCTATGAATGATCCTGGGCATCATGACCAGCAGTTGCTCTTGGGTGACTGCAGCCCCTCTGGCACCGCTCCCAGGGGGAGGCTGGGCTCCATCCCCTGAGGTGGTTCTATTCGATGCCACATGTGTTGCATGGGGCAGCAGATGGGGCACCACTGGCCTTGGTACCAGACATGCTAGGACCCAGTGCCACAGCCAGTTGAGGCAAGGTAGGTGGATCACAAGGAACCAGCATACCCTGACATGCTGTGGTGATGGAGGTATAGCAATAAGCATAGGTTAGTTATGAACAAAACATTGTTAATAACAACATGCCATAACAGTGGAAATAACCCAGTTACATATCAATGCATATTATGTGAAACACAGCAATAAATAACAGAGCAGTCAGTATGTTAACAGCATGCCAGTAACAGTTACAGCATAAGGCAAACAAAATAGGTAATTTAACAAGATATGATAATATGCAACCATAATAATACATAACAATAATAAAACACATGCCCAAAAATACAGTTAATTTAACAAAGTATGTTAATAGTAAACCATAACTGATGGATAACAATAAAAATAAATGAAGATAAGGGGTGGGGAGAGAAAGAAAAACAGTCCAGTAGTACTATTATAGGCTACTTTCTTGACAACAGTACTACTATCTACTCTACAGGTCTGTCCTTTCTTTATGTGTACAAGTTCCCTATAGCTGCTCTAGCATGTACATACCTCTCAAGATATTCACATGGGACAGTATGGGTCAAGCAGTAACAACTCTGGGTACACAACTACACAGAACAGTGGAACATCAGGTGGACCTATAAAACTACTAAGGTGTACTGTGGGCTAATGTAGTAATACTTTGCAAATTAGGTAATTATGTCGATGGTAATCCTGTGACAGATGGTTTACGCACTACTAATTGCATTTAGTGACAGCATGACACTTGAGACACATGTTTGTGTACAGTACAGAAGCTAAGCAACTATCATGCCTTGCTTGGCAGGCATGGGGATAGAACCCAATAGCAGTGAGTGCAGAGGACATCTGCATGGAATGTATGAACTGGCTGCAGCAACTTTTAACAGACACTCCAGGCATATAGCCATACGAAGATTACATATTTTATTTATTTCATTATTATTATATTTCTTTCCTTTATTTTATGCTGTATTTTCACATTCTTGCTAATGATTTTAACAGTCTGTGATATCTATACAGACAATTATTTACTCATGATATCATCTACCTCACCCATTTACCTGTAGTTCCTGTGGAGACAGAATCTGTAAACATTACGTTACTGATACTGTAATATTTAGTGCCACATAGCATTGGATTTGAACCCTGGTCTGTGTGTGGTAAAAATGTACTACATGCAGAGCATTTAATAAACTGGGCTACTGAGTCACTGCTGATTACTGACTTATTGATATCTGCCTAGAGCTCACCTGAAACCAAAATATAACCTAGTGGCAATACTACTGTTTTATATTAGGATATATTGACAGTAGAACACACATGCATGAAATACAAGCATGACAGAGATAGTAGGTAATCTATACATTAGCATATAGAATGCAAGTGTACACAATATATTGTTAGTGGGTTAAAATATCTGTGAAGTCAACAAACAATATCAGATCATGGAATGGGCTACCTCACCCATATACCTTGCTTACCTGCTGTTTGTGGATGACAGAGCATTATGTGAACAATATTGGCCTAGAAACAGCCTTGAACAGTACTATACATGTTGAACAACACATTTACCAGCCATTGCATTTGCATTCTACAGCTATTACAGTGTTATACTTGACTACAGCACCTTACCTTACAGCCTGAATGCATATAGCTCTACTACAAATGTTAAAACAAGACAATCCTGATATACACAATTTACCTTGGTGCTATTGGTATTGGTTCATGTGTTATTGTAGAACAGTTGGCATTATTCAAATAGCTCTAATTCCACACTTATTGCACTACAGACTTTATTATATATACTTTACTGCAGTTTCTGTTACTGTTTCAAAATTTTATTGAACAGTTGTCATTATTCAGGTCTTGTAATACAGCTCTACTTCCACAGTTATTGTACTACAGACTTATTGTATATACTTTAATGCAGCTAATGGTATGTTTTCATGTTATTATTGCACTACAGTTGGCATTATTCATTTATTGTACTACAGATCTAGGTTCACATTTATTGCAATACAAACCTTACTGTATATACTTTATTGTAAGTAATGCTTTACTCTTTCTTGCTTATTTCACTACAGTTAGCATAATGCATCTGTACTCACCACACTTGCAGCACAACCTGGCCAAGTGCCCAGCATGCACCTTGATGTTGTGAGCCCTCTCCTCTGCAGCTGTTGGGAGAGAGGAACACCATTATGCATACCAGTTTAGCAGACATTCAGATTAGATATTGGTGAAACAGAGGTAAGATTACTTACATACTTGTGAGGCATTCCCAACCCAAGCTTCTTGGACCCAGGTGTCCAAGAGATACCCATTTCTCCATTTCAGGTCATTATGGTGGTGATAACACTGCTCATCTGTGCGGGAGATACCAGTTGCACTGGTGAGTTCCCTTGCCAGCCGGTCTCACGTCTCTGCCTTACACACTGAGCCCTGGAAAACTTCCTGCATCAGCAGGTCTTCATGTTTTTTTACTAGGAGTCCAACCATGACCCTGAACTCCAGAATGCCCCAATACTGCACCTGAAAGCACGAACCCTCACCAACGTCGGCAGAACTCCAATAGATATTGCTGTATTCCCACATATTGGGCTTAATATAGGCTGTTTTCCAACCCTTACACTTCATTGGGCAACATTTAAAAAAGAGTCATGCCGCTTAGCACCATGCAAACCAGGGCTGCTGAGCTGAGAAGTATGAAAACTTACAGAACCATAATCTTAGCAGTGCTTATCAGTGTGCAAACCAGCCAAGCAGAGCCAGGCAGTGCATAAACATTTTCAACCGTTATCATGTTTATGCGGTGCTAAGCAGGTCCTAGCAAAGCTTAATGGAGTGCAGCAGGCCATAATTTAAAATAATTGGCATGATTTGTATTTCAGAAATTTCCCTTCCATGTATTCAAACTCTGGGGCTACTACACATGAGGCTGTAGCTCTACCCATTTAGCTACATGGATATGTAGAATTCTGCTATACCTTTACATATAACTCTGAGCTACCTTTAAGCACTGCTGAGCATCGTGTCACACCACTCAAACCCACTGAGCTATGCTTTAACATTACATTTAAATATATCATTAAATGCATCTGGTTTCTGTTTTTAGATCTCTGGCAGGTATCTCGACGCTGCTTAGCACTGATGCACACTGTGCCTCACCGTACAAATATGCTTTTAAAAAAAATAACATTGGAATAATACAATTGGACTGTGCAGGGAGTGTGTTACCCATCTGTGAACAGAGTTAGGACTTCACTCTCTACATTGATTTAATAACCATGTTCCTCAGCTCACTCTTGGGAATGCGCCATCATTAATATTTATGGCATGCTGCCGAGGGGGAATTGTGTACACGGACAGGGTAACATTCCATGTAGCCTCTACACTGTGCCTACACAGAGTTTATTAAATCCTGGGGATAGTCAGTCTTTTGAAAAACTGAATATTAGTTTATTTTTTTTATTTATTTTTTTTTATTATTTTTATTTTATTTAACATTTGTTGACCGGGAATGTCCGTCTAGGTTCCACAGAGCCTGTTTTCAGCGGAGGCCCGGGGAGAAATGCTCCAGATTTGACAAAGACCATCCACTTCTGCAAAGTGTTTTGTCACTTGTGGTTCTTATTGCTTTCTTGATCATAGTTTATCCTGGTAATATTCTGTAAATGTACTCGAATATGTTTGTGTTTCATGTGTTGTGGGGATTTTCTCTCCTTTTATATAATATACATATCAGCTATTGTAAAACATTTTTATGTGAGTTTGTGGAGACTTTCTCCTCAGCTCATTGTAAAATATTTTAATCTGTTGCAAGGCTTTTTCTCTCATTGCATATAATTACTCATCAACTATTGTTTAAATGTTTTTGAATCTGTTGTGGAGCTTTTCTCCCCAGGACTCTTCTGAAATTGAGCCACTGGCTTAGTTGGACTTTCCTGATTTCCAAAGGAAAGATAAATGACATAAGTAACTAAATGGTGTGGTTGTAGCATTCTGGGTGTTGCCCTTCTTATTTATAGCCCTAATTTTCTTATTTTTATTGTAGAACTTATTATTATTGCTGTTCTACAAGTGAAGCTTGCTTTTGGGGTTTGCCCTGCATTTGATACTACAGGGTACAGCTGTTTCTCTGCAGTTTTTTGACAAGTTGGTATATGATAGCAGCATAAATTACTGTACACTCAGTGGAATGATCTGAAATTTGGGGTATTTGAAACTTTCCAGGGTGTGACATAGAAATGGAAGGTTTGACTTAGAGACATTTTTGAAGGTATTGGGCAGCTGGGGTCTCAGGTTTCAATTTTATTTCATTGGAAGCATTTTGTTTTTCGTGTGACCTGACAAGTGATGATGATATGCTGGGGGTGGAACAGGATTCTCTATATTAGTAAGTACGAGATCCAGGATGTTCTTTCCCCATTGGATATTCTGACTAGCTGTTCAGAGCATTTGCATTGACAAAGTCCAGGAATCTTTGTGCTAGTTCACTAGTAGTTCTGTATGTTTCCCAGTTTATAGTTGTGTAGTCAGAGTTATTCAGTAAAATGGCATTGAGTTTAGTGCTGAATGGCTCCAGTACCTGTAAAAGGGTATTACTGTTGTCTTGGAACATAGATGGAGTTCTATAGCTAACTAGAATGTGGGAGCTGACCTTACCAATGTTCACTTCAACATGAAGGGGGGTCTAATAAATTATATTGCTTGTTCAGCCATGATGTGAATCTTTTCTGAATCAAGACTGTGACACTGAAACCTTTTTTCCCAACAGTCTTTGTGTGTAAGTGATTGCAGCCTTGCACAGCCAGAGTTCTCTCCATCTATTTAAACCATCACAGACATCAACATCCTCTGGGAGTGGGGAGGCTTGTAGGGAGATGGGTTGCTTGTTCTAGGGGCCTATCACTGTTCTGTAGCACCTCCACATTCTCATCATCATCATCATCATCATCATCATCAACCTACTTTTATTATTTTTTACATGGGATCTGAGTATCATATCAACTTTTGTCATCTGTCTTGCTTCAGTGTCACTCTCCCAAATATCTGGGATGGGTGGTTGATAAGTAAAGAAGTCTGAATGAGGAGGTCAAACTAAAATCAGATGGGCTGCAGCTCAGGGGTAGTGTATGACAGAAGAATCCCAAAGAAGATGAAAACTAAGATGTACAAAACAGTGGTGCGGCCAGTACTACTGTATGGTACAGAAACCTAGGCAGTAAAGGCAGAAGAGCAGAGAAGGCTAGAGGATTTGAACATTAAGTGCCTGAAATGGGTGGTAGGATGCACAATGTGGGACAGATGTATAAATGAAGACAAAAGACCAAATGCCAAAGTACGTCCAATTGCAGAAAAGGTCAAAGAAAACAGATTATGGTGGTTCAGGCACATGTGCAGGAAAGCAGTAGACAATCTAGTAAAGAAGATCTGGGACAAACAGGAAGAAATGCCAAAATGAGCAAGCCAAAACTGCTACCCAAACTGTAGAAGCACAAAAATAGTGCTAGGTAAAACCAAACAGCAACAAAGATAAAAATGCAGTACTCAGTAGTCTCAGATATGTAAAGATTCCTGGTCCTTCCTTTCCAAAATTAACGAACTAAGATTTGACCAACAACACAACATGCTTACAATAGATGTGAAGGACCTTTATAGCTGCATTCCTCAAGAAATAGCCATTGAATGGGTAAGTGACAGGTTAAAAGCAAGAGGGGCTAAGGGACATGACATCTCCCTTGTTACAGAACTACTAGACTTAACACTTACCAGGAACTATTTCATGTTTGGTGACAACCATTACTTGCAGACAACAGGGGTTGGTATGGGCTCACCTTATGGAGCCAGTGTGGCCAACTTGGTAATGGCCCAGTGGGAACATCTATATATTCTCAACAACCCCATTTTTTCGGATTTAATAATATTCTATACCAGGTTTTTGGACGACATCTTTGTCCTCTTCAACGGAACTGAAGCGGAAGCTAATACATTCATGGAGTTTTTGAATGATTCTACTGATTTCCTGGCATTTACTTCTACTTTTAGAAGTAATGAAATAGCGTACCTTGACATCCTCCTATCCAAAGACAAGTATATGGCTTGTTATACATCGAAGATATATAGGAAACCGCTATACTCTAACACCTTTCTTCACTTTACAAGCTGCCATCCCTACAAACAGAAACGTGCAGTAGTAAAGGGGCAGCTTGTTAGAGCAGCCAGAATCAGTAGCAAAGATGAAGACTTTACAGTTGAATGTAACACACTTAAAACTATGTTTTTAAGTAGAGGGTATCCTACTCAGTTAATTGACGAACTAATACAAGAGATCAACATGAAAAGGAACAACAAGATATTTGTGCCACTACTTAAAGTTAGAGTAGAAGAGAACAAGGTTGATTGCACTATGATTAGTGACGTCAGTGTACAAGTTGATACTAACAGGACGGATTTGTTTGACACTCCTAGATTCATTACCACGTTTACAGTAGACAGTAACTTTTTGTGGTCTACCATTCTTAAGAATTGGCAAGTGTTCAGTGTGGATTCAACTGTATCCACCAAATTAGGTACTTCACCTTTTGTTACTTACAAAAAAGGGAGGAATTTGAAATCTTGGTTTGAATCTACACACTTACCGGTCAGAACACCTGGGATGTTTAGATGCCACAATTGTAACTACTGTAGATATGTTATAGAATCTAACAGATTCAAAATTGACAGGAGTGAATACAAACTTAAACACAGGTTTACATGCAATTCCAAAATGTTAGTGTACTTAGCCCAATGTCAAAACTGTACTGCCCACTATGTTGGCAAAACTGAACGTAAATTTAAGGAAAGAATTTACGAACATCAGTACGCCATTAGGAAATGCAAGCTTACTAATGCATTGGCCAAACATGTTTCTGAAAATCCTAACCATTCATTTAAATTTATAGGAATTGACCAAGTTTGTAATGACAGCAGAGGGGGTGCATTTGCAGTGAAGCTCTTAGTTTCAGAGCTTTACTGGCAAATTAGGTTGGGGTCTTACCATCCACCTGGTCTGAATGAGGCTTGCTCTATTGGCAGCTTCCTTAGTATGTTAAGCCTTAAAAGATAGATTGTCATACACTTTGTAACACTCTAGTATAGGAACAAATACATTCTGTTACAATTTACTGTTTATATATTATAATAAGTAAATGCAAAATGTTTAATAGTATACACAATTATTTTACATGTATATATTTATATTTTTATTTTTTATTGTAATGTATGATTTATTGTTGAATCTTTATACATTTTTATTTTGAAGTTCACAGTTTACATTGAATTTTTGAATTTTTAAATTTGAATCTCCTACTAGTACTTTTTTAGTATTGCTTTTAAAATTTAATGAGCATTTAATTAGGTTAATAATTAACCATGTGATTTGTATAAAATAGTAGTGATTGAACTTGTTTTTCATTCTGAAGAAGTTTGCCATTAGCAGCAGACGAAAAGCGCTTTAATAAACTCTTGTTGGATTACGTTCTCTTTGGACTATTATCTACTAACTTTTTGCAGTACTGCATTTTTATCTTTGTTGCTGTTTGGTTTTACCTAGCACTATTTTTGTGCTTCTACAGTTTGGGTAGCAGTTTTGGCTTGCTCAATTTGGCATTTCATAGTTGGTGTTTAATTTTTCTTCGGTACAAACAGGAAGAAGACAAGAGGAAACAAGGGCATCCAGCAAAGAGCTGTATGGATGTTGTGAGAGAAGTCCCTGTGGCAGTCAAACCTGAGTGTCAAAGAAGGTAGGAGAGTGGCATTAAAAAGGGAGAGATGGTGACAAGTGACTCATACCCTGAACCCATGAAAAAAATGGCAAAAAGTGGACTTCTGATGATTTCTCTTTCTCTCTCTCTCTCTACGCGCACACACACACACACATATTTATATATATATATATATATATATATATATATATATATATATATATATATATATATATATATATATATACATACATATTTGCTAAAAGAAGAGCCTTATAAAAAGTCTTGAAAATGTCTTTCCTGTATGTGACTACACCCCACAACCTCTCTACAGCTATGTAAACAAAACTCAACCATGACTCACATTCTGAAAATATGTGCAGCAACAGTTGCTTTGATTTAATAAAATAAAAGTTCTGTGGCTTGTCATTCATTTTGTCTGATGCACTCTGTGCCTACAACGTGCAGCAAATGGTATTAAGAATGCATTAATGTTTAAATGGATCTTTTGATGTTTACACTGTCAACTTCCTATGGGCAGAGCCTTAACTTTTTGATAAAACCAAATTATGTCCTCAAATTTCAAGCAAATGTTCATATCTTTGGAACCATAGGGGTTACTAAAGAAGTGTCAATGGCAAGCTGTTCAGCACAAACTATTTTTATAGTGGTAGTATTCTTTACTTTAATAAGTCACAGTAAACAAGTATTTATTAAGTTTGCAATATTTTGTTACAAACGTTTGATATTTAAGCAAACACTCAAGTTACAAACACTCTCTTAGCAGCATTTTGTACATGCAGCCGAGAGCATTCATACGAGGCTAAGCAGTTCTGTATGTGTTACTTGGCTGATGAGATATTTTTGAGAAGAACATAACATTTGTGACAATATAAATAAATATTATATGAACAAAATTATTTCTTTATCTGCACTAGATAGTAGTCAAATAACACGGTTGTGTTTACCATTTTGTAAGCTTTAAGAAAAAATATCTTAATACTTGATAGATCATGGGGTTGGAATTATTTATGCAAATATAAACAAGCAGTGTTTTGATGCCTAGAGCTGTCAGTAGGATGCAACTGGAGAAACACCTGGTAGCATCACTTGGCTTTACTGAGTTAAGAGCATAATCCTTCTTCCTTCAAACGTTCCTTCTTTTCTTGCGACATCTAAGTAAAGTTTCATTATTCTAACTTATTGCACAATGCATAGTAAGCCCAACCATATATGCTGCATTACATAAGACAATAGCTCATGTAAGATTAATCATTAAATGAGTACTGACAGATTTCTCAAATTGATCATGACCTATTTTTATCTCTGGTTTTCATTTTACTTTTCATTTCAGTCAGTATTATCGGTGTTTTCTTTTTTTATTAATCACTGTTGGCTGTTCCTAACTGTTGCATCTGAGTGGCTACTATGACATCCTAGAAAGGACAATGACTGCATTCTGTATGCTTCTGATTATTGCGAGTAATCTTTTGTTATATATTTGACTTCTTGTTACTGTTGCAGATATTAGCATATGCCGCAGTGACGACTCAGTGGCACTCTGAGCTATCCTTTAAAGTGACATCGCTGTGCTCTGCTGCACTTCTCATTTTCACTTTTATTTTCACGTTTATAGCATAGCCAGCTCGGTCATATCCTGGACATCCTTGAAAGTGGCATAGTTGTCTTTTGCTGCACTTCTGATGGCTACTTTTCTGTTGCACTTCTAATTATTGCTTTTATGCATGTGTTATTCTTGATTTCCTGTCTTCATTCATTGCACTCCCAATCTGCTAAGGATATCTATGGCCCTAGTAGCCTGTCATCAGAGTATTTCACTGCTCTTCTTTACTGTTTGTTATCATTTGTGTTATTACCCTGTTTTAGAGTAAAACCATTAATAGTTCTCATTCTCCTGCTGCAGCACCCATATTCTTACATTAGTCTGACCTGTTACACCCATCTGGTTCGATATTATTTAAAGGAATGACTCTACAGGATAATCTGTTATACCCATCTGAGCCTATAATAATTACAGTAATAGCACTATAACATAAGTAAAGTCTATTTAATCTGAACTTATTCTTTAACAGACATTTGAATCCACTGACCAGTATGGAATCCGATCAGTTCTTTCTTCTTGTGTGGATAGCCTGTTAGTCTCAGGTATCAATGAAACAACATGATTGCCAAACACACATTATTGCTGACTCAAGATGATACCATCAGTGAATGGTGCAAGTATTTATTGCACTTGGAGGCTGCACTCCTGACTTAAACCCTATTTTGTAAGCACCAACATGCTCCTCATGACACAGATCAACTTCAAAACATCTATCACCCTTCAGACTCTCCCACAAAAAAATCAAAACAAAACAAAACAAAACAAAAAAAAAACAGCCTATGTCCCAAAATAAACAGCAGCCAGTAATCTCCATAGCATTACCAATAACTTTATCATGTATTTCAACAGCCTCTGTACATAGCACTAAGAGTCATGGTCAAGCCCTTAAGGTGAGTAGATTCCGTATCCACCCATGGTAAGAGTTTGATAATAGCTAACTGAACTTCATATACACTGATATACCCCTCACCAGGGTAGATATGGGCAGAGTGATGGTTATCTGCTTTTTCGAAGACAGGATGTGAAATGTTATTAGGATTATCAGATTACTCCACCCTGACAAATATAATGACAACCCGGGACTGTCTAGCTTAGTGGTGAATGACCTTAACTGCTCTACCTAGGAAGATATGTAGAGGGATACACTGGACCACTTTTGCTGTTAATTAGGTAAGCCCATTGGATACGAGTGTACCATTTCTTAGGTGACCTGGCAGCGTAGCCTGGTTAAGTGAATTGCTGGGAGTCACATAACAGGCAAATGGAGACCGATGGAATTAAACCTTCCTAACAATCTCAGTATCCTTGATCTCATCCTTGCAGATCAGGTCAGTCCCTTCTTTCATACCTCCCAGAGCATCATCATCCCTCATTAAATAATTCCTAAGTACACAATCTTTTACTTCAGAGTGGTGGTACTTCTCCTATCAGTACCTTGTTGTTTTGAGACGTCTGAAAACCCAGCATTCTACAGCTATTATATGAAGTAAGTATATTCAGCTTTAAGGCTCACCCAGCAGGCCCCACTACTAGAAGACAATCTATCTATACCAACTAATATCTAAGGGTATTTCCTCCAGTTCCAAAAAAATTGTACTTTCCCCTTTACCCATCTCTAATCAAACCTATTATTGTTAAAATGTTCCATTTCATATGCACCTGACAAAGCATATCACTCGGGTTGAAAGACATCAGAGATTCTTAACTATAAAGATAAATGGCATCACATCCTTTAGTTATCCTGATAGACTGGCAAACCTCTCCTGTACTCAGCCTCTTGTAGAATGTGCACTATCTATTTGAATTGTGCCTTTTGTGCCATGAAGGATATAACCATTTTTGATCCCTTATACAATTACAGACAAAATGATTCCTCAAATATCAACATAACAGACCAGAATCTTTACATAAAGACCAGAATCTTCACCATATAGTAAAAATCATGGTCGTCATAGGTGACTCTATAGTCAGTTACACTGATGTCCCACTCACCAGACTAAACAAGGAGAAAATTACAGTCAGCTGCCTATCAGGTGCCAGGATCCGCCACATAACGCATGCACTAAAGTCACTCCACAACAAGTACAAATACGACTCTGTCATTGTCCATGTTGGAGTGAATGATTTGAAACGTACCTCCCTGGACTACATGAAAAGAGACATGGAAGAGCTCTCAGATCATGTGGCTGAGGCAGGTATGACCCTAGCCCTGAGTAGCATCCTGCCTTCTCCGAGAATGATGCCACAGTATAAGGACAAAATAACTGACTTCAACAATTGGCTAAGCTTCTGGTGTCATTCAAAGGGGATACAGTATCTGTCTGCCTGGGACGACATGATCGACAAACCACGATGCTTTGCCAGAGATGGTCTGCACCTGTCACCCCTGGGATTCAGATTACTGGCTAAGGCTCTTGCCACCCCTATAGTGCCTTTTTTAGGCAAGGCTCAAAGGACAAAACCATCACCGTAACAGGTACACGTATGCAAAATCTGAAGGTAATGCTACTCAATGCTAGAAGTCTAAACCTCAAAATGCACTCTCTCGAGGCATTGTTAAAAATGGAGAACATCGATATATGTGCAGTAACTGAGACCTGGTTCAAGGCTCCAGAGAGCACCCCTGCAATACCAGGCAATACCAGGCTACAACTCTTACCACACTTTTTGCCCACCAAACTAGGACCGAAACACTAAAGGTAGAGGAGTGTCCATATTCACCAAGGATATTCACACCTCCAGGCTAGTTGTCCAACACAATGCATCCAAAATTCTCTAGGTGCAACTAACACTAGGTAAGACTGCAATCCAAACTGTACCTTGCTACTGATCCCCCACCGTGCCCCAAGATTCTCACTTTACCTTTCTAAACATACTAGAAAATATTAAGATACAACCAAACACCCTAATACTGGGTGATTTCAGCTACCCTGCCATTAACTGGGAAAACTACTCACCTTTGTCCAGCGGGCCTTGGAATTCATAAATTTCAATGCCCTGGATCAACTAATCCATAGTCCCACCAGGGGCTGTAATATGCTGGACCTGGTCATTACAGACATGGGAAATCGATGCTTTACACCAGTGGTAAAACCCTCGTTGGTTAGGTCTGACCATAAGCTAATCACCTTTGACATCCACATCCCACCCACACCCCCACCCCCAGTCAGGAAACATCCGTAAAAAACTTCTCCAAGGCCAGCTTCATGCTACTCAAGTCAGAAGTGACAAACTTCATGACACCCATGCAGATGGGAACTTAAAGTTTGACTACAAAATCTCACACTAGAGCACTGTAAAAGCACATCCACTCGTGCATGAATCGTGCCATCCCAAATAGGACCAAGATGCTCTCCTTCAAAAAAGGAAGCCAATCTAGCTGTCCCCTGTCATAAACAAACTATACAACAGAAGGAAGAAAGTGTTGCAGAAAAGAGGAAAATCCCAGGATGCAAAAAACTCTATTACCAGCCTCAGTAAGAAGCTGAGATCCCTCATAAAGTCCTCCAAAGCTAGTTATTTATTTATTTATTTATTTTATTTTATTTTATTTTACATTTGTTGACCGGGCTAGTCTAGTTGGATATATATCCGTTTACAGTAGAGGCCCGGGGAGAAAAGCTCCAGTACAGTTAAAAATTCAGTGATGATTATGAATAAAGCAAAAAATTACTGTGATAAATATGACTAAAGCAAACATTTTTCTACACAGATTTCTAAAAGGTACAAGAGAGGCAAGGCAATAACATTTCAGTAACTTATCATTCTTACATTACAAGAGGGGACAACAAACAAATTTCAAATGTACAAGTCTAGTTCCACTAGTAACATAGTAGGCTGTAAAAAACTAAAGATAGAATAATTTAAGGCATTACTTATGACTATATCTCATCTCCAGAAGGCATCAGGTAGGGGCTTAGAGAGAGGACAAAAAATTAGTTGTATTTAGAATATGTTTCAGTCGGGATTGGTACAGGGACATAGCCAATGTGAAATAAGATGTTCTTTGATTTGTTTTTTGAATAAAGAGGTAGACCCCAGACTAGTTATATTATGGGGGAGTTGATTCCATATTTTCCAATGGAATTAGCAAATAAAGCATCCCCAGCTTTATTGTATGATTTAGTTATGGATACTAGGAACTTATTTGCAGAACGAAGTGTGGTTAGGTTCTTATATGGAGAAATGAGGTATGCTAGGCTGGGAGTATTTTCGGGGAAATAGAGAGCCTTATGAATGATGAGTAATTGTTGATACAATAGGTGGTTATTTAGTTCTAGCCAGTTTAGTTGTTTAAGGTTGTGACAATGGTGAGTTCTAAGGGGTGTAGCATTAATGAATCTAGCTATGCTGTTATAACAGGTAGAGAGTTTGTTAATGTTATTTTTAGAAAGTATGGTAAATATAGCTGAAGCATAAAAAAGGGTGGGGAGTAGGTGGGTTTGTGCAATAGTTTTCCTGGCTACTGGGTTCAGGAAGGCTTTAATTCTATAGAGTGACCCAAGTTTTTTATTAACAGCTTTAATAGAAGTGTTTATTTGTTCCTCAAAGTTCAGTTGGTTATCAATGGTTACACCTAATAGTCGAGTGGTTTTTTCAGGGTTTATACAGGTAGCATTATTAGAGGAGATAGTAAAGAAAGGTGTAGGAGATTTATTTGTAGGAGTAAAGAGCAGTAGCTTTGTTTTTTTGGGGTTAAGGAGGAGGCAGTGCTGCATAAACCATATTTCAACATTATGGAAGGTTGTTTGGGTGATGGACTGAAGAGAGGGAATGTCTGTATCAGAGCAGATCAGAGTGGAGTCATCTGCATATTGGATGCAGGTCGCTTGTGGCACATTCAGATAAAGATCATTAATAAATAATGAGAAAAGAAGAGGTCCAAGGATAGAGCCTTGTGGAACCCCGATATTTACATGGAGTAAGGATGATAGGTTGTTTTCCCAAAGTACTGCTTGTTGCCTGTTTTCGAGATAGCTTCTAAACCACTGTAAGGAATGTGAGCTTAGAGGGAGGTTGTTAAGTTTTTCAAGAAGTATGTTATGGTTGACCATATCAAAGGCTAGCATAGTTATGAAAATAAAATTGCCAAAGATTCCAAAGACAACCACAAGACATTCTATAGCTATGTCAAGAATCTAAATGGCAATGCTCAGATCTGCTCTGAGCTACAACAGAATGGCATTAAATGTACTGATCCAAAAGACATTGCCAATATCCTGGCAGATCAATTCAGTGCCAACTTCACCCCCTCTCACCCTCTAAATGTCCCATCTCAATACTGAAAGATTGTCAAATTCCGGTAATCACGGCCACACAGGTAAAGACCGCACTCTCCAAAGCTAAGAATACAGCATCCATGGGACCAGACAACATCCCAGGCTGTGTACTACATGAACTAAAAAATGAACTGGCACCTCACCTAAGTGTCATGTTTAATCATAGCCTCACCTCATGTTTCGTGCCCACTGAGTGGCACACAGCTACAGTTATCCCACTCCACAAGGGGGGATCCACCTTGGATCCTGGGAACTACCATCCCATCAGTCTGACGAGCCTGATCTGCAAGTGTATTATCATGGAACTTATAAACAAAGACATTGGCAACCTTCAAACACTGGACCCCACCCAGTTTGCATTTGTGAAGGGCCAATCATGTCTCCTGAACATGATTGACTTCTTTGAATCAGTCTCCAGAGCCATTTATGAGGTTAAGGCAGTCCGCACAGCCTATCTGGACTTCACCAAGGCTTTTGACTCCATCCCTCACTCTGTAATCATAGATAAATGTACTAAGCTGAGCATAAATCCCTACATCACTTGATGGGTTGCCAACTGGGTTAATGACAGAACCCACACTGTAAAAGTAGCTGACTCCAAATCCAGCTCCAGACAAGTGACAAGTGGAGTACCTCAGGGTTCAGTCCTGGGACTGCTCTTGTTTGGCATCTACTTCTCTAAAATACAGGCCAACATTAAGGGACTCTGGCTAACAAAGTTCGCAGATGACTGCAAACTGGGAGCCCTTAATGAATCCCCAAATGATGTGGATATTCTACAAATGGGCTTTACAGAAACAGATGCTTGGTGCCCCAGCCATGGGCCCAAGCCCAATGCCAAGAAGTGTATAGTTATCCTCTTTGGGAAAAACCATGTACCCATGAATTACCACATAGGTGGCAGTACACTAAACACCGAAAGTGTGATAAGAGACTTAGGGACACAGGTGGACAGTGGTCTCACCTTCGATAACCACATTTTCAAAACCGTCAGGAAATCCTTCTATGTGGCACACCTCATCACTAAGGGGTTTTCATCCAGAAAAAAAGGAGGTCATTGTCCCAATGTACTCATCTGTCATTAGACCCATCATAGAGTACAAAGCCTCATTTGGTATGTACCTCACAAGACATCTGCAACAACTGGAAAGGCCGCAGAAACACCTCACTAAAAGAATCACAGGCCTAAAGAAGATGCCCTATGCTGAACTACTAAAAAAACTCCAGCTATACTCTGTCACATATCGTCTACTCAGAGGGGATCTCTGCTTAACATACAAGAGCATGTCAAACCCAGAGCTGTTGGACGTGCTACACTTAAAGTGATCTCAATCCATCAGAGCCACATGCTCCAGGGACCTAAACCTTGTTATCACAATGAACAAAACATGTTGGAGGGATAGGTTACTGACCCAGAGACTCCCCATACTCTGGAATAGACTGCCCATACATGTCAAACAGAGCACCTCCTTGGCCCTCTTCAAAAGGAACCTTGACGACTGGATGGGAGATAGGAAATTTACCACGGGGATCATGTCAGTTGCCCTGCTAGACAGGGGTCCACGGAAGTAAATATTGTAGGAAGAAATAGTCAGGGAATTGTTATGGCTAGGATTGTATAGGCCCTAGGGACTAATACCAGCCTATGAACCTATGATAAATGGCATAACTTACCCCCTAAAGGGCCCATCTCAATACCAAAAGATTGCTAAATTCTGATAATCACGGCCACACAGGTAGAAACCGCACTCTCCAAAGCTAAGAATACAGCATCCATGGGAACAGATGACATCCCAGGCTGTGTACTACATGAACTACAAAATGAAGTGGCACCTCACTTAAGTGTCATGTTTAATCATAGCCTCACCTCAGGCTTCGTGCCCACTGAGTGGTGCACAGCTACAGTTATCCTGCTCCACAAGGGAGGATCTACCTTGGATCCCAGGAAGTACCGTCCCTTCAGTCTGACAAGCCTGATCTGCAAGGGCATGGAACACGTTATCATGGAACTTATAAACAAAGACATTGGCAACCTTCAAACACTGGACCCCACCCAGTTTGGGTTTGTGAAGGGCCGATCTTGTCTCTTGAATCTGATTGATTTCTTTGAATCAGTCTCCAGAGCTGTGAATGAGGGTAAGGCGGTCCACACAGCCTATCTGGACCTCGCCAAGGCCTTCAACACCATCCCCCATTCTGGAATCATAGATAAACTTACTAAGCTGGGCATAAATCCCTACATCACTCGATGGGTTGCCAACTGGCTTACTGACAGAACCCAGACTGTAAAAGTAGCCGACTCCAAATTCAGCTCCAGACAAGTGACAAATGGAGTACCTCAGGGTTCAGTCCTGGGACCACTCTTGTCTTCTCTGAAGTACAGGCCAACACTAAGGGACTCTGGCTGACAAAGTTTGCAGATGACTGCAAACTGGGAGCCATTATTGAATCCCCAAATGATGTGGATATTCTACAAAAGGGCCTTACAGAAACAGATGCCTGGTGCCAGAGCCATGGGCTCAAGCTTAATGCCAAGAAATGTATAGTTATCCCCTTTGGAAAAAAACATGTACCCATGAATTACCACATAGGTGGCAGGACACTAAACATCGAAAGTGTGATGAGAGACTTAGGGACACAGGTGGACAGTGGTCTCACTTTCGATAACCATATCACCACAACAGTCAGGAAATCCTTCTATGTGGCACACCTCATCATTAAGGGCTTTTCATCCAGAAAAAAGGAGGTCATTGTCCCTCTGTAATCATCCCTCATTAGACCCATTATAGAGTATAATGCCCCGTTTGGTATGTACCTCACAAGATATCTGCAACAGCTGGAAAGGCCACAGAAATACCTCACTAAAAGAATCACAGGCCTAAAGCAGATGCCATATGCTGATCGTCTAAAAAAACTCCAGCTATACTCTGTGGCATATCGTCTACTTAGAGGCAATCTCTGCTTAACATACAAGGCCATGTCAATCCCTGAGCTGTTGGACATGCTACACTTAAAGAAATCCCAATCCCTCAGAGCCACATGCTCCAGGGATCTAAACCTTATCATCACAATGAACAAAAAATGCTGGAGGGATAGGTTCCTGACCCAGAGACTCCCCATACTCTGGAATAGACTGCTCATACATGTCAAGCAGAGTGTCTCATTGTCCCACTTCAAAAGGAACCTTGATGATTGGATGGGAGATAGGAAATTCACCACGGGGATCATGTCAGTTACCCTGCTAGACAGGGGCCCAGAGAAGTAAATATTGTGGGAAGAAATATCCAGGGAATTGTTAAGGCTAGGCTTGCATAGGCCTTAGAGCCAATAGCCTAGTACCAACCTATGAACCTATAAACATGTTCATATCCCAATACATTCCCTGCTTTTGAAACATACTTCAGCCAAATGCCAAGCCAAGAAATATCCTTTCCACTTTCAAGTAAAAGCTCAACAATCAGATCAGTAGTTACAGATTTTATCTGGGTTTACCTTGTGCTGCCCTCTTTGGAAAAGTAGGAAACATCTGAATATAATTAATTAGGTTTATTAAGGTCTGAATCTACATTCCTGATATGTTCCTATGGATCTAAAATAAAAGTAAACTGTCTCCTTCTAAAGTAAGCACTCTTAAAGCAATGAAAATGTTATATTAAAATGTTTCAGTACATTGCTCAGAAAAAAATTAACTTTCTGTGAATTTATGGTATTTTCCTGCTACTTTTTTCCTACCTCCTACAAAATAGAGGATCCTAGCCACCTGGATATGCAAGGAATAAAGTGATTATTTGCTAAAATGACAACAAATAATGTAATTATTGGCTTAAAATAACAATCATAAACAGTCCCATGCAAAATCTGTAAATTTAGATAATGTAACCCTAACACAACTAATGGGCTGAAATAAAGTTACAAGCAGTACACTTGCAAAAGAAGCACTTTCAGAGTGCCTGGATAAAATAGGTAAGTCTTAGATAAATAGTCCAGCATACTTTTTTACATACCAGTAATACTTCTCAACTTTGCCACAGTGATATCAGATTTTACAAATTATATCTACTTGCCAAATGTTATTAACCTACTGCATTATTTTTTTCAGTTTATGGAGGTGAAGCAAAATTGTTTCAGACAAGCAAAGCAGAAGGCTGCCAACATTAAATCCATCCATCCACAGCCCCATTTTCCCATTTAGTTATCACTTCAACAGTGACAATCATTTAGAGCCAAGCTGTACACCACCAGGTAGCTAGCCCTACTGCGGTAGTTCTTCCACACTGCATACTTGCACTCACACCTTTGGCCAGTTTAGAGTGTCCAATCTACCTATTGCATGTCTATGGAATACGGGAGAAAGGTGGAGCACCCAGAGGAAACCCACATAACTGCAGGGAGGACATGCGGACTCCGCACAGAAGGCACCCCAACCAAGAAGTGAACCTAGGAACCTGTTGGTGTGAAGTGACAGCACTATCTGCTGCACCACTGTACCCCTAGCATTTTTCCTGTAATACTATATATATTCTTAGAATTCCAGTACTAAAGTTTACGCTGTACAATTACAATGATGTAAAAGCCAATTCTGTCAGCATGTAATTGGTGTTGTGTCGATATCTCTCAACTGCTAAAGATCCAGTCAGCAGCATGAATAATAAGAGTGTCAGTAACTGGCTGACTATTCAGATAGATAGTCAAGAAAGACAGACTTTCTTTGGTTCATTGCCATGCTGGGACTGAACCAATTAGCAGGCTGAGAGCTGTGTTGTCATTGCTCATAAGAGAGCAGAAGAGTCTCTGCTACATTGAACATTTAAATGAGAGTACTCTATGGAAAGTGAAGCACCTGAGCGGTATATCAACCAATGGCATTATGAACTAGTACTGCCATGACAGATCCTTATCTACATGCATAGGAGTATCTAAACAATGTTTAAGTTGAGTTAAGAATTTATCTAGTCATATGTGTAGTGACAGTTGATTATATAATTTCGCAAATATACCTAGAAAGTTATCCCTTTTGAAATATTATATTTCACATGTATTTTTTGAAATTGCCCTCATGCCTGTATAGTTCTTACTAGTTTGAATATTTCAAGGTTAAAGAGTTCTAAACACACCATTAATGGCTAAGGCAATCTTATACAATTCACGTGTAGTAAACTAAGACCAAATGGAACACAGTGACAGTGCCAAAATTCTCACATTATATTTTAAAGGTTTGACATTGTTAATAATGCCAGTGAAATACCTCTACAATAGTTCACTCTTGTAAAGATGGAAGTTATTTCAATAACAAAAGGTATTATTATAGTCTAAAATAGTCATTGCCAGAAACTGCTCCAAAAGAATCAGAACATTTCTACTTCTAGCAGTTATAGTATTAAGTATATAATATTTAATTAATAACATTAATTATACAATGGTATATATAAGGTGAATTGCACTGCAAGTGCTCCTAATTGTAAGTGATATATTCTGAAACCAATACAGGGTTTTATGCAAAAATGTTGTCAGTGTCCTTAAATTGGTATACCTGGTTCATGGCTTTGTTTTTGATTACAAATTTTCTTTGAATAACAGACAATAGTCTGGAGTGCATGGAAGCTGATCATTCTGTACTACTTGATGTTTTTTTCGTGCACCATCTGTTTAGTTTTGACATATCCAGTTGCTGAAAATCATTCTGATTGATTTTGCTCCTAACTTACTGTCATCATCAGCATTATATAAAAAATTTTACTCCTTCCACTTTCTGAATATAATGTGTTAAAGGGACTGGTGAGTTAACTGAACCCTACAATATACCACTGTTAATATTTCTCTAGTTTAATAACTGATCTTTGGGCAATGCTTTACATGCTATTTTGGGAAGCCAATAGTTGCATTATTACTCACTACATCTTTTAAATTGACTTTTTGGTGCCGTTTTTAAGTTTAAAGGAAGTGACGCAATGTAATGTCTTTGTTTGATGAAGTTCCTTGTTTTTTGGTGGAATAAAAGCACTTACTGTCTTTTAATAAATTCTCCATTTGTGGCTTTGGAACAGCATTTCTTTTTACAATTGCATTCTTTTTTTGCTTGTTTGTTAGCCTATGCTGGTGACATGGAGGGATAAAGATCATGTTACAGTCAAGTAGACCCATATTTGATTGTGGGATCAGGCACTTGAAGTCTTCATCCGAAAGGCCGGGCATGCCCATCCTTGGGGTTGGTGGTGAAGGAGACCATATCGAGAGTACACTAGTACTCTACTCTCTGTGGTGGAGACCAGGCAGACAACAACACCTAAAGCTGAAAGGATAGATGTGCTGCTGCAGATATCAAGCCTCATGCAGAAATGAGAAAAAAACACACTTCTTAGCACCATATGATAATGTAGCAGCTACAGGGATCAACTAACTGGCCCCAAACATGCGTCAAATAGAGTCTGGGGACAAAACGAGTTTCAGTAGACTTGACAGATAAGGAAAAGCTTCGGATGTAGCTGATTGTCAGCTGTGGAAAGGGAAATTAGGTAAAAAAATATATAAAAAGTGCATATAGTTGGATAAATATTTGTTTGTTTAGTTAATAACTAAACAAGTTAATTAACTAATTTCAGCACTATTTGTTGACTGGGTTGATGGACTATTCATTTGACCCTTTTTTTACCAAAAACCAAGATAATAATCAGAATAAAGAAAGTGCGCACATTTATAATTAGTTACAGAATGTATCAGTTTTATACAAGGAAAATACATAATTATATGTATGCTCATTTCTTAGGATTGTTTTCAATAAACTCATGTGGGAAAGCCTTGCATTGTGATATATAAAAACAGAAATTAACATGCACAAAAGAACCCATGGTTGAATTTTCCAGCCATCCCAAGCATTTAAATAATAATTACAGGACATGCATGAACAGATGATTGAGCATCTACAGGAAGTTTTTCTACTATACAATATATTGTAATACCTGAGACTACATAATGAAAAGAAAAACAAGAGAAGAGCTGTGTTACCTATTTTCTGTTAAATGTTTGCATATGCTTTATTTATGCATGTATGTATCTATGTAAATATGTAGGTTTTATTTCTTGACTGGGTGGGACAGCCAATCGACAGACACTTTTAAGCTATGACCCAGGCTCAGTTGAAGACAATACAAAATGACAAATTTCATAAATAGTGCTGAAAAATATATTTGTTCGTTAGAAGTACATGTGCACAAATCAGAACGTTGTTAGAAAGTTTATCTTGTGCCAACATATTTACAAGAAAGAAAACTAGAATCATGCATAAGTTATTATATGTATATTTATAAGTGTTGTGACTTGCTGTTCAGAAACATAAGTATTGTACTAAGCATGAAAAAGTTTTATGGGGAGCCATAACTTAACCATTATCTTTAAAGCATGCACATTTGTTCTCTTTCATTTTTTAACTGGAAAAGTCTGACTTGGAACAAAGCCAATTTTCATTGGATGCTTGGGGAGAAACGTTTTTGTAATGTGGGAAGAAACTAGAGCACCTGGAGGAAACCCACATGAATGCAGGAAAAACATGCAGACTCCACAGAGAAGGCAGTCTAGCTGAGAATCGAACAAGAGAACCTCTTGTTATAAGGCAACAACACTACCACTACACCATTGCGGGTAATAAGGGATTTTTTTCAGCATTCTTTAAAATGCTTTAAAGGATTATCTTTTTCTAATGTAAAATTGGGATTTTTTTCCCCATGAGGCAGGATCAGTTTTTGAAAAGGCTGCTTTGCTTATCTCTAAGCCAAAATGAGGTCTGTTTAGAATTATAGCAGAATTGTAGTTAAATTCTGAGGGAGAAGTCAGCTGCCATTGCTGTCCATTTCATTTCCATTGCAGGCAGTAATTTTGCCTAACAATTTTGAAAAGTTTTGTACTTAATACAAAGTTTTCCTTGATGGTAACTGGAGGCCACTTGATTTCTTTTAGAGAGCACAGTGATGCTTTGTAGAGTCATCCAGGAGGACAGAGGATCAGATTTTCTTTATTGCTTTTTTGGGGTAGTTTAATGTTTGTGGCAGAAAGTAAAACAATGTAGAGAAGGCCATATTCCTGCATTGGAATTAAGACTTTTTTCTGCTGTTGGGTGGCCACTAATATGTCAGTTTATAACATAGTTCTTTTGGGATATCATTCTCTGAACAACTCTTTCACAAAGCACTGTAAAAGATGTCTTCTTCAAAATTAGACCTGAGAACATTCTTTGACTTACAATAGGAATAGAATGTATATACAGATAAAAGACTAATAGATGAAATATTATTTATTTTTGGGAGTGGTAAAGAGCATAGGTAAATGCTACAAAATCAGTCTGCAGACTATTACATGCCTAGCTAATAACCAATCAGTGATCAAAGGTGAGAATCAAACCTTGTACTTATACCTGTGAGGAAAACAGGTTAACAATTAAGTAAATCCCCAACAACGAACAGAGTCAAGTCATGCTGCACTGCATTATCAGTAATATGTCTGTGCAATGTGGGAACAGAACTCTGAGCCTTCTCACCAAAAGTGTATGTGCTACCTTTTGCATCACTGACACAGTTATTTTGGTTTATGTCAATTTTTATACTGTAGACTTCAGCTGGAAAGGTTTATAAAATCTTTTTTGCAACTTCTGTTGCAGGGTACAGTCCTGTCAGGGCCATCAGAATGTTGCCAGCACACAGAGTTAGATGAAGTGCAGGTAATTCCTAAGTAATGCCATTGGTGAACATTAAGAATAGTAATGGCCACTAAAATAAACGTTGTGGTATTCAATGGTTGAAAGTACATTCTTCAGAAACTCTGGTTCTACTGACTCCTTTAAGGTTCTGTTTAATGAATAGTTGTACTAATTTACTGTTCCCGATCCAAAATCTGAAATTTTGAAGTCAGCTCCACAAAGGGCAGGGCTGAATCTTTCAGAAGATGTTGTAATATAAATACACGATTCAAGTCAGAATATGTATCATTTGTATTATTATGTGTAGTGTTGGTCACTGAGTATAGTGCTGACATTATGTTAAAGTATTTATGAGAACGATTCTAGAAATCTGTATGCAAACTATATTGGTTTACAGATTTGCTTGTGCATTAGTTTTTTTCAAATATTTTAATTAGTGGTTACAAATTTAAAATAGGCCTGAATTTTTGGCGATGAACTGCAGCTAAGTGTAAGTTTGCTTATTCATAGGTAAGGACTAGTCTATTTAACCTTGTGGGCCATTTTAAGTTTTGTCAATTTCTCTTCCGAAGGTGAGAATCAGACCCTGTAATTTGTGTCTGTGAGGTAAACATCCTACCATTACAGCAACCTCCAACCTAAATTAAACAATTTAAGGGCAATACCTGTTGTAAGAGAGAGATTACACATTTCTGTAAGTAGCTTGCCTATTACTTTTCCAGTGGTTCATTGCAATGTAGCATAGAGATTGCAGAGTATCATATCAGTTTGTTTTGTCAGGGTTTTCAAGTAATTTTCTTACTTGTTTGGAAGCAATTTGGGTAGTAGGGCAAATGTTAACAAGAAGGCTTAAAGGAGGTAGAAATATATCAGAAGTTGGTTGTGGGCTTGTAATTGTGGAATAGGTTTTTAGCTCCTTTAAGGTGGTCAGTAGGATGGGTTTTGTATTCACTGCTGAAAAATATTGTTGGAGGGTGGAAACAACTGAAGATTTGTTTGTGATTTGGTTGGATAGATCTTTAATGATTTTTTGCAGGTTTTGAAGGTCAGCTAATTGTATTGCCGATTCCTAGGGAACTTCACTTTTGCCATATTTAAAACTCCACATTGTCTGCTGATGTTTAATTATTAACTCAAAATATATTCTTTTGGTTTGTCTTAAAGCCTGTTAGGGTCTTGTGATTGCATATGTTATTTAGTATAATGTTCCTTACTGTGTGCCTGTTATGAGGCACATGTAACATAATACATTGCTGTAGACCATAGACTCCTAATAAAGTAGGGATATATTAATATCTAATTCATATAATCCTTCTAATGGTGCCAGATGTGATATGATACACTTTCAGTAGTGAAATATATATTCATGAAGATCCAAGGCTTATATCCCACTTCATGTTAACATAATCGTAAACATCTCTGGTTAGTAAAACTGGATTTAGATGCCAAAAAGCTTTGTTTGGAAGTGTTGATGTTGTCTCACCTAGTACTTACATGATCATTTAACATATTCAGTATAGAAAAATATGATAAGATATTTGATTATAACATACTTGCTAAATGTTCTTGACATGGATATCTAGAAATTCAAATAGCTGATGAAGCCTGAGAGGTATTGAGAGCACATAATACATGATCAGAAGGACCTAATAATTATTCTTTGTAGTGAATGAACCTTTACATACTTCCATGTATTTCAACAACCAGAGAAAAAAATGAAGGACCACAAAGTGTTGTAATAGTTTTGAAAAATGTAATACACTTACCATTCCCATGGACTTATTGTACATCCTAAAGATCACCAAAGAAGTGCATCAATGAGTGAAAGTAGCCCTTTTTAAGCTGAATGAATTGTTTTAAAGTTGTTTGCTTTTCCTGTTTCTTTTCTTTGGGAGCTCCTGACCACTAATTATGTTCTTGTGTGATACTGCAGCTTAATAATGGTAAGAGGTGCTTGAGCAAAGCTTGTTGCGTATCTCTCTCATATCAGAAAGGTGATTAACAAGACTGCCTTTTTCCTGATTTTAGTGGGTAATCACAAGGCACCATGCACATCACTGACTCTCCAATGACATCTACCATATCATTTGTTTGGAAAATGGATACAAATAAATTCAACTTGCATGTGAAGCTTCAGAGGTGACTCTGGGAATCTATGTCAAGAACGGAGATGATTATGATAAGAGACATGATCATGACTCTTTGCAATGCATGGAGCTTTATATGTCCGTGTACTACCAGTTACAGGAAAACAAAAATAGTGTAGGCTTTGGAGGTTATGGAAGCCAGTAATATACTTTAACACTGTCAAAAAGACAACAGACAGAAACAAACTATCCCCCTGAAAAGAAAAGGGCTTTAAAAGCTGTTAAACTCTTCATTTTGAAACTAAGTATGGCATTGTGAAGTTCTAACAGCTTTTAAAAAACTGTTTCACCTTCTGCTTCTGTTGAATGCCATCAGGTAATGCCCCTAGCATGTAACTTAATCATAACAATCTTTAAAAACTTTTGCTAAGCACTGCTGTGATTGGGTCCCATGTTAGGGAAGTACTTAACAAGTATATATTGTTTCCCCAATGTTGGCAGGTAATGTTAGCACTCCGTGCAGTACATTATTTTTCAAAACATTTCCTTAATATGTCTAATATGTATATGAGACTTACTGGCTTGCATTTATACAATGAATACAAACAGCCCCCTTAAAAACTGGGATAGCATTGGCCATCTTTTACAAAAATGTAATAAAGCTGCATTGCAGAGGAATATTAAATAAGTGAAGTGAAACGTACCTCAGTTCCTCCTTCAGTATGAATATCCTGGATATACCCTCAGTATCCAAGCAACTGTTGTTCTGGATTTAAATTAAGACATTATATAACTTGGTCATAGTAAGTACAGGCCAATATATATCATTAATGCATGCAGAGCTGTTTTTACTCATATGTAATATTTAGAAAGATCACAGAGTACATTTTGTCATTCATCTACTTACTTCATCCCAGACAGACACTGTATGAGACATTCAAGTATTTGTGTGCTGCAGCCTTCCTAAATGTTGAGTCATTAGTTTATGATCTACAAGATTAAAGGCTTTGAGAAAATATACAAAGACCGCTTGAAGTCCACTACCTGATTTTGTGTTAACATATTCAACATTTTTAGTAATGTCTTCTGAGTGCAATGTACTTTTACGAAGCTATTTAGGATGGAGGAAGTTGAATGTTTATTGTTTTCTTTAATATAGTTGGAAAATTGCTCACAAAACACTTTTTCTCTTATCTTTGACAAAGGACTAAGTATTCTAATAGGATCATAACTTTCAACATTATTTTTGCAATCACTGTTAAGAAGAGGACTGTCTTCACTTGTTTCTATAAATCTCACATAATCCTTCTGCATTGCTTATTTTTTTTAACACAGATAGAAAATCATCAGACAACCTGTGTAGAATAGTATATATATATATATATATATATATATATATATATATATATATATATATATACATATATTTATATATATATATATATATATATATACATATATATATATATATATATATATATATATATATATATATATCTAAATGAAATATATACTAATTTGTTCCCTGAGAAAGTAGCTGATGCATGAAATAGGCTACCAAATTATATTAAAGCAAACAAGTTTAGATTTTTTTGCAAACAATTTGAATACTTATTATGGGAATGACTGTTTTGTTATATTGGCAGGCTAGAAGGCATTATTGTCTATGCCTAAAATATTCATATGTACAGTAGACTCCCTCTTATCTGTTATCACTGGGACCAGACCTTAGACTGGATAAACGAGTGGCTGGTAAATCAGAAAAAGCATACAAAATAGCATTTATACGTTGTAAATCAGATTAAAAAAATATGCATATATGTTGTATATAAATATTTATTAAACGTTTATGTATTTAGTTAAAAAAATCAGTAATTTTCATTTTTTATTTCAGTTCTTGTTTTAAAGCAAAATCAAGCCACTTTTCCTAAACATCTACAGCTTCCCTTATATACTTATAACCCTAAGTAACCAAATTAAAAGTTTACACTGCTCATGGGCCGTATAGGAAGGACATTCTACAGATGGCCGTGGGTCACCTATAAACTATATCTTCTGCAGGTGGTAACCATTACCCTCGAGGACAGTATTCAGAGGCAAACGTGATGCAGCTAAGCAATTCTTTTTGAATGCGGATCTGGAACTGCACAGCATTTTTCAGCATCTTTTTATACAGTATGCAAACCAATTAACTGCTGTGATTTTGATTTTGATCCCTCATATTTGTCTTGTTCTACCCAGATTTATTAATTTTCTTCATAAAATTAGACATTTAAGGATTTGAAAATTATTTAAATAAATGAATTAATGTCATGCAAAGATCCAATATTTGAATAAATTAATTTATGTCATACAAAGATCCATTTTCACTAAATATATTAGTAGCTAAAAACCTTCTATTCTGAAAAATAAGGAACAATTCCTCTTTTGGACCACCTGCTATGTTTCTTAAATATTATTGTTGTGAATTTTAATGCTCAGGTATGACAATATGATTAAAATGCTTCTAATGAAATGTGATTGTAACTCTTTATGCCACAGTTAAGAAACAGACTGGCCATTTGGCTAAGAAAGAAAAAGGGTGGGATGGGGGCTGAAAGAAGAGTGACTAGAGACACAACCCTCTTACTGGGTGGAGCTGAAAATGGGGTGCATAATAGTGCTTCTATCGAGAATGTTTTGATGTTTGAACCTCTGCCTGCATGCTTTCAAGGTCTACAATTAAGTAGAAAACAAGCAGGTGAAAATCATGTCAATTACGTTAGGTAAACAGATTTGGCAGACAGTGACTCTCCCTGCAATCACAATTTTAATCTAAATGAATAACAAGAAAACATATATCTTTTCTTGAAAGTAATGGTAACTGCACTGTAACACCATAGTTACTGCTGAAGATAATATGACTGAATAAAGTGCAAACACTTTGTTCGGTACCATTGATGACAATAAGAAAATATTCATTGTTTCCAGCAAGTGACAAGGACAGCTTTCATTCTGTGTGATTATTGGGGTGGTTTCTTCTTTTCAACATATCCAGTTTATGTGATGGATGGACTGCCCCAGAAATCTTTTCTTGGATGTTGTGATTGCTGGCAAATCATCAAGATCATCATTTTGGATGGCACCTGTTAGGGTCCTGTCATCTGTCACATCTGTTCAAACCTGAAATCAGACAAGAGTTCAAATTAGAAAATGACTCCAATGAGTCAGTGCTCTGGGACTCACCTGGGGGACTTTGGTTGCTTTCACTGGGGTCACTTAACAAATTACAGCTAAGTGTATCCAACAGAGACACATGGAAGGGAGTGCTCTCATCCATCCCATATTCTACATCTGCTGAGGGTAGATCACTCATGCTGTTTACATTTGTATATCCAAAGTTGCTCCCACACTGTCCTTTACAGATAGTTTATCTCTTATTGTCCTCTACCTCTTCATTTACTTGGTCTGTATCACATGATCCACACCATCTGCAACATCCATAGTTCTGATATTTATTGCACAACCTACAGCTTAAGAGATGCTTTCCCACATTTGCAGAAATAATATGAGTACAACAACTGCTTACATATCCACCATTTTAGGGCTCCAGATCTCCTTCACTAACACTGATTTAAACATCTTGACAAAAATATGGCCTGTTAAAGCAGAGTCCAGTTAAAGTGATTCCAGATAAGAAGAAATCTACTGTATGTATGTAGGTAAATGTATTACACTGACAGCACCAATGTCTCTCAAACTGACTGTCTGAGGTTATCAAGTGACAGAGGAACAAGATCCTTTTTTTCTGAAGATATCATGCACATTCTTTACTGTTATTCTTGAAAAATTAAAGTATCCTTTCTGTTATTTCATAGTCACTTTCTACCAAGACATTAATAGAGAGATGCGTTGCTATCTTGTCAGTAATTTCTGAAAAATAGCCTTTAGAAGTATCCATGTTAGCTCTCATGGGTCTTTTAATTTGGTTTCAGTCTTCCCAAAAAGAGAGTTTACTCTATTCTAGAAATGCGAGGAATTTTAAATTTCATCTGAAATGTTGTGTAACAATACATCTGCCTGTTATATTGTCAACTGATATTTATTTGTATATTAATATACTGTCTTTCTGTCTCATTCTTAATTACTTTGTGTTATTTCCATGCATTATCTCTAAGCACTATATCTTCACTAATAGTTTTGGTAATCCAAAGTAATGTGTTGTTTTAATGCTATTCCATCTGACTGGTACAGATCTGTCCAGTGTATCAACATGAATACTGTTAATAAAAAATCTTAAAGTGAAATTGATGTCATGCTGATGATCATGCTGCTCAATGCTAGAAGTCTAAATCTCAAAATGCACTCACTTGAAGCACTCCTTTAAATGGAGAACATCAACATTTGTGCTGTAACAGAGACCTGGTTCAAGCAGCAGAAAGCACTCCTGTACTACCAGGCTATAACTCATTCCACACCTTTAGGCCCCAGAACTTGGATCGAAGCTCCAAAGGTGGTGGTATTTTCATATTCATAAAGGATGCGCACACCTCCAAACTGGTAGCCCAACATAATACATCAGAGATACTTCAGGTGCAGCTAACATTGGGAAAGACAGTGATTCAGGTTGTAGCCTGTTAGAGGTCTCCAACCATGTCCTAAGACTCACACTCCACATTCCTAAGCACCCTGGAGAATGTTATGGTACAACCTAACACTCTCATACTGGGTGACTTCAACTACTCCTGTACCAATACACTTGCCCAACGTTTCCTGGAATTCATTAATTCCAATGCCCTGGATCAGCTTGTTCTTACCCCCACTAGAGGTAGCAACATCCTTGATCTGGTCATTACTAATATGGGCGACCATTGCTCTACATCAATAGTCAACTCCTCCATGGTTAGATCCGACCACAACGTAATCACCTTGGAAATCCACATCCCTCATACCCCCCGCCCCCCCTGGGCAAAGGTAACCACCATGAAAAACATCTCCGAAGCTAACTTTGGGCTCCTAGTAACATAGGTAGCTAACTTCACGGCACCCATGCAAATGGAGAATAGTTGCATGACCGCTGAATCACACCAATGCACTGTACGAACATGTACACAAATACATGGATCTTGCCATACCCAATAGAACCAAGACACTTTTCTCCAAAAAAGTAAGCCAATCTGGTGGTCCCCTGCCATAAACAAACTCTACAACAGAAGGAGGAAACTGATGCGGAATAAAGTGACATCCCAAGGCTGGAAAAACTCCCTTATCAGTCTCAACAAAAAGATGAGATACCTCATCAAATCCTCTAAAACTAGTTATGAAAACAGAATTGCAGCAGATAGTAAAGACAACCACAAGACCTTCTATAGTTATGCAAAGAATCTCCATGGCAATACCCAGATTTGCTCTGAGCTACTGCACAATGGTACCTCCTATACTGAGCCAACAGATATTGCCAATATACTGGCTGACAGATTCAGTGCCAACTTTACCCCTCTACCCCCAAAGGACCAATCATAATACCAGTAGACTGCCAGGTACCCAGTATTACTTGCTGCACAGGTTAAAAAAGCACTGTCCAAGGCCAAGAATACAGCTTCCATGGGACCTGACAATATCCCTGGCTGTATTCTACATGAACTACAGAGTGAACTTGAACCTCACCTGTGTGCCCTGTTCAATCACAGTCTCACCTCAGGCTTTGTCCCTACTGAATGGTGCAGTGCTACAGTCATCCCTCTCCACAAAGGAGGAGTGACTACAGACCCTGAGAAATATTGCCCCATTAGCCTGACAAGTCTGATATGCAAAGCTATGGAACACATCATCATGGACCTAATAAACAAGGATATGGGGAATCCCAAAACTCTGGATCACACACAATTTGGCTTTGTGAAGGGTAGATCATGCCTGCTGAACTTGGTCGACTTCTTTGAGTCAGTCACCATAGCTGTGGATGAAGGTAAGGTGGTTCATATAGCCTACCTTGACCTGGCCAAGGCCTTTGATACCATTCCCCACTCAGGAATCATAGAAAAACTAACTAAGCTAGGGGTCAACCCCTATATCACTAGGTGGGTTGCAACCTGGCTCACAGACAAAAGACACAGTGTAAAAGTAGCTGACTCCAAGTCAGGCTGCTGACTAGTCACGAGTGGAGTCCCACAAGTATCGGTCCTGGGTCCTCTCCTGTTTGATACTTGACACTCATTAGACCCATTATAGAGTACAATGCCCCTTTTGGAATGTACCTCACAAGACATCTGCAGCAGCTGGAAAGGCCACAGAAGAAACTCACAAAGAAGATTACTGGCCTCAAACAAATGCCCTACACTGACCGTCTCAAAAAACTCCAGCTTTACTCCCTAGCATATCGCCTACTCTGAGGTGATCTCTGCCTAACATATAAAGCTATGTCAAACCCAGAGCTGTTAGGCATGCTACACCTAAAGAAATCCCAATCCCTCCAAGCTACACGCTCTAGGGCTCTAAACCTTGTCACCACAATAAACAGGACATGCTGGAGGGATAGATTTCTGTTCCAGAGACTTCCTATGCTCTGGAACAGGCTACCCATCTATGTCAAGCAAAGTTCTTCATTAGTACTCTTCAAGAAAAATCTTGATGATTGGATGGGAAATAAGAAATACACCCCGAGGATCACGTCTGTGTCTCTGCTTGACAGTGGCACAAGAAAATAACTTTCTTATAGGTTCATATGTTCATAGGTTCATACTAGGCTATCTGCCCTGGGGCAATTATAAGCCTAGCCCGATTCTGTATCTCTTACGCCACCCCTTGATTTGAGTATACTGTGCCCTTTTTAAGGTTTAGTTTACTGTGCCTCTGTCTAATAGTGACACAAGAGTAATCCCTGGGACAAACCTACGATCCCCCATCCACTTATCGAGATTCTTCTTGAAGAGATTCAGTGAGGTGCTCTGCCTCACATGAACTGGAATTCTATTCCAGAGCGAAGGGAGCCTCTGGGTTATGAACCTGTCCCTCCAGCAAGTTCTATTTATTTCTGTGCTGAGGTTCAAGTCCCTCGAGCGGTTGGCTCTAAGGGATTTAGATTTACTGAGGTGGAGCATGTCCATTAATTCTGGATTTGACATAGCTTTGTATGTCAGGCATAGATCGCCTCGAAGTAGGCGGTATGCAACTGAGTAGAGCTGGAGTTTTTTTAACCGAGCAGCATATGGCATCTGTTTGAGACCCTTGATCCTCTTGGTGAGATACTTTTGGGGTCTTTCTAATTGCTGCAGGTGTCGGGTAAGGTACATCCCAAAAGGGGCATTGTATTCTATGATGGGCCTGATGAGGGATGAATAAAGGGGCACGATTACCTCTCTTGATCTAGATGTGAAACCCTTCATGATGAGGTGGGCTATGTTAGAAGGTCTTTCTAACCACTTTGGCAATGTGGTTTTCAAAGGAGAGATTGCTATCAACTTGGGTCCCCAGGTCCCTAATAACTTTCTCTGTACTTAATTGGTTTCCGCCTATGTAGTAATATGTAGGCACATTGTTTTTGCCAAAGGGTATGACTATACATTTTTTGGCATTTAGCTTTAAACCATGGCGCTGGCACCAGTTATCTGTCTCTGTGCGACCTTTTTGAAGGATGTTTGTGTCAGCTGGAGAGTTGATTATGGCGCCCAGTTTGCAATCATCTGCAAACTTGGTGAGCCATAGTCCTCCCACGTTTGCCTGTACCTCGGAAAAGTATATACCGAACAAGAGTGGTCCCAGGACAGAACCCTGTGGGATGCCACTTGTGACCAGTTTCGAGTCTGACATGGCTCCAGCAACTCTCACTCTGTGGGTTCTGTCTTTGAGCCAGTTTGAGACCCATCTTGTGACATAGGGGTTTATATTTAAGCTGGATAGCTTATCTATGATGCCCGAGTGGGGTATTGTGTCAAATGCCTTTGCAAGGTCCAGATAGGCTGTGTGGACTACCTTCCCTTCATCTATGGCTTTGGTGACTGTTTCAAAGAAGTCAACCAGGTTAAAAAGGCAGGATCTGCCCTTGACAAAGTTGAACTGGGTAGGATCTAGTGTCTGTAGGTCCCCAATGTCTTTGTTTATGAGCTGCATGATGATCCTCTCCATAGCCTTGCAGACTAAGCTAGTCAGGCTTATGGGGCGATAGTTTCCAGGGTCCATAGAGGCTCCACCTTTGTGGAGTGGGACCACTGTTGCTGTACGCCATTCTGTGGACACATATCCTGTAGTGAGGCTGAGATTGTATAGCTGTTTTATTTGAGGGATTAGTTCCTCTTGGAGTTCATGTAGGACACAACCTGGGATGCCATCTGGTCCCATGGAAGCAGTGTTTTTGCTTTGGAGAGGGCAGCCTTCACCTGAGCATCTGAGATGTTTGGGAGGCAGCTCCCTGCCGGGATAGATACTTGCTCTTTTGGGGGGGGGGGGGTGGAGAAGTTTGCACTGAACCTGTCTGCCAGGATATTGGCGATGTCTGTGGGTTCAGTGTATTTTTTGTCATTTAGAATCAACTCAGAACACGTCTGGGAGTTGCATCCCAGGTTTCTAACATAACTGAAAAAAGCCTTATGATTGTCTTTGGTGTCCTGTGCAATTTCTCTCTCGAAGCTGGCCTTGGAGGATTTTATGAGGAATCGTAATTTTTTGCTAGTACTGATCAGAGATGCCTTCCCTATTAGGGATTTTGCTCTATCATGTAGTAGCTTCCTCCTTGTGTTGTACAGTTTATTTATGGCAGGGGTCCACCAGACTGGACGCCTGCCTTTGGATGGTTGGGTCTTGGTTTTGTTTGGGATAGCATGATCCATGCATTCCTGGAGATGTCCGTAGAATGCATTTATATAGGATTCTGCAGTTTGGGCTGTAGTTTCCACTGGCCCTGGGTCCTTGAAGGATTCCACTTCGGTTTTGAGAAGTGAGAAGTTCGCTTTTGAGAAGTTTTTCACTGTGGTTTTCTGGGCTGGGGTCGGGATGTGGACATCCAGTGAAATTAATTTATGGTCTGATCTTACCAATGAGGGATATACTTCTGGTGTGGAGCATAGAGTCCCCATGTTGGTAATGATCAGGTCTAGTATGTTGTCCCCTCTTGTGGGAGTGGTGACTAGTTGTTCCATAGCATTTGAGTTTATAATTTCCAAGAACCTTTGGGCTAAGGTGCTGGGGCTTGAGTAGTGCTCCCAGTCAATGTTTGGGTAGTTGAAGTCACCCAGGGAACCTTGTTGGCTAGGCTTACGTAGGCCCTTGAGCCGATAGCCTAGTACCTACCTATGAACCTATGATATCTACTTCTCAGAAGTCCAGGCCAACACAAAGGGACTCTGGCTGACAAGGTTTGCAGACAATTACAAATTGGGAGCCATTATTAACTCCCCAAGTGATGTTGACATCCTACAGAAAGACATCACTGAGACCAACAACTGGTGTCAGAACCATGGCCTTAAGCTCAATGACAAATAAATGTATCATCATCCCCTTGGGGAAAAACCCAGTTTCCATGAATTACCACATCAATGGTAGACCACTGAACACAGAAGGCATTATAAGAGATTTGGGAACACAGGTTGACAACAACCTCTCTTTTGACCACCACATCGTCACTGTGGTCAGAAAGTCCTTCTATGTGGCACATCTCATTGCTAAGGGTTTTGCATCCAGGAAAAAAAGAGGTCATTGTCTCCCTCTACTCTTCCCTCATTAGGCCAGTCATCAAGTACAATGCCCGATTTGGCATGTACCTCACTAGACACCTGCAACAAATGGAGAGTCCACAAAAGTAACTCACAAAGAGGATCCTAGGCCTTAAACACTTGTCCTAAATGGACAGACTCAAAAAAACTCCAACTATTCTGTGTCTCATACCACCTACATAGAGGCAATCTCTGCTTGACTTGCAAAGCCATGTCTGACCCAGCTCTAATAGAAATGTTACATCTAAAGAAATCTTAATCCCAACACACCACATGCTCCAGAGACTTCAACTTCATTACCACAATCAACAGAACATGCTAGAGGGACAGGATCATAACCTAGACTGCCCATGCTATGGAACAGACTTCCCATACATGTCAAACAGAGCACCTCACTGGTTGTCTTCAAGACAAATCTTGATGAGTGGATGAGAAATAGAAAATTTACCCTGGGGATCACTCCAGTGGCTCTACTCTACAAAGACACTGGGAACTAACATCAGGTGGTATGATGCCAGGGTAATCCTATGGGCTAGGCTTGTAAAGGCTCCAGGTCCATTAGTCTAGTACACATCTATGAACCTATGAACCTACAAAAATATTTTATTTGGGATTAAGCATGCTCTATTAACCATATTATCTCTCTGATCCTTGGGGGTTTCTTTAGTCTTCTTATTAAGAGTTTTCTGTGATACTGGAAGAGCTATGGTAGACAGTTAATAAAGCGATTTGTTTTTTTCACCAGCACAAATGACTTCTATCATCAGTGAACATTCTAAGTACATTAAGCATTTTTTTAAATCACATGGCGAGATAAGGACAAATTGTGGTTTGTGTCATTGCTGGATGTTGATCCATTGTGCTCTGTTGACCATCTGTTCTTCATTGCTTTAACAATGAAGTAGAGACTGCATTAGTCTACTGGGTAAAGCTTTGTGATTTAAATGTGCCACATATTACTGGTTTCCTTATTGATCCTATATACTTCTATCACTTTTACATTTTTCTTGCACTTGTGACTATTATCTACAGTGGTCACAGCTCATGCTGTTATTCTTTAGCCATGTCTCACATTATCACCTTTTTCTAGTCCACTCAATTATCCTCCTCTTGGTTTTGTATCAAGAATAAATTATTAACCTTTCCTGTTTTGTTACACCTCTTCATCAGGTCAATATGAAAACTCAGTAAGCTTTTGCCCCCTTATGTTGCCAGCCTGATAGAACTGAGTATTTTAAGGCAGCATAGTAACTGCTTATTAAAAACTCTTTTGATTGCAACTTTACTGTGATTGAGTATGAAAGATGTATAAGCATTTTTTTTAACTTGGAGGCGACCTTCTCACCACAGAAGACATCTAGTAAACACAGCATACACATATGCACATAGCACAAAGCACTTCCTCTAAACCAACTTATTCTTAAGTCGTTAAAAGACCTCTGCCTAAGTATCCCATGCTAAAGATTAAGAAACCTCTATCATTTATTCACATGGCAACTTACCTGCCTTCATCTTCCAGACCCACAGCAAGTACATGTACCTCTAAGAGTCACAAAGGTGCAGGCTCCAAGCTCTTATAGCCCACTCCAAATGGATCTAACCATGGTAATGTTTTAGTAATTGGTGGCACTATTATCAGGCCTAAGGACACCACCGCTATCACCAGGCTGGATAAGCATGGGTAACAGCTCTCTTTCCAGCCATGATCTGGAATGTAGCAATGGCTCATAGACCCCTCCATCCTAACAAATATGATTATGACCTGAAAGTGATCCACATGGGAGGCGATTGTCCTTAGGTGCTCTACTCAGAAGGACAAGTGTAAGGATATGATTGAGCTTGTTATGCATGTGTCTGAGGCAGGAAAAACCAATTGGCTTAAATGATGTTGAGATTCATAGAGAAGATAATTGGCTTTAATACTTGTCTACATAGCCACTGCCATTCTAGAGTGATCCCATATGGCTGACAAGTCTTCCTGCTTTACCATATGGTATGCAGCTTTCTTACCAAGGCTTTCTCATTCTGGCTAAAGCCTTTGTTGCCCCATAGTGCCTTTTTAGGCATAGTCCATCTGATGGACATTCCAACCTAGTAAATTTGCATGAGTCTTAACAAAAATGCCTGAACTTGTGTCTCTCCTGCAACTTGAACACATTCATACATGTGAGATTACAGCAACATGGTTTAAGTAAAAAGTAGTCCCTCTATTCTTGAGTATAGTTCTTATCACATATTCAAACCTAATGGAAATGTTGGAGGAAAATCAGTATTTCTCAAGGATATCATCACCTCACAACCAATTCCATGGGATACCTCATCTGAACTCCTAGATGTCCAATTCACCAAAACAAGACCAATTACCATTTCATATGTAGCTATGCTCCCTTCTGAAGACAATAGCTATTTTAACAGGTTAGATGAAATCCCCATTAAATCTAGCACCTTTCTCCTGAGGGATTTTAGCCATCCCCCAATAAACTGGCTGACCTACACTGCCAATGACTGGCAGGCCTATTGCTTCCTTGACATTATAAAAACGTACTCTCATTTACAAACAGGAAACCATCCTAAGCAGGGCCTCGATATCCTTGCTCTAGTACTCATAGACATGGTTGCTTCTTCTTGCACATATCCATATGCACCATCTACCCTCTGAACTCAGATCATAAATTAGTGGTATTTTTTCTTTAAAATTCATGGCACTTCCTCTATAAACACCTCTGTGTCTACAGACTTCTCAAAAACAAGTCTTCTTCAGTTATTTGATGACCTTAATAAAGTTTGCTGTAATCCTCCTCAAATGGATCTCATTGCTAAAGCTGGTGACTATGCCTTTGACTTCTACTTCCAGATAAATAGTTGTATTTATAAGGCAGTCCCTTTACACACCATATATAAGGAAGTTTAATTACAAATCTATGTTGGAATACCCATGTGAATAAATTCTGTTTCATGAGAAAGAAATTGCTTAATGCTTATAAGACGTCTCATTCTATCTACCATAAGAGCAGGCTTAAATAAACTAGTAAAGAGCTTAGGGAACTGTTAGAAACTCAAATCTGAGTATGAACTTAAAATAATCTCTAAAACCAAAAATAACTACAAATCGATATGTAACTATGTCAGGAAGTTAAGAAATATCACCCAATAATGTTCAGAGTTAGTCACAATGATACTGCACACTCTGACCCAAAGTAAATAGTTATTATCCTAGATGACAAACTTAGAGCAAATTTTACTCCCCCAAGGTCAAAAACTATTCCACATACTCTACAATCTCAGTCAAACCCTTAGATTACCATGGAACAAGTTGTGTTAGCCATCTCAAAAGTTAGGAGCACCTTATCCACACACACACACACACACACACACACACACACACACACACACACACACACACACACACACACACACACACACACACACACACACACACACACACACACACACACACACACACACACACACACACACACTAATAATATATCATGTTGCTTGATAACCAGTGTCAAATGTAGCCTATCTGAACCCCTACTTAACCTCTTTAATCTAAGCCTCTCCACTGGTTAAATTTCTGAAGCCTGCAATATAGCCACTGTAATGCTGTTAGAAAAGGGTAGCCTGGCCATGGACTCCAGTAACTATAGATCCATTAGTCTCATCACCCTCAAATGTAAAGCTATGGAGTATATTAACTCAGATCCCATTAATCTGGATATTGAAAATCTCTTAACCCTGTTCCTTTACCCACTTGACATTCTTCCCTGTTCCTTTACCCACTTGACATTCTTCTTTAGCTTTATACATTTTATTGTTAAAGTAACCAAAGCAGTGGAAAGCAGTTATGCAGTGCATACAGCATATTTTGATATGGCCAAGACCTTTGACACTATCCCCATTAAAGGCTTTATTGACAGATTTGTAAATCTGAATATAAATCCTTATGTTGTGCAGCTGATAGCTAAGTGACAAAACCCATGTGGTCAGAGATGCAGGTGCCACTTTTGAAAGCAAAAATGTAATAGTGGTTTACCACAGGACCCAGTGCTGGGACCTCTGTTATTTGGCATCTGTTTCTCAGACCATTAAGCCCACACTGATATCTTATGGTTATCTAAGTTTACAGATGACTGTAGATTGGGTGTTGCTATTTCTTCTACTGAATCACAAGTGCTCCAACATGGGTTAGACCATGTTTACAAATGGTGTAAGGAAAATGGTTCAATGGTTCAATGATTCAAGGAATACACTAATTCAAATAAAATGTGAAATGATTTAGCATAATGCATGTTGATAAACAAAAGATTTTCAAGTACAATATAGGTGATACACCCCAACAATTAGACACGGATCTAGGCACTCCTTTTTTAATTACTTATAATTTAAGCATCACATCTACACAGTAGTTCAGAAAGTGTTCTGTCTAGCTCATCTAATTTCTAAAGGCATCTACACTAGATCCAAAGAAATCTTAGTCCCCATTCCCCATTTACTCACATCTTACCAGACCCATTGTTCAATATAATGTACCTTTTGTCATGCATTTGCCTAAAGATATCCCTCAACTTGACAGACCTCAGAGATTTGTAACTAAAAAGATCAGTGGCTCCAAACTTTACTTTTGAAATATCAAAGTTTATGTATAAGGACAGACTGGCAGCCCTTTCTATGTACTCAGCCTCTTAGAAACTTCTCTATAGAGATGTGTTTAACCTTTCAAGATATGAATGGATGCAATCCTCTTTCACCTCATATTCCTTCAGAAAACTAATAGCACCTTAAATACCCAGCTAAAGGAACTAGTCATCTGTAGATAAATAATTTGCATTGGTGTAACACATTCATATCCCAACATATCCCTCATCTGTGGTACAAACTTTTGTTAGAAGAGCAATATTGCACCCTTTCTTCCTTTAAAATAAACCTAGACAACTGGATATGCAGTGTTGAATTCCCTCCAGTCAGTCATTTCTTTCCTGCCTTTAGGCTAGAGATAACTTTAAAACTGGGGGTTGAGGCTAGTCTTGTAATGGTCTACAGACTGACTTGTGAGAATTTAACTATGAACCTATAAACTCTAGCCATAAAGACAGATCACAGTTTGGTAAGCAATTATATTACCTGTGTATTGAAAGCAAAGAGCTCTGACTCCATTGATCTCTGCTATCACACATTTTGTCTGATTCTCAGCTACAAAAGCAATTCTTTGTCCTTTATTTAAATATTTCATTTTCTGTGACACTAGAACTCCTTTCAGTAGAGTATCCTATGTTGTATCTGTCATGCTTTTGTTCTGTATAGATGGATGGTAGTACTTCAAGGCTTCCTTATGGTTCCCCAAACCCTGTCTCCTTGAAGAGACATTCTCAGAGCCCCCTAACTTCCAATGCTGAACTTCCTGATTACTATTTTTATATGAGAACACTACCAATGAATTTTCCAGGCATGCCCTGGCAATGAATCCTTCATGTTGGGAGAGTTCTCCTTTCTTCAAGTTTGTTTGATCATAAATTTGATGTAACATCAGGGGTGCAAGGTGTTTATGGGTTGCATCCACATACAAAAACATTGCCTTTTGATTTCTTATGTAGATTTGATCTCTAGCAGTCTGATTCAATGGGTTGAGTCCTCATTGAGTAAATCCATGAGACTTAGTTTCAAGCATTATTTTGATGTATTATTCAGAAACTGACAGTCAGCAAATTCCTTATCTCAATAAAAATTTAGGTAGTCTGTATGTGTTCCTCAGTTTGTGCAGGAAGATTAAACTTCTGTGTTTGTACCATACTGCTGAAGTGAATGCAATGAGTAGTAATTCTTAAAGTATGGTTGGATAGGAACTGCTGATGGCAAAAGCTGATCCTTTAGTGTATTTTCTACAAAAGTAGCATCATCTTGTAAAAATGTAACACCTCCACTCTGGTAAGGGTAGGGAGCATGCCTGTATGCATTATGTTGTCTGAAAGTCTGTGTTTTAGCTTTGTGCTGAACTTATATCTTTGTGGTTATTTTTCATGGTTAATGTTTCATTTAACTGTGTTTTTAGTGGAGTATGTCTGCAGTACTTTTTTCATGTTTCAGTGATTCTGTTGCTCCTGCTTTAGTATGAACCCATCTTCAGATTATTAAATTGCGTACTTGGCATGTCCGATAGAGTTTGACATGAATATATGCCATATCCTTCTTTTAAGTCATGTGGTGCAGTGGCACATCACACAGGAAGTCTGGTATGTGTTTGAACATGGATGAAGTAACTATCACTGTCCCTGTGAGAGCTTTTAAACTTCAGTGCCTAAAGCTGCATGCAGGCTTATGCTGTGCCTATTTTTTCTCATTTAGCAATAAGAGGTGACACTTCTGCATTTCTTAGATTAATATTAATCTTGTTAGGGCAGCACAGTTGTGTGGTGGTTATCATTTTCATCTCACAGCCAGAGGTTCTCACATTGAGTTCTCAGATGGGTTCCTTTGTGTGGAGTTTGCATGTTTTCATGGGTTTTCTCTGGGTGTCGTGGTTTCCTCCTGAAGAAATGCAGTAGCATGATTAACAGCTTTATATTCTACTTGTATGCAGTTATGGTGTGGATGTGTCTCTGATGTGGAACAAAGGTCTGGTAATCTACCTTTGTCCCTATTCCCTTGCCTTGTAAACTCAATGAATGGTAGAGGCTGCTTCTAGAGTGACTCTGGATATCAAATAAAACGTATGAGCCTGGATGGCTGAATTTCTCCTTCTCTTTCAGTTTTTACAAATCCTGTTGAGCCAGAATTAAGTATGCACACTCTGTATCCTCATAACAAGCCTTTTTTGCAGTCTTTGACCTTGTTTGCTGCACAGTAGCTCTAAATCCATCACTGTTTTTTTTTTATCCTTGCATTCAGTGTGAGCTGGAGACACTGCTGATTTCCTTTCTACTGTTATTCTCCCACACCACTACTACAGACTGCTCTGGTTCCTTCAGGTTCTGGGTCAGCTCTTTCCATCTAGCCAGTCATTACCCATAACCTTTATTAATTTTACATTTTTTGACCGGGCTAGTCCAACTGGATATATGTCCATTTTCAGTAGAGGCCCGGGGAGATAAGCTCCACATTAAGCTAATAAAACAGGACAGCAAAAACTCAAAAAATATTTCAATATATTATTCATGAAGATTTTCATCAAAGAACCTAATTTTACAGAAAGTGAGTACAGAGTTTAGCACAGCAATACAGAACTATTTACATGGTAAAGGATATGACATTCAACATAAAGTATGTTAGGAAAGAAAGTACAGATTGAAATGAAGTATTCAGGTTGTCTTAAAAATATAACTCTAAAGAACAAGAGAGTTTGGATATATACACTTAAACAAATATTACACTCATAGTAAAAAAGATAGTTGGTCTATATACAAGGTGGAGGACTTTTGGTCACAGCAGAATGAATCTACAAAGAACATACTCCCTGGGAGTAGGAGACTAAAATGGGAGTAAGGGAAGGATTACTAATCCCACAGTATGGGTTTTGGTGAGAGGTATACAGTAATGTTGTACTGGGGAGTGTTAGTACATGGGCATAGCCATTGTGTTTTTAGGATTTTTAGTTGCTTTTTGAAGAGTGGTAATGATGACAGAGATACAAGTTTGCTGGGAAGCCTGTTCCAAATCTTCCCCACAGAATTTGAGAAAAGAGAATCACCTGCTTTGTTATGGGATTTCTGGATGGTAACCAGTAGTTTATTTGCTGAGCGAAGTGTAGTCTAATCTAAGAGTAGTAGTAATCTAAGTCTTGTCTACCAGTTTTCATGATTCTACAATCTGCAATGGGTTCAGAGTACAACCCTATAACACTTTTCCTTGGAGACTGAAACTTTGTCACTATCTGTCTACCATCTCCTTTAATTCACAAGGAACATCACCTCTCAGGCCTGTTTTACAGCAACAACAACAACAGTACATCCCCTTTCCTAATCATGGAATTGTTGTGTGCTTCAGTTACATAGTCTTTCAGCTTTACCCATTTTGTGTCTTTATTTTTTCAGTATAGCCTCCTGCAGCAAAGTTACAACAGTTTACAACATCTATAGACTCTCAGATATGATCCTTCCTATATCAAGAGCCAAAAAACACATACATAAGTGACAATATTTAATGGTAAAACATCCGCTGTGGTTATCTCTGTGCAGCCATCCATCTGATTAGATATACTTACACCTCCCTGTAGTATGACTCAAAATATGGAAGAATGTCAGTAATGCAATAAACAATTCCGCAACTGCAGAAAAGAGGGCTACCTAGATGGAAGAGCTCCAAACATTGCCAGTCAGAAAAGACAACAAAAGAAAGAGAACTTGTTTAAACAATGCAATGACACATTGAATAGTCTTTAAAATTTTCACAAGAGTGACATTACCAGCTAGTAAAAGAGTACAAAGCAGATCAAGCAAGCCCAACTATATATGGGGAATGGTAATAAAAGAAGTTAGGAGGTAAGAAAAAAAGAGCAACACCCAAGCAATCCACAGACATGGGTGCCATATGGCTGTCCTCTTGCATTTATTAGAGCCAGATATGGCACATCATACAACTATCAATAAGCTGAAAGTGCTACCTGCAGGACAATATAACATATTTCTTGTCCCCCTGGAGAAAATCACTGTGAATTTCTAGGGTAAGATCCCTCTAGGCATGTTTTGTAAAATGAGAATACTACCAACTACCTCAGCAACTTAAAATAACATTGTCTTTCCTACTAATTGTTCAATATCCTGTCCAGTTAAATGACCACCCCCCAGAAAAAAATGAGGGATAGTAAATGAGGAGGAAAATGTGACAGGAATCTGGTACTCTCACCTGTGTCCTTTTCAAGATCAAATGATAGATACATTATTGAAAAATGCAGTTCTTGTGTATTACAACTTTGCAATTTACACTCTGCTCTGAAATTACCCTGTATTAGTGGGATGCATGATTAAATCAAAGTGTAATCATATTTAGCCGCATAATTATTAAAATATATTATACACTTCATACATTGGGCCTGCACATGCCTGGATGTAGAAACAAGCACAACTAAGTACTTTAGGACCTCATCTGAGCACCGAGCTTGAGGTATCAGTATATTACACCATATCTCTACAGCTGTTGGATGTTTCATTTACTAACCTATCCCCACCCAACCTCCTACCCCCAGGTTTCTCATTAGGCTCATCCTCTCTTTCCTCTTTGCATGATTTTCATTCTTGTGATATTTTATTACCTCTTTCCATTGTTATTTTTTTCATTCTTCCTTACAACCTTTCCTCATTCCAGCCATTTTTCCCATTTATTCTTCATGTCAAAAGACCTGTTGTGTTGTTCATGCTTCTGTGCTGTTTAATACCTGTGCAGTTTTGAGTGATGATGAATTTAAATTCTGTACTCAACAATACAATAACATTCATGTTGATTTCTTCCCACCTGCTGTCCTCTTTTGATGCCCCATATACAGAATTTCCAAGTATGTACTGCTTCCTTTGGAAATGTGTTTTCCCAAATTGTCTGGTTCTGTTTCAAGTCTTCTTGTGGCATCTGTAGTCCAAGAATGTGCATGCCATTCCTGCCTCTTGACACCTCCAGCATCTACTATCCTTATTTCTGCCTTACTATACCAATCTCATGGGGGTTAGATACCATCTAGGTAATGTTCTCAGGTTTTGATCTCCCACTTGGTGTACTTTATACATATGGTTAATTGTCTGAATTGTCTTCTTCCAGTGTAACTCTCATCCATCTATCCTTTTTTATCCAAGTGTTTCTCATTCTGTCTTCTTTGACCTTTGACCTTAGACCTTCTTTCCCTTAGCTCTTCATAGATCAGTTTGGTCCTTTACTTCTCTAACCTCTTCCACTTCCTCCAGAGCATCATCCTCCATACTGTTACACTCCCCCTCCCTTTTCCTTTCTACTGTTGTCTTATCTGTATTATTTTTCCTAGCTGTCACTGATTACCAGGTAATTCCACCATTGTGCTGCTGACATACTATATTGTTGTATTCAATCCTGTGTTGCTTTAAATCTTTCATTGTCATCCTATTTTCTGCATAACAAATCTTCCTTTTGAACTATCAAACTTCTACTCCAGAATTCTTGATATTTCCTTATTCTTGACCCAATTTTCTGTTTCTCATATGTTTTTGGGTTCCCTTCACCCAACTTCATGCATCCCATTTGTTTTAATGCCACTTCATTTACGACCTATAGTAAGCTTCTCCATGCCTCGCTGCAACCTTACTCTCTTTTAACTAACCTCTATTTATGTTTTCTATTCAGTGAATTATGTAAAATCAGTGCATATATAAGGATACATGATAGCTTCCAGTCCCCTTTTCCTATTCATTCTCATTTGACCTTGCTCACTCTTTTCCCCTTACCTTTATTGGCAAAGTCCTTTTTTTCTTATTTACATTTGTTGCAGCCTTTTGTTCCTAAAGTCTATTTGTATGTTGTGGAGTAGAAATGGAAGGCTACTGGTAGCATCACCATCCTTGCTGTATTAATTCTCCCAAGCAATATATAAGTCTTACTGTCCTCTGGAAAGTATCTGTATCATTTTTCCAGAGTCTTCTAAGTTTTTCTCTATTGCCTCACTTTTACCATGCTCTCACTTTGAGCCATAGATACTTGGGGAAATCCTCATCTTTTATTTGTTATTTATTTATTTTGATTTACCAAGAAACTTCAGCTGGACAGAAGGCATGTTTTCCCTGCAGGCCCAGAGAGAAAAGCTCCGCACATATAAAGTTAAAGAAATATATATTCTACTGACATATTTTCACATTCTATGCAAGCAGTAAGACATTATTTGTACATAATAGTAAGACACAGTGATTAAAAAAGTCCCTGAATATACTTAATAGAATCAATACTATTTTTGGAGTGTTTATTCAATAGTTTTACTAATGGGGTGATTCAACAGAATTTTTAGTACAACACTTGTTATGGTAGGAGTGCTTGTTGGTATTCTCATTCTGGAGTGTAACAGCAGCATAGCCACAAGCAAAGAAGGAGTTGTTTAAGTTTAATTATGAAGATATATGGGTTTTCGGTGAGTCTAATTGGAAGTGAATAGAGTTTCCAGCCTTGTACAGATGACTGGAATACTGAGCATCTCAATCTATGCTGTCAAACTTTTGAACCATGAGGAGATGTTTATCACTAGAATGGAGGTGCCAGCTGGGGGCATACCTTTGTAGCAAAGAACATCCTTTTGGGTGATACATTAATGACAACTTTGCATGTATTACTAATTAGTAAATACTATGGTAGTAATACAACAACAAATACTGAAATATCTAGTCGCAATCATTGCCTTACATAAACAGCTTATTCTATCAACTTTCTAAGTTTGTAAGAGCAATACTTAAAATTGTCTCTATTTTTGGCCTTTGTCCCCCCATTTTGTATGGCATTGTGCATATTTCTTGCTCTAATAGGTTGAGAGGTATGCGGCCCTGCCCCCTTGACCATTTGCAGTTCAAAGTTTTGAAACTTTGAGCTTGTGAAGGGACTCTATATATATTTACACACACACACACATATATATATATATATATATATATATATATATATATATATATATATATATATATATATACACATATATATATATATATATATATATATATATATATATATATATATATATATATATATATATATATATATATATATGTATATATATATTTACAGGTATACTTCAAATGACTGAAAACTCATTTCATAGAATTTAATTTGACCAAGACCAAATTACCTAATTTTCAAAATACTGAAAACTCATTTCAATGAATCTCGTTTAATTTCATTTTAAGCCATAGACATGATGTGGGTTTCCCTTCATCTGTGACTTACTTGTCATAAAAACAATTACTGTAACTTAAAATGCTGACTGTCAGAATACCAATAGTCATGTTGAAGGTAGTGTTGTAGTGTTTCTAAATATGGGTATGTCTCTGCATTTTTATGTAAAGTATCTAAAGTAATATGGAGGATGTTTTGTGTGTTCCCAGCAGTAGTGGTGGTGTGTAGAGTACTGTATGGTAAGTAAAAGGTATATGCCCTTTTCTCCACTGTAGTGTGATCCTGGGGTTAGTATATATATATATATATATATATATATATATATATATATATATATATATATATATATTTAGATAGGTCTACCTGAAAATGCCAAAAGTCCTAAACGCCGACAACGGAGATGATCAGCAGTTGAAAATCCCGAAGCTGAGAACACCGACATGTTAAGGTAAGTGTGCGATAGTGACGGACTGTAGGGTAAGCGGCAGATTAAGATAGTTAGGGTTAGGGTGCGGGTCAAGTGATTGTGCGATAGTGACAGACTTTAGGGTTGGGGCGGGTTAAGTGAGTTAGGGTTAGGGTGCGGGTTAGGTGAGTGTGCGATAGTGACGGACTTTAGGGTTAGGGTTTGGCTTAAGGTTAGTGCATAGATAGTTGTGTATGTAAGGTTTAGTGTAGGTTTGTAAGGTTTTTGATGTGCTTGTGTTGTGTGTGTGCTTTTTGGACAGGGGATTTGTTTTGTTTGTTGACTGTCGGGATTGCGGTTTGTCGGGCATATGAAGTTTCGTGTTTTTGAACTTTCGGTTTTGTGGTGTCGGTGATTTCGTTGTCGGTGTTTTCAGGTAGACCCATATATGTGTGTGTGTGTATATATATATATATATATATATATATATATATATATATATATATATATATATCGAAATATATATATATTTAAGGGGGTGTGGGGGAGCCCCCACATACGGGGTTGTGGGGGGCATAGTTTTAGTTTGGTGTTATATTGTCTGCTTTCTGTTACGAGGGTAAATAAGTAGTTTTTAAGTTCTGGAAAGAGTTAGTCATTGGTGTTGTAAGTGTGCATGTCCATGGTTTAAAATTTAGTATTTTGAAATTCAGCATTGTAAGCTTTCAGTAAAATGAGAGTCAGTATTTTAAAAATTAGACAATTTGGTCTTGGTCAAATGAAATTCTGTGAAATGAGTTTTCAGTCATTTGAAGTAGATCCATATATATATATATATATATATATATATATATATATATATATATATATATATATATATATATATATATGTATATATATATATATATATATATATATATATATATATATATATATATATATATATATATATATATATATGGGTTTGTATGACTTCATCAAGTTTTCAGAAACTTGAAATTCATATAATCAAGACCATATGATCTAGTTTCCGAAAACTCAAATAAAAAAACTAAATCTGCATTTTTGCAAGGGGCCGCATTTAGGGGGGCTATGCACCCACAGAGCTGCAAATTATATAAATACCACTCTGAGATTATACTACAGTGAGGAATTAGGTAAATTCCCCATTGGAGCAGTTCTCTGTAGGTTATGGTACAATGGGGTTTGGGGAATTTACACTTTTTCTCACTGTAGTGCAATCTTGGAGTTTGTATATTGAATTGCAGGGCATGTGGGGGACACATCCACCCACATGCTGACCCTCCTGCAAAAATGTAGCTTTGTTTTTTTTCTTTTATTTTGAGTTTTCAGAAACTCAATCATATGGTCTCAGACATATGGATTTTGAGTTCCAAAAACTCATTGGAAGTTATATGGGTGACACAATGGCACAGCAGATGGTGCTGTCACCTCACAGCAAGAGGTTCCCTGGTTCAATTCTCACCTGGGGTGCCTTCTGTGCAGAATCTGCATGTCCTCCCTGTGTTTGTGTGAGTTTCCTCCAGGTGTTCCAGTTTCCTCCCACATCAAAAAGACATACAGTAAGTGGATTGGACACTCTAAATTGTCTATAGGTGTGAGTGTACATGCAAATAGATGACACTCAGTTAATTGATCATTATATCAAACAGAGAGCATTTCAGTTTCATACACCTGTGACTGCATAACTGTTGTTGACAAGGAAAAGCATTTCATTAATGCAGTACAACAGCATGCTATTTTAGTATTACAGCCCAGAAATCATATTTTCTTTATCCCAGACAGGGAAATTGGGTACATTCTAATCATTTGTGACCACTGTGATGATTTCAGTGCCTTCCTACAACAGTTTTCCGTGTTATCAACCCACAATGGGTGTATTCTTCCATGCTACTCCTTTGTAGAGTTCCCACTGTACCATCCCTACTTTAATAGGTACACTTGCCAGACATTTTCCTAAAGAGCATTCCTACAATAAGACTTAGCAAACATCCCTCCACCCCACCCCAGGGTGGCTGAATCAAAATCAGTTTTTCACACCCAGCTCTCACTTTCCTGCTGGTTTTTCCATTTCTTTGGCCAGAACATGAACACAGGTTGCTTGGGCCATAACCAGTAATTTTTCTCTCTACATCATAAAGCCATTGTTGACTTGTGAATGTTTATGACTGTCTATTTTCTTCATCTGCCATCAGATTTTGACCTTCTAATGGAAGCATTCTTATTCACTTGTAATACTAAAACTTCCACGCTGGAAGGCATATTGTTACAATATAACTATACGTCTTCTCTGACAAAGTTAAATGTTCATCATGAAAAACAGACTAATATTGCCCACAAATCATCCAAGTGCCACTTATGGGATCCAGAGATCAAACTACAGGCAAAACAAATAGTTAGCTGTTTCAGAACTATAATCTCTCCACCATCTGCATGACATACAATATATATTTTACTATAGCTGCTTACTAATCGTTCAATATTGTCATTTTCATAATTAACATTGTTACTAGATTTCGATTGTTCTCTGCCTGAGGGGTAACATGACAGAATGTTTACTCCGCTTGTGCTTTTGAAAGGAACTCTGATGGCATATGCCATAATATGCTTGTAAGGCTGCCGGCATGCCATAATGTACTTGTAAGGTTACTTTCCATTAGAAAATGGACATTTCAAACAGTAGACCTCCACTGGTTGCTCAAAGTTGTAAAGGGGTGAAACTACAAAGAAAGTCCATTGAAGAACAAGTGAGCTTATTCATGGGTCATAAGAAAAAAAAAGCCTCGAGCCACCTTTTCTTTGTATGCATTTTCAACTCAATAACCACAGTTTTCAATAATAAAGAAACAAAATATCTTCTGAAATCTAAACAATAACTGTTCCAGCTCTCTAATTCCCACTCATATGTTATTATTTATTTAGTTAGTTAGTTAGTTAGCTAGTTAAGAGTTAACCATGGTAAAAGTTTAATCCTAATGGACCATTATCAGGCCAACTTGGAAGATACAGAGCAACAGTAGGTAAACAGATGAAACATATACAACAATTGAAATTAAAGATTAATATTACTAGATAGGGAGATACAATGCTAACAGTCCAGAGCATGGAAAAGGCATTGAGAGCAGCTATGAAGTTTGCAATTGTGCAAAAACATTATGGATAAGAATAAAAGCAGCAAAATATAAAACCATAGATTTTATCACTTAGGCATGCAAATATTAGTTTTATGATAAGGAATAAAGTAGTAGAAAAGAATAAAAATAGGTAAAAGGAAACACTGGTGATGGAAAGCATAGTGGTATCAACAGTATTTACAAAGTTAGTATCATAATGAGAGATGCCAAGTAGGTTGATATTTTGTTTGGATAGCTGAAGAATTAAATATGTTACAAAAGGAATCTGGATAAAAGCTATACAGATGTTCTGGCACTTTGTATGAACAGATGCATTTAGCTTCTTTAAAAATGCGGTCCTTAAATTTGGTGCAAGATTTTGGTGTATGACTTGCAGTTGTTTTAAACGTGTGCTAAGGGATTCTCATATCTTAGGGACAATGAGGAAAAAGCAATATTTGATGCATTGAACCTTATTGTGAGGGGTTGATATGGCAAGTGAGTTTGGGCGGGCATAGATCTATGATAATATGATCAGGATCTATTAGTCAGACAGAAAGGGGTCTAGCATCAGGAGTTTAAAAACAAGGGAAACTTGGAGATGTTGTTCCCACTATTTAACAGTTAGCTATTTTCCTTTTGTAATGGTATTGCAATAATCTTCCCTATTGGGGAAGAGGGTAATAAATCAACAGATTTTGTTTGAAATTGTGCTGACATAACTGATGAGACTCCTGAGATTCAAGCAAAGCTACAAACGCTCTGTTCCTGATAGCATTTCTACCACTGTTTAAGAGGAACTGTGAAATTGTTTTTGATTAGAGCAAGATTTTATTGATATTTTTAATATTATTATTATTATTATTATGTATTGGAATTTTAGTGGTGGGCAGCAAGCCAGCAATCAAGGTATCTTAACAAATTAATTAACTCAATGGCATATCGACTGTCATTTATTATGTTCCCTTTAGGTGATATAACAGAAATCTTCTGTTGTATGCCAAGTAGTGTGGCTTTTGTTTACTTAAAATTTTGAAATAGCCCATTATACTGCATTCAAGAAGAAAGAGGTCTGAGGGCTTTTGTTTCTAATGAAGATGGTAATGTATTTGATCAGCAGATTACCCGGTCATCTGCACAGTGTGTGATTAAGAGATGAATTAATTCAGCTGGAAGCCTGTTGAAAAAATATAGCATAGCAGTGGTAACATAATAGAAGAGAGTAGAGCAAAACAGAACTCTGGGGACACCTATGAAGGACAGTGTGTACTGGGAAGTGTTATAACATATTTATAGTGAGACTATTCTGCTAGAAGTGATTGAAACATATGAGGGCCTTTGGACAAATTCCTATAGCTGAGCAAGAGTTAAATAACAGGGTGCAATTAGTGAGGTGGAATGTTTGCCTTCAGGGAGTGCTGCCTACTATTTCAGTTAAAATATACTTAATTGTTTTTTTCATCCAGAATTTGTACCAATGTGAACCAGTAAATTTACACACTTACTAAATTTTCAGTGAGAATAACATAAGCTGAAGAAGAACTTGTTCAAAATTACTTTCTGATGAGTCTTCAATTACATCTAAAATTGATCAGGGTCACTTTGAATTACCAACTTGTTGGAATATTTTCTTTCCAGGTGTAGATGAGAAATTGGACTGTGTTGTCTTTACTGTATTTGAATTCCTGCTCTTCTGAAGCTCACAGTTATGATCCTTAAACCTTCAGTAACTACGAACACATTTGCAGACATTTAGTTGAAGTGGAACTGTTTCCTAAAATCAGGCCTGCATGGACAAAACACTAAAATCTCTTTTATTTTATAAAGTTCAATATTCAATGTTCAAATATTAAGACATACTGTTTAAAGAATGTTAGAAGAAGCCAGATAAATGAATAGATGTAATATTTATTTACAATCAGATAACTGGGTATATTAACTGGGTCTATATTATAACATCAAAATCTACAAAGATCGAATGTTATAATATCGACCCCATAATGTCGAACTCTGAAAACAGTGAAGGTGTAGGACACCAAATTCTTTCCCAGGGAAAGAATTCGGTGGGCCATTGCTATGGCTTCGCTGTTTTCAGCGTTCGATATGTTGGAACATTACGGGTCGTGTTCAGGTAAGTGTGCGATTATGTGTAAGTTAGGGTTAGGGGGCGGTTTAGGTGAGTTATGGTTAGGGAGTGGGTCAGGTAAGTGTGCGGTTGTGTGGATGTTAGGGTTAGGGCGCGGGTCAGGTAAGTGTGCGATTGTGTGTAGGTTAGGGTTAGGGGGCAGGTTAGGTGAGTTAGGGTTAGGGCACGAGTGAGGTAAGTGTGTGTTTGTGTGTAAGTTAGGGTTAGGGGGTGGGTTAGGTGAGTTAAGGTTAGGACGCAGGTGAGGTGAGTGTGCGATAGTGGCAGACCTTAAGGTTAGGGTTGGGTTAAGGTAAGTGGATAGCTAGTACTGTATGTAAGGTTTAGTTTAGGTTTAGGTGTAGGATTTTAAGTGTATGTGTGCGGATTGCTGTTTTTTGTCTGTGTTTGTGTTGTGTGTATGTTTCTCGGAATAGTGAATTTTTTCCCTGGGAAAAAATGTGCTATTCTGACTGTTCGATGTTTTCGGATTTCGGTGTTTAGAGTTCGATATTATAACATTCGATCTTTGTAGTTTTTGATGTTATAATATAGACCCATATTAACTTTTCCAAACTATAAACTTATTGCTTTTTCAAAAAATCGTGATGCATTTGGCTTCAGTTCATTAGGACATGGATTCTTGTGTCGCAATTGTAAAACACTTGCTCTCGGTGTAAGTGACCACTTAGATTGAGAGCAGGCTGAGAGTAGGTGTTTTGGAATCTGGTCACCATAAAAAGCCTGGTTATAGATAGGCCTTACACTGAAGTGAGTCACTTACTCTGAAAGCAGGTCTTTTGTAATCAGGGCAAACTTACACAGACAGCAACTGTTTTGAAATGTGGCCGTTAGTGTTATTTACAAAGAACCTCTCTTTTTATGCTTTAAAATAGTTTTTAGAAAATTAATGAATTTTCCAAATCCATCCCACATTCATTCCTTTTGAATTTCCAGTCACCTTATTAATTACCTTTATGTTATCTGCTTATTGTGTTTAATGCTATATTCCTTATAAGGTTCAAACGTATTCAGTTTACTTTGCATTCCTTAGAATGCGACCTTTAAATCAGCATAATTTGCTTTATCGTAATTGATATCTTAATGAGGTTTTAAGGGAAGGTAAGTAGTGGTGTTCTCATTTCAGTTTTTTTAGCAAATGTATTAATCTCAGCTTCCGATGTCATTACTCTTTAATGCATAGGTAGTTCTTACTAATTAGTTTAGAATCAGAATCTAATGCTCCTAAAGTTGTACAATGGAAGCATTTTAAAATATGAAAAATCAGGTGTGAAATAGAAATGTGCCAGTACACACTATCAAACTGATGTTTTCCATTCTCCGTGTTCTATACATAATAATGCCAAGAAACATGGATAAGTAAGACTGTGAGAGAGAAAAAGAAAGCAACAGTGAGGGGGGGATGCTGTGGATAGAGTTCCTAATTAGCTAGGTAGATGGTCTGACCAGAATTAAATTAAGCCACCAGACAGACCAAATAAATGTACAGAAATAAGTAGCACAAGATTGATAAGGAAAGTTTGACTAACAACAGCAGTGATCATTTAGTAATAAATGTTGCAAGACATGCTACAGGCACATAGCCAATAAAAATGAATGAGTTTCTAGCTGGGGGGTCCTAATGCCCTGTACAGTTAAGGCACTGTTGTAAGTACATTACATAATCTGATCACTTGTATTAGGGGAAAGGGATATAGTGGGTATAATCAGAGAAAGGTGGGACAGTTTAATGGTAATGTTGTTTTATCCTACAAAGTGATCTGACTAAAATATTTCACTGTGTTTACTAAGTGCCCAGTACAGGCTGTTATACTCATATATGTTGAGTGTAATCACTTAAAGGGGCTCTGCACTGCATGGTTAGTCTACCAGCATGACAGTAGTATAATTTGTAAACCTGGGTAGCATTACTGTAATATTTAGAACACAATGTTTGCAATGGTATCTGACTGTCTGCAGCTACATAAGCAGGTGCTTATTGGTCCCTGCAGTCTGTTAGGGCGGGGGGGTGCAGTGCAAATATGATCTGCAGTCTTCACAGCCATGGTGATGGCCAACTGATAGCAATTTTCAGCTGACATTGCCATTGCAGTAGAGTGAGAATTATTATCATACCATGCTAATGAAGGGATCACTTCCTATTTGTGGGATCTCAGCCACATCATGGCTTTGACTGGGGTATAGTGTGGTTGTGACAGGATGGTTATGCACAGTGTAAATCCCACTGGCATGTGTTATTGCATCTCTTATTATTTTAATGTTTATTTGGTGTCATCAGTAAAATTAATGGTGGTGTCATTGTTCAGTTATATTATGCTTAGCAACACATTGCCATTTCTTGGGCTTTCATCACCTGACTGCATTAGTTATTATAGTACACCCATGATACCACTTCCATAAATTCCTGTCCCTGCTCCACAGTTTAGTCAGCAAAAATGCAAATATCATGCAACACTGCGGATCCCATTTTGCCTAAATTCCATTTACAAAAAGATTTAAAAAAAGAAAAGTTATCTCACTGACATAAGAAATCCAGTTGCACAGAAAATAATAATAATAGAACAGCCAGTTACAAATGTAGCTGTATTACTTTTCAAGTGTTTTCTGTTTCTTGACTGAAAGAGTTCACAGAAAATTTTTTTCAGTTTATTTAATATGATGCTATGGTCTCTGTGTGAATACCCTCAGCAATGATAAGTCCCATAAATCTTCTTGTAATTAACACATTTTGAGAAAGATTATTCATCAAAGGATTATGCTTTAACAGAAGACACATGATAGATTTATAGTGAAAAGGAGGTGGTACACTTTCTCTATTGTTGTGCGACAATGGAGTTGCATATATATATATATATATATATATATATATATATGACATGTGGGATGGGTATATCTTCGCACAAGGGGGGTGCAAGGCAGCTTGTCCCTGCAAAAAAAAAAAAATGAAAATGTGTTAGCTAAAAGTGTTTATCAGCTATTTTCATGCTTGTATTTGTCTGCTGAAAAATAATCCTTCAAAGAATAATCATGAATCCTAAATCCTGCACATTTATACATGAACATTTCAGTGAAAATATATATTTTCCATGCTCATACAGTTTTACAATCTGCAGTTGTGGTCTTGTTTCCCTTCAAAGTTAAACATTTCTTTTCTTTTTCTGTTACCTGTTGTTATGATAGGAGGTACTGCCAGCCATGCCAGGAGAAATAGGGCAGTGGATTTGTAACATATTCCAGCATAACTAGCTGGAATTTTGTAAAAGAAAAAAATATGTCATTTGTATATCAAACTGATTTGCACAGATGCTTGTGCTGAAAATGTATTTGTGAGGTTTGTTCATATTAAAAGGTATCAACAGTGTGCCCTACTGGAAGGAAAAGAAATGTATATGCATTCTTGTAACTGTTTAAACATATACATTGTAACAGCATATACTGGAAGTTAAGAGGTTAATCTTAATCCAACTGACTTTGCAAAATATTTTTGAAATTACTTTATGGGTTAAGCCATAAATATGTTATCTCACAGTTTTGAATGGAGCCAAAGATGCAATGTCTATGTTAAAGACAAGTTGGTAGCTCCTGTAGGAAGAGTGAAATGGTTATATGGCATTATGACTTCCCGCAGCTGCACCACATCTAAGCAACGCTCTATCTGTGTGTATTGTAGCACATAGGTGCTAAACCCTGGTAGCTTATAGTGATGTCACATGACCAGATGTGCGTGGTGTCATTCTGTATAGAAATAATGTTTTAATATTAGGGAAGACTGAAGTCTCAGCAGCATTCTGTATTTTGTGTTGGATCTGACAACAAGGGCCACTCACCTGTTTTGTCTTGCTCTATTCAGTAAGTAGGAACAGTAATTCTTTTAGTCAGTCAGGAATAGATAGTGAGACTAGCTAAATACCATTTTCTATAACTGTGTGAAACTTTTCATCTGTGTTATTTTTATATTCCCTGTGGCCGAAACTCTAGTGTTTACTGTGAATAGATATTTAGTATTTTCTTGTTATTTTATTATTTATTATTAAAATATTTAAACTTTTCATTGTGGCTGGTCCTCTTTTGAATATGTATAAGTTTTGAGAGTATTTGCATATATCAATTTGGTGATATCTCTGGCCATTCCTGAAAGCCTTGCTGTTTGGTCAACATTACCATTTGTATTAATATTAATTTCACTCAGTATAATCAAGTACCCTTGTAAGAACCTTAAAGTAGCTGGCAAGGGTTCTGGTGGCAGTGATAACTACTTTATAGTCTGGTCAAAAGGGGGCACAGCAGGTGAATGTGTGCCAGCCTTTCCCAGGGTGTGCGTGTGTGTGTGTGTGTGTGTGTGTGTGTGTGTATGTGTGTGTGTGTGTGTGTGTGTGTGTGTGTGTGTGTGTGTGTATGTGTGTGTGTAAATCTCAAAGAGTATGAAGCAGGGACACAAAGCACTGGTTTCACAGAGAGGGTATGGGAGGACTTAGCTTGGAACCTCAGCTAAGGACTCAACTCTGAGCTGTGCCAGTGGGCAGTCTTATTATGGATCTGGACAGATCTAGAGAGGAACAAGACCCTGGACTGAACATGTTCCCTAGATGCTCTTAAGGGAAATTGTGCTTGATGCAGAGAGGTCTGCATCTAGAAATACTGAGTGTATCCATTTATATTCTAAGTGGACATCCATCTCCAGAGCCAGTGGTAAGGATTCAGGCTCCTTGATTACTGGCTCAGGGTGAGGATGTCACATATTGCTGAGCAGTGGTGTGGATATTGAACTTCTGTAGCCTGAAAGCAGTTGTCACTAAAGGTGTGCATTCCCTCAGCAGCCACAAGCTAGACATACAGAGTTTCAGATAATAACAGTTTTATTATTTTATTTATTTATTTTTGTTAGTTTACTTTAGTCAGGGAGAGCAGGCAAAAATGTCAGCAGAGGATTATGGCAAACTGACAAAGAAGCATTTGGCCAAGGTGTGCAAAGCTAAAAGGACTTGTGTATTCCAACCTGACTAAAGAGGAAACTATTTCATCCTTAGTCAGACCAGCAACCAGGCAGATAACCAGTCTGATGATGGGAATTTGTAGCCCTCACAAAAAGGACAGTTCATCTTTTCCTCAGAGGACTTAAAAATACATCTGGAGTTAAAGAGACTTAAACTGGAGGCCAAACGTATGGAATTAGAATAAGCGGAGAGACTGAGGCAGGCAAAACAGATGGAATTAGAATCTGCAGAGTGACAGTGATATCTGGAGATTGAAGAAAATGAGAAGAAGCACCGTCTACATGAGAGGGAGACGCTGACTCTTCTCCAGGTTGTTGGAGGTAATGGAGAAGGGAATAAATGAACCTCAAAAGCAATAAAAGTCAGTAAATTTCTAACAAAATGTACAGAGGGTGATAATTTTTATAGTTTTATTCATATATCTGAGATGAAATGTAAAATGTATAATGTTCCTGGGTACAGTTCCTGACTCCCTTACTCCATTGTAAAGATGTAACTGCTGTTTCTAAATTGTTTGCTATTGATTTTTTAAACCATGACAAAGTTAAGACATTTTACTTGAATGATTTATGTTAATACCTGAAGTTTACAAAAAAAGTTTCATAAGCATAGAGTTGAAACTGTGTGTGTGATTATATTGCTGAGTTAAGCACTTATTTTCATATGTGAGTGAGTGGGTGTCATATCACCACTTATGAAATGCTGGCAGACCTTTTGGTGAGGGAACAAGCCCTTAGCACTTTGTGTGAGGACATGAGAATCTGGTTGGCAGGCCAGGAGTATATCTCTGCAGATAAGCTGAGGAAGAAAGGAGATTTCTACTTAGCAAGCAGGGCATCACTGCACAGGAAAGGGATACTCAATGCTTGCATGTGGATATAAGGGAACCCATGGTGGGCAGCCCAAACTGCCCCAACAGAGACCACCAGTAACAGGGGAAGCCACAACTTCAGGTACATGGCCAGGAACAAGGGGTAACTGTTTTAAGTGTTACCAGTGGGGACGTGTTTAATTATTTATTTTTATTTTACATTTGTTGAACGGGAAAGTCCGACTGGATGCATGTCCATTTTCAGCGGAGGCCCGGGGAGAAAAGCTCCAAGGGTAAGCAGATACAGCATTGCATAATACCAGCATTACATATTACAAAGAGACTATTTACAGAGATTACATAAGTAAGCAAGTTAAACAAGTTCCACAGGTTACAGTTAACCCTGAGCACAAGTCAGGATTAAATTAAATTACACAGTAAACTGGTTAACAGATTTTTACACATTCTAGAGAGAGTTAGCCAGGCTTGATACATTGACATAGCCAGTTAAGTGACAAATGTTTGAGTCTAGTTTTAAATTGACCTAAGGTGGAAAGTAAGGTAATATCAGCTGGAAGAGAGTTCCAGGATCTACTTACAGAGTTTGCAAAGAGAGAATCACCGGCTGTGTTATTAATTTTGCTAGTCTGAATTAGTAGTTTGTTAGAGGATCGAAGCGGTCTAGGATTGTTATAGGGGGTGATAATATTTTTAAGTGCAGGAGAATTGTCCGGATTGTAGAGGATTTTATAGGCCATAATCGGTTGGTTATACTGGATTAGGCTGGGTAGTTCAAGCCACCCAAGCTGATTTAGATTGATGCAATGATGTGTCCTAAAAGGCAGCCCAGTGGCAAACCTGGTAATGTGGTTGTAGCAAATTGAGAGTTTGTTAAGGACAGTCTTGTTTAAATTCGAGAGTAGAGGGGATGCATGCAGAAGGGTTGAAAGAAGGTGAGAGCAAGCTATGGCAATTTTAGCTGGAGGGGTTAGGAAGGCTTTTATTTGGTAAAGTGACCCTAGTTTTTTATTGATGGTTTTGATAGTTTGGTTAACATGTAGGTCAAATTTTAGATTATTGTCTATGATGACACCTAATAGTTTTGTAGATGGGTCAGGGGAGATTATTGTGCCATCATTTGATTTTATGGTAAAGGTGAAAGCGGTAGACCTACGTGTTGGTGAAAATAACAGCATTTTAGTTTTTTTGGGATTTAGGATCAGACGATGTTCAGAAGGCCAGTTTTCTATGGTATTAAAGGTGGTCTGGGCAGCTGACCATAACTCTACTAGAGATGTGGCTGAGCAAATCAGAGTAGAGCCATCAGCATATTGGATACAGCTGACGTTTGGGATGACAGTATAAAGGACGTTAATGTAAATGGAGAACAGCAAGGGCCCTAGTATAGAGCCTTGTGGTACTCCAAGGGTGTTAGGTAGAAGGTTAGAGAGTTTGTTCTGCCAGAGGATAGCCTGCTGTCGACCATTCAGGTAGGATTGAAACCATTGGAGGGCTCCAGTATCTAGACAGAATGTTTGCAGGGTGTGGATTAAAAGTTGGTGATCAACCATATCGAATGCCTTGGAAAGATCCAAAAAGAGGGCTGAGGATATAATTATTGTTGTGATTATGGTTTATGGTGTTAGTAAAGGCTAGGAGGGCTGAAGTAGTGCTGTGATGAAGACGGAAGCCATGCTGAGTGTCTGCCATAAGGCAATTTTGGATTAGGTGGTGCATGAGTTGTCTATGAATACATTTTTCCATAATCTTTGCAAGTGGAGAGAGTATAGCTATTGGCCTATAATTGGAGAATTCAGTAGAGCTGCCTCCTTTGTGAAGTGGGATTACATAGGATATTTTCCAGATGGTGGGAATTTTAGCTTCTACTATGGTTCGATTGATTAGTATTGAGACGAGGTAAGCAATAGCATCAGCTGATTTTTATAGGTACTCGGCAGGGAGTTGATCAGCAGAAAGTGTAGTGGGTTTTAAGTTTTTTGATCAAGGTACAGATAAGTGAAGTGGCGACTGGTTGGAAGCTGAATGCGAGTAGGTTTCTAGGGGTGCTACTTTCAGGACCAGGGCAGCTAGGAGGTAGTTGGCTAGCTAGGGCTTGAATTGTCTCAGTAAAGAATTGGTTAAAACTATCAGAAACATCTTCCATGTAGCATATAAATGTCCACAGAGACAAGCTGGGGAACAAAAGGTAGGCAAGCCAACAAACGGGAGTAACAGTATGCCAGTGGTAAATTGTCTGGTGATAACAGGGGTACCAAATATCACAAGAGTGGATGGAAAACAGGCCACTGCTAAGACAGACACAGCTTCTGATATAACCATTGTGAAGTCTGCAGTGGTTAAAAAGGAACAGTATTTACTTGGGGAGTCCTCTCCAGTCAGAGCTTTAGTAGGGACACCATTCCAAATGCCTTCAGCCAGGGTTCACCTTGACTGGGAGGGTGGCAAAGGAAGCAAGTATGTGGGTGTGTTTGAGGATATCCCTGCAGATGTCTTAATAGGGAATGATGTTGATAATGCAGTAACTTGTGTGTATGTAGTTAAACACAGTCAGGCTTGGAGACAGGTATGTGGGTCTGGTAGCCTGGTGGAAGCCCAGATAGACCTCATACCTGAAGCCAGGGCTGGTGAGGTGGCTATTACAGGGAGAGAGCTACCCTGTAGCAGTGAGCCTGCAGGTGAGCCACAGCTGCTGGTAGGTATTGATGCTCCCTTGGACAGAGTGGTTGCATGGGCAGAGGTGAGTTGTAATACCCAGGCTGACAGTGAGGCACTGCTTGTAAGAGGATACTGGACTTCCTGTGAAAGGGAAGCTGGAAAGAGTGCAAAAGTAGAGCTGAAACAGGCTTAGCTCTCAGACCCTACACTAAGAGGCTTGAGGGAGGTAGCTAGGGAGGCACCTGAATCTCAAGGAAAAGGGGAGTCTGTATATTGAAACAAAGGGTTATTGTATAGAGAATGGACCCTTGAGGGAAGGCTAGAGGGTGAGGTAATATGGCAGCTGGTAGATCCTACCATCTGGCACTTCTAGCCATAGCCCATGACATTTGTTTTGTAGGTCATATGGGCATAAAGCTTACCAAGAGACATATTATGCAGAACTTTTATTGGCCTGGGATTGGAAGGGATGTAACAGGGTACTGCAGGACCTGTGAGCAATGTCATAAAGTAGGCAAGGCCAGAGACAATTTCAAAGCTCCTTTGATGCCTTTGCCTGTGATTGTGGAGTCATTTCAGGGGGTAGCTATGGATTATGTGGGGTCTCTGAGTCCCCCACGCTCCACAGGGAAGAAATAAATCTGGTGGTGATAGAATATGCTACTAGATACCCTGAGGCAGTGGCCCTGTCCTCCATTGAGACAGAAAAAGTGGAAAATGCTTTGTTAGAGATTTGCAGCAGGGTAGGTTTGCCAAGAGAAATACTGACTGGCAGAGGCACTAATTTCATGACAGACCTGCTTGCTTGTCTGTAGAAGCACTGTAGGGTGAATCACCTAAAGACCACCACCTACCATCCCCAGACTAATTGTTATGTGAAATAGTTTACTTCTCCACTACAGACCATGTTTTGGGCATTTGCAGACCAGTTTAAGAGAGAGTGGGACAAATATTTGCCCCATCTTCTATTTGCTTACAGAGAGGTTCCCCAGGAATCCACAGGTTTTTTTCACCCATTGAGTTGCTGTATGGGCATAGGGTGAGGGGACCTCTAGATTTAATTTGAGATGAGTGGGAAGGTGAGTGGGAATCACATAAGGAGTCTGTTGTGGCATATGTTCTAAACCTCAGGACAAGGCTCAGGGAGCTCATGGGCTTGGCCCAGGAGCACCTGGCAGAAGCCCAACAACAGAAAAACTTTGGGTATGACAGGAATGCTCGAGCCAGAGAGTATACTGTAGGGCAGCAGGCAATGGCTCTCATTCGTGTCAGACACAACAAGCTGCAGGCAGCTTGGGAGGGACCCTACAAGGTGGTAAGGAAGATCAGTGATGTTAACTACATGGTAGAACTGCTAGGCAGGAGGCAGGGACACAAACTGTGCCATGTTAACATGATGAAACTTTACCATGATAGGAAAGCCCTGGCGCTAAGTAGGAGGCAGGAGGAGTCTGAGGGGGATCTGTGGCTACAGCAACTCAGCCAGCAAAGTACCAAATTACTATGGTGGAATCTATGGCTACGGGCATATGATATGATGGAGAAGCACTGTAGTGGGGTCAGGAAGGCCAAGGCAAATGGAATCTCAAGACAAGTACGGAATAACATATTCCCAGATAGGCTCATTCCTCTAAAGCAATGTTTCTCAAGGGGAACTTGAAAAACTAGCTTGTCTTCAAAGGGGGAAGAGCTGTGACAATAGGCAGTACTACCAGCCATGCCAGTAGAAATAAGGCAGTTGATTTGTAACATATTCCAGCACAACTAACCGGAATTTTTTAAATAATTATATGACATTTATATATCAAACTTATTTGTAGATGCTTGTGCTAAAAATGTACTTGTGAGGTTTGCTTGTGTTAAAATGTATCAGCAGTGTGCCCTGCTGGAAAGAAAAGAAATGTACACGCATTACTGTAACTGTTTAAATTTATACATTGTAACAGTATATACTGGAAGTGCAGAGGTTAATCCTAATCCACCTGACTTTGCAAAATATTCTTGAAATTAAATTACTTCATGAGTTAAGCCATAAACAGGTTAATCTACAATTTTGAATGTAGCCAGAGCCAGAGACACAATGTTTGTGCTAGAGGAGAGTTGGTAGCTCCTCTAGGAAGAGTGAAACTGTTTTATGGTTTTATGACTTCTAGCAGTTGTACGTCATTTCAGCAATGCTCTATCTGTATTGTAGCACACAGGTGCGAATCTCTGGTAGTTCTAGTGATTGTGGATAGTGTGGGAAACAGAATCACATGACCAGATGTGTGTGAAGTCATTCTGTACAGAAGTAATGTTTTAATATTAGAAAAGACTGAAGTCTCAGCAGCATTCTCTATTCTGTCTTGGATCTGACAACAAGGACCACTCACCCATCTTGCCTTTCTCTAGTCAGTAGGCAGGAACAGTAATTATTTTAGTCAATCAGAAATCAATAGTGGGACTAGCTAAATACCATTTTTCCATAACTGTGTGAAACTTTTCATCAGTGTTATTTTCAATATTCCCTGTGACTGAAACTCTGTTGTTTAATGTGAATAGATATTTAGTATTTTCTTGTTATTTTATTATTTATTATTGAATATATTTAAACTTTTCATTGTGGGTGTTCTTTTTTAGAAAATAAACTTTGAGAGTATTTATATATATTTATTTGGTGATAACTCTGGCCACTCCTGAAAGCCTTGCTGTTTGGTTAACATAACCATTTGTATTAATATTAATTTCACTCATTATAATTGGGTACTGTTGTAAGAGCCTTGAAGCAGCTGGCAGGGGTTCTGTTGGCCTTCACCTGGTGTATGTGTGTGTGTGTGTGTGTGTGTGTGTGTGTGTGTGTGTGTGTGTGTGTGTGCAAATCAAATCTCAAAGAGTATGTGTGTCAGCTGCTTGGAGCAGGGACACAAAGCACTAGTTTCACAGAGAGGGACTCAACTCTGAGCTGTGCCAGTGGGCAGTCTTATTAGGGCTCTGGAGAGATATAGAGAGGAACCAGCCCCCAGACTGAGCATGTTCTCTGGGTGTTCTTAAGGGAAATTGTGCTTGATACAGAGAAGTGTGCATCTGTAAATACTGAGTGTATCTATTTCTATTCCAAGTGAATGTCTTTCTCCAGTGCCAGTGGTGAGGTTTCAGTCACCTTGATTACTGGCCCAGCGTAGGGACGTCACACCTGTAATGCCTTCTGTGTTGATGGTAAACATACTTTGCATGTGTATTGTGCATGCGACATTGAAGAAAGCCATGGAAATGTATTTCTGGTACCTACTTGTACAATAACCAATGTGGATAGCAGTAGCTGTTCATATGGTTGCTATAGGAGTTGTATTCAACTCAACATCACCGTTGTGAAGTGTTAACTCAGCTCTGCTTATGGCATTTTCTATGCCACTTCTGTACAACCCACTAGCTATACAGACACAATGAACAACTTCTGTCATTTATTTATAGACAAGCACTTTAATTCACTCATGACTATAGTGCTGATTTCGTAAATCTGCAATCAGTACCTTTAGCTCCACTGTCATTAACTAGTTTATAGGTTCCACAACTAAAACCCCACGGTATGCTCATTACCTTAAGAGTACTGTAAACAGCCTGTAAAGGCTTTACGCATGCACAAATGCAGTCATTCTATCCTGCATTTGTGAATGTGTAAAATATCATTAAAAACAAAAGAAAGGCTGCCATAACAAAAAGAAATACAAATTCCCGTTTTCTTGGAAGGAAGTGACGGTGCTTTAGAGCGTGTTCATTACAGTTATTTCTTGTGTCGGTGTGCATTCTTGCTGGTCTCTGAGCAGTGCTAGTATATCTGCTGACCTTAATGCACTGTATGTTTCACTTATCTTATATCAGGTACTTTTTTCAATATTTTCCATACATACAAAATGCTCTGGTACGTTTCCATAGACGTATCTAACAGCCAGATGAAATCACATTGCAAAAACAAATCAGGATGCTAGACTTTGCATCTGTATGCATATTCTTAATCCTGTTGTTTCTATGGGCATTTTATTTCTCTGACAACTGAAAATAAAAGATGGGCTGCCTCCTACCCTACCCTTAATTCTATTAATAAGAAAAAGAGTAGGAGATTATGTGTTACTTCATGGTATTAACTGAATACTCACATAATACAGCAGACATTGTGACTGATACCTGCTGCCTGCCTGCTACGCTCAGCAGATATTTAGGCTTGTTCAGTAATAAAATATGCATATGAGCATAAATACAATTTCTGTAAATATCTCTGGTATTTGTCCATTTGGACAAATTGTGTCAACATTTCACACATTGCCCAGTCACCGGAGAGATCACTAATAGGTCTTCAAGTAAATGGGGCAATTGGTACCACAAAATATGTGGGTTATTTTCTGGAAATGTTATACATGTATAGTATACTGTAATAATTATATTAATAACTAATCAGAAGGGGATCACATAGTACTTCATGGTATCAAATAATAGCTTACTTAATGCTGCAAAAGTTGTCACTGAAACTTGCTGTCTACCTACTACCAGTCAATATTTATACTTGTTCAAAATAAAATATACATATGAGTATAAATATATTTCTATAAATATCTCTGGCATTCTCCACTCGAACGCATTGAGGGAACGAATTTCACATGCCCAGTCACCAGAGAAGTTATCAGTGGCTCCTCAGACCAACGGCGTACTTGATACCACAAAAAAAGTTTGATTTTTTTTCTGGAAATATTTTGCACATGTGGCATATGTTAATAATTACACTAATAAATTATGAAGGGCTACATATTGAAATGTCGGCACTCAGCACTGAAAATAAAATCTCAAAAATGCAAGGAAGTGTGAATATCAAACCTTGCTCTTCTCCTTTAAACTTTTTTTTTTTTTTGCAGGTGGGCAAACACACTGTACCTCCTGATGTATGGGGCAAGTACATACATACCCTGAATTTATATATACCAACTCCAATATTCCTTTATCTTGAACAAAATGGAATATTCCAAGAAATGGCCATCTCGGACCTAATATATGTAAGTCTGGTTTTTTGGGCCATTCATTCTCCATATTATGGGACTAAAGCAGATCCCAACATTTCAAATGGTCACCATTATTAAGACCAATAGCTATGCAGTCAAGTAGATAATACGTGCAATATTGCCCATTCTCTTTTTCATGATGGCTAAGAAGGTCAAGATAATTTGTTGTTTTCAGTAAGTACTGCTTGATTTGTTTCTAACTACAAAATATCTGCTTAAATACTTTATCCTTAAATTTTCAGGGTCTATGTATTATTTTCCGCTCATGTGTTTGGCAGTGCCCTGTACAGACACAGACACCTTGAGTAATATTTTTTCTGTAAAAATATTATTAAAATTTCACCTAGTTGCACACAGAACAACTAGTTTGCAGTGACAAGCACTGTTCCCAGAGTTGCAAACCTGATACTCCTGTCATTGCTTTATATTCTCTCTCTAACAGTCTAATCAATAAAAAAGGGTCTGTTGCCATGGATAAGAACTTTCCCATTATCTCTGTTAGCAGCCTGGTGGATATGGGCATCTTGAGGCAATGTAGAAATTGCCTCTTCTTTACTGACAAATAGTTAATTCACAAACAAACTGATATGGTATGTGAGAGATGTATTTACTCAGTGTCACTGGAGGCAAAGCTCTCATATAAAAGTACTACTAATGTCTATATGGTTGTAAGTAATACACATGTTGCACCCAGCACACACAATTCAAAGCAGGCATACAGACCCACATATGCTGAGGGACTTAACTATAACCTTCCTAAACCCCAAAGACCTCCTAGACAAAGTACACATAAAAAATACCTCACCAGCCCAAAATGTACTCTTTCAAAATAACACTCACATGAACACATAGAGCCACATCTCATGGAGCCTCTACATCTAAGCCCATAAGGCAAGCGACCACAAAATCCAACATTCTGATCATTGGATACTCCATCATGAGATACACTAATGTCCCTCTCACCAGGCTGTGTATGGAGAAAGTCACAGTCAGTTGCTTATTAGGGGCTAGGATTCACCAGATTATGCATGCATAGTCCATGTGGGAGTAAATGACCTGAGACATACTTCTGTAGACTATATGAAGAGAGACATCATGGAGCTCTTGGAATATGTGTCTCAGGCTGGTATCAGGTTAGCACTTAACAGCATTTTACCTTCTCCAAGAATTATGCCATAATATGTGCAAATGATGACTGACTTTAATAATTTGCTTAGTTTCTGGTGTCATTCTAAGGGGGAGAAATATTTGTCAGCATGGAAGGTGGAAGGTTTGCATAATGATTAAGGTGTTCACCTTACAAACACAAGATGCTGGGTTTAATTTTCACATGATGTAGTTGGCTAGACTTAAAATGGCCCACAAAGGCAGTTAGCCTAATACTAATCTATGAATCTATGAACCTAGGATGGCACCTCCTCACGCCGGTGTAGTGGTATGCCAGTGGCTTCAGGCTCTACCACTCCAAGACTTGTCAAGCATCCACTTTATAATGGGGATCCTCAAATGAGTGCTACCTTGGTACTTCTGGTGGTCCATATGCATCATATACAGAAAAATCCTGCTCTGCTTGTTACACCACTGGCAAACCCTCCCAAACTCACTTGAGCCATTCACTAGGCCATATTCCAGAGAACTATGGTAGGCATCTCATGGTCCTGGCTTTTCACTGTTCCAGTATGTGGTGTGCATCACAGAGCATCTTGTTTAGCACAGACTGTCATAATTTGACTATAATGTAGTGAACAAAATGTTAGTATGATATGGCATGGTGATGTTACGGTGTGAACACTGACGTAACATGTGTAGTTGGCCCATGTTGCCAAACCATGAAAGGAGCTTTACATAAACATTCAAAACCACCAATGGCCTCATCACTCTATGAAAGATTGCAGGATAGTGATTTTCAATGAGTGTTGAATTAGTGGAATTAATTACTTTACTGAAAACAAATTGATTGTAAGCTATGAGTGCACCTCAAAACTCTGCATTACCTATGGCCTTCGCAAAAATATGTTTGTCTGTAACATGCAGAGCTATTTTGCTGATTGAAATATTTGCTTATGTAATAACTTTGAGGTGTTTTCATGTAGGGTAGTGTGAGGGATTCCAATCAAGAGGGGGTTATATAGTCATGGAAGTGTGCAAGTTAGTGCCCAATACTGCAATACAATCCATAACATATATTATTATGAGTTTGTGCCCTTGTGAATATTAGACATTGTTGTAATGCAGTCATAAGGGTTAGAGTTGTATAATCATTCTGTTGTGTGATGATGTGTACAAGTCACTAACCTCTCTTACCAGCTAGGCCATGACCAGGCTACTACCTCTACTGCATTTAATAGCACAATTATTCTGTATTGACAGTCTATGAACTATTTTTTATGGAGGAAAGGGGGAAGAGACAGAAATAGAAAATAATTGTTTTATGTTCATATTACTGCTAGATGCATTGACATGAGGGAGCACAGCAGGATGACACCATGGAAGGGATATGTTACTAAAGTTTATCTGTATATATTTTCATGTGTTTGTTGCTTACTAGAGCAAAGATTATTTATGTTTTCATCCTGTACAAAGTGCATCAGAGTGCATTCTGTATCAACATACGTTTTTGTGCACCTGCACGGTATATATTGCAATAGAAACACAACGTATAGCCCTATATAGGATGGTACTTGTTATGTCACTATAGAATTGTGCTCGTAATATTAATGGTGCTCAAAGGTCAAATATTGTGAAGTGCCAGTGTCTGTGGATGCCATGTGCAGGCTTCAAATGCATCTCTTCTCTGGTCCCTTTTATTTTAGGTGGGCACAATAGAAGATGGACAAACCCTATCTACAGGTTTGCAGTGTGTGCTACCTACCACAGAACAACATTAAGGCCCAATAGTTCCTGCACATAAGGATCCCATAGATAATATAAGGGTGGGTATTTGAAACCTACTGATCCAATTATCCCTATATACATTTTCATTTTATTTCCGGAGTAGGATACCCAGAAATGGCATACAGATAATGCAAGATTTCCCTCGAAGAGAAGGAGATCTTGATACACAATCTCCATCTTTACAGTTGACAGATGATTGGCATGATAAACATAAATGGACAGTTTATGACCATCCCTGGTTGAGTGTTGCAAATGCTTCAAGGCTGTTATTGGACAGGGCAAACATTCTGAGCAGTTCAGATGCAAGGTTACTTCCATGACTGATGTTGTTAAATTTTGTTCTTTTTGCACAGCATAAAAGCTATGGGTAATGTGATTAAACCATCTTCCTCAAAGAGGAGGAGTTCTTCATGTCTCTGCATGGGGTTTGTGACTTGTCCAGACACCACTGTTAGTATAGTAGGAGAGCTTTACTGCCCATCAAGAATATTATTCAGAGATGCTGCAGGAGGATATCATTATGGGATCAATTATCCACATACTGGATAAATGTGTGGTGCAGTAAAGATTAAAAGGTATATCAATTTTTTTCACAGAAACATTATGGCTTTAGGTGTGGAGACCACCCGTACAAGATTTATTATAGAGTCCTACCACTACAGGCAATAGTATTTATTTATTCATTCATTCACAAGGATTCAGATAATGATGATGGGTCTTACTTATATGCTTTCTTTAGTACTCGTATTTACATTTGATATTTTATCAGACTCCTCCATGTATACACTGCTGCCTGATGTTGCAGAAAAATCAGACTTTGCTGATGATGGCAGCCAAAGTGTGGCATGGCCACAGGTTACTGTGTCAGTATTAGAGAAGACAAAGTTAACTCCAGATCCCCATTAGAGTTAAGTGACATAGCCTCTCTGCCTGTGGAGCTCACCCAGGGAAATGTCTTTCCCTACACTGCAATTGCCCTTGATTGCTACAAGCTCCAATGACCACAGTGAAGACTGAGGTGGATGTTCTGCCCATGGCCATGCAAGCCATGGGTACAGTTCCATGAGAGCTAGCAGTCCCAATGTTCGCAACCCAGCAAATGTGCATGGTCATGTTAAGGCTAGAGGCTAACAACATCACAGTCTTTACAGCCGTGTTGGATGTTTTATAAGGCATGTGTGTGAGATGGCCTCTGGAAGTACATATCCCAAAAGTTTAAGAATATGGACAAATTGCTTAGGAAGGTTACATGAACTAGGTCTCGCTGTCACTCAGGCATCATACCAGATGTACTTCCCATGATGTTGTCTGCCTCTTTGTGCAGTGTTGGGAGCCCCCATGGAAGGCACATGCAATAACTTCCAGTCAGCTATTCAGTGTGAAGGAGAGTAGCTTCAATATGGATGTCCATGATGGTGGAGTGTTTCTGCTACACTGATTTTCCATATAGGCTATTGCTCATGCTCACAATGTACACCTTCATCTAGGCATACTCTGAAAAGTCTTAGTGGCCCGCACAGGAAAGGGTGGTCCAGTGGATGGTGGCATGCATACATCTCCTATGGGTGCCCTGGACTTGTCTGAAAGATCTCACCACCATTTTATAATATCTGCTGAAGTTGTGCAACAGCACATACGCATTCAAACTACCACAAGGCCCAGCTCATCAAGTACATGCACAGCAGTAGAAACAGTGTCCTATCCCTGCCCAGTGCACTCTCATGTCCATACGTAGACCACCAGATCTAACACAGAAAGCACAAAGTTACATTTACCCATTCCAACATATACATAAGTGCCCATTCATAACAAGACTATGTGCACACCTCTAAGTATGATGATGATAACTGCATTCTTTCTTCTCTGCTCTGTTGTTTGGGTAATCTATATCTGATATACAGTGCGGCTAGTCTGTATATGGAATAGCACAGCCTAGATGGAGATTTGCTTACATCAGATTTAGTCTGCCCCTTAGTTATGAAACAGATGACCGGACGGTGTCCCGGGCTGTGTTTTACACGAGCTCCAAGAAGAACTGAACCCTCACTTAAAATCACTGTTCAGTCTCAGCCTTACAACAGGATATGTACCCAAAGAATGGTGTACTGCAACAGTGGTCCCACTCCATAAAGGTGGTGCCACAATGGACCCCGGAAACTATCGCCCTATAAGCCTAACTAGCCTGGTCTGCAAAGCTATGGAGCGTATCATCATGGAACTCATAAACAGGGACATTGGGAGCCACCAGGCACTGGATCCTGTCCAGTTCAGCTTTGTTAAGGGCAGATCTTGCCTCTTGAACCTGGTCAATTTCTTTGAAACAGTCACCAAGGCCATAGACGAAGGGAAGGTAGTCCACACAGCCTACCTTGACCTTGCAAAAGCCTTCGACACAATACCCCACTCAGGCATCATAAATAAGCTCACCAGCTTAAATATCAACCCCTATGTCACAAGATGGGTTGCAAACTGGCTTAGGGATAGAACCCACATGGTCAGAATTGCAGGTGCCATGTCAGACTCTAAACCAGTTACAAGTGGCGTCCCACAAGGCTCAGTCCTGGGACCTCTCTTGTTCGGTATATAGTTCTCTGAGGTACAGGCTAACACAGGAGGACTATGGCTGACAAAGTTTGCAGATGACTGCAAACTGGGGACCATAATCGACTCGCCGGCTGACAAAAGCATCCTCCAAAAAGGTCTCACAGAGATGGATAACTGGTGCCAGAGCCATGGCCTAAAGCTAAATGCCAAAAAGTGCATAGTCAACCCCTATAAGTCTATTGATTTGCCCATATTCTGGTCCAAGTTGGTTGACTCAGCTGGTTTATTAAACATAAATGCACGGTTTAACCAATGATTCAAATTGTAAGTACCTTGATTGGATTGAGAAGAAGAAATATTACCGAAAAAATTGTTACTTCCAGACCTTCCTGTACCCCGGACCTGCCGAGGGAGGCCTTGGTCGAGATGCTGGTCCTCAATGGATGTAGAAAAAGACCCATGCATTGCACTCACATCTCCAGAATGGCAATGGACTGATATCATCCTTGGAATGCTGATTGGGCTGACTCCTGAAAGGGCTGAGCCACTTACCCCTGTTGACTGGTCTACAAAATCCTGTCCACGAATCACCTGGGATCTCAAAGCACTGTCCAGCCTGTTCGATAAAGTATTCACCTTGTCTGTTAACAATTCGATCAACTGTGTTCAATTGCTCGCTTCACTCTGAGTATTGGTAAAGGACTGAGACTCGGAAGCGTTCGCCATGACCAACACAACAAACAGACCAAAAAAACTTAAAAACCAAGTGGGAAACACTTGGTTAATGCTCCAAAGTCTGTGAATTTAATTCCGTTAAGGAATTTGAATCCAACTCAAATTGAACAGTTTATTTTAAGCTGTTAGAACATGGTGGTGCTGCGGTAGCGTTGTCGCCTCACAGTCAGACTCTGTCCAGTTCGATTCTCAGTTAGAGCATCTTCTGAGTGGAGACATGCGTGAATGGGCATACCTTCATTGAAGGTTGTGTGTCAGGGCTGGTAACTTGGCACATTAAAATCCACTACCAATCATTAGCGGACCGGAGTTCCGCTGTGGCGACCCCTAACCGTGAAAAGCCGAAAGACACAACAAGAACATACACTTTACGTCGGAACACAGTCCAACTTCCTCAGAACACAAAACAAGCAAAACAGTGCTTCGCCCATACCATTCATTTTAAGTATCTCGGAAATTCAAACCTTGTCACATGCTACGATTCAATTATCTTAAAGCCATAACATAAAAAATAAAAAATTAAAAAACTAAAACACTAAAAAACATCCTTACACAGTGGTCTAGCTCGTGAATAACAGTACATGGATATGCTACCAGGAAGGTGACTACCTCTTAAAACTACTGGACTCGAGAACTTATATTAATATAAAA
>NC_056732.1:892443227-892520727 GCF_019279795.1 Protopterus annectens | reverse complement strand
GTATCATAGCAACAAAAACTACAAGTACAATTGATAATCTTATTGCAGAGGTAATACAGAGGTTGTTATATATATATACAAGCTAAATTTCAAATATATAGTCCATAATAATAAAATCATCCAACAAATAAAAGGGTTGATTAAGCTTAAGAAGGAGGAGATCTATATAATATATGAAGAGCAGGTAAGCAAGTTTAGGAGTACTTAACTTAGGTAACAGGTACAACCAAAACAGTATTGATGAGAAGGTCTTACACAGAACAGATTATACATGGTTAAGTGAAGTAGAAAGACAGAGAAAGCAGTATGAGAGGAAAAAGGTTAGGTTGGGTGAGATCAAGGACAGAACCAAGAGTTCAGTAGATTTTCTTCTAGCGCTTTCTTGAAATCATGAGAATTGGTTATAGTGTGAGGGGTAGTTTGTTCCAGGCTAAGGCAGTTGATTAGCTATATACTTGGTGGCCAATTGAGCTTTTGGATATATAGATTTCTATGAGGGACAGGTCTGAGTTCAAATTCCAAAAAGGAGTATAAAAAGAGATGATGGAGAGATGGCAGGGTGGAAAGTAGGTTTAGAGGATGGAGTGAATGATTAGTAGTTGTGGTAGTAGGAGCAGGTGAGAGAATTCCAGCCAATTAATATATCTGATGGAGATGCAGTTGTGGGAGTTTTAGGGCTGGCTAGCAGTGAACCTTGCTACTTTATTGTAAGTGAGCTCGAGTTTAGTTTTTAGAGAGGATTGTAAGGTTGGTCAGTATCTGTGAGCCATAGAGAAGACTAGGGAGAAAGTCAGAATAGGCTGGGGAAGTCTTGATTCTTCGGTGAGGAATTTTTTTATGCCTTTAAAGCAAGCCTAGTTTTTGGTGAGTCTTTTTTATGCAATAGTGGGCATGGAGGTCAAATTTGAGTTGATCATCAATGATGACTCCCGGTATCTTGGTATGTGTTTCTGCGTTAATGACAGTGTTGTTTAGAGATGGGATAAAAATAGGTTTGTGATGAGAAAGGGATTTTTGGAGGAATATAAAAGTTTCTTTTTTGGGGGGTTAGTATGAGTTGATGTCAGTGAGCCAAAAGAGTTGAAATACTTTTGAGTTAGACAGAGAAGGTCAGAGAGATTGTTAGAATTAGAGATGATAGTAGAATCATCAGCATATTGTATAAAGGAGGAGTGTGGGCAGGAGTAGTAGAGGCAGCTAATGAAGATTTTAAATAGAAATGGACCAAGAATGGATCCTTGGGGAACTTCAATTTTGATGAGGAGAAAGAGAGAGAAGGAAGAGAGACATTTGATGGACTGTTGTTTATTACTGAGGTAGTTTGAAAACCATGTAAAAGTAGGATTAAAGAGGCTAAGATCAGATAACTTGGAGAGGAGCTTGGGGTTGGAGACAGTGTCAAATGCTTTAGAGAGATCAAAAAAGACAAGAGAATAATTTGTTGTTGTCTCTGGCTTGACCAATTGTTTATGTGAAAGGAATTAGAGCATAAGTAGTCCTGTGGTTTGAATAGAAGCCATGTTGGGTGGGAGTTAATAAGTTTTCATGAAGGAGATTTGTAAGCTCATGAGCTGACTGGGTACACATTTTTTCAATTAGTTTTGAGAGAGGAAATGGAATGGATATGGGCTAGTAGTCTGATAATTCTGTGGGGTTTCCTCCCTTATGGATAGGTATGGTATAAAATTGCTTCCAGATTGTGGAAACAGTAGATTGTCTGATAGATCTTTTAATAAGGATAGAGATAGGGTAGGCTATAGAGTTACGGCAAGTTTGAGAAAAAGGGGAGGTAGATTATCTTCAGAGGGAGAGCATGGTTTTAATTTGCTAACCAGAGTCTTTATATAGCTAGTGGGAGTAAGTTTGAGTGAAAAGGAGATGTTTTGACTAGTGGGAGGGGAGATATTAGGCCATCTAGAAGTGTTAGTATTCCAGGTTGATTTACTGAAGGAGTCAATAAACAAGGAGTTTAGTATAGTGGCAGTTTCCATGGGAGTGTTGTTAGGACAGATGTTTGGTCTAGAGGGGTTTCCGGGTTGTAGGATTTATTGATAGTGTCCCATCATTGACAAGCTTTTACTGAGATTTCATAGTTCTTTGTAAGTTTGGAGATGGATGGGAGATTTTGTTTTTAACCACTTTTTTCAAGGCATTGGCACTCTTTACAATCAGTGTTCAAGTGGATTAAGACAGCCAGGATATAAAGAGAGATTTTGCTCTGATTTTCCTAAGGGGAGCAAAAGAGTTGAGAATATCAATAAAGATATGGTTAAATTTGTGTATGGCATCATATAAGGGTATGTATGTAAGGAATAATCTGTTTACAGAGGAGAGCCTATTCTTAAATACATTGCAGTTGAAGTTAAAGAGACTATGGCAGTCATATTTATGGGATTTAATTTGTTGAAAGGAGAATCTTTGTATGCAGGTGGGAGAGTTGTCGCTTATATAGTTGGGTACAGTGTTAAGGTTATGGTATTGGTCTGGATTGGATACAAGGATTCAGTTCAGGGTAGAGCTTGAGTTGCTTGGTTTGCTAAAGTGGGTAGGGGTTAGAGAAAAATTGTGTGAAGCAGTGTAGATTAATACCAGAGTTAGGGGAGTAGGATGTAATGGTTTGCCAATCAAGGTTAACATCCCCTAGTATTGTAGTTTCATTTGGTATGCTGTGAATGATCCAGGACAGAATGCGCTCTAGAATGGGGATATTATTACCTGGGAAAATATATATATATTGCAGCAATTGTAAGTTTTTTTGTGATTAATATGTTTACAATTTACTATTAAAAGTCCATCTTTATCATCTTATTATGCTAGATTTTGAATACACTAAATTATTTAATTTAGCACTTTCATCTGCAACAACCTGGACTTCTTCAGAATAATGAAAAACATAACCCCCTCCTTTTCATACCTGCAGTTGAAAAATAGCATGACTAATAATTCAATAACATCTACAATTATGCATGAAATACATAAAATACTCTGTAAAAATATTGAGTAAATTAATGATTTAATAAAATATAGAAGATAGTGTATCTGTCTATCAAAAATCACATAACTTATGATTTATTTTTATTTTTATTATTTTTATTTTTTAAAAAAACATTTTATATTAATAGGACTGCTCAAGCATGGAAATTATTGGCTTATAATTTTAATAGCCACAAGGATTCCTGCATCTCTACCAAAATTTTAAAGTCATCTTCCCTTACATCATGACAAATTCTATCTAATACAAAGAAGCAAAAGTTCCAGTGATCACAAAAAGGTTTTGATGTTCATATAAAGCATTATTCTCATTCTTATTTTAATATCACATAAATGTTTCATAATGTGTGTGTATTTTTTTAAAGATCTAGTTGTCAGTTCCATCATAAAATGCTGCACAGGAAACACAAATAATATAAATGATTGCACTACAATCACATGTAAAGTGCTCTCTAGCATAAATAGTAGTTTGCTTTTGAGGAAGAAAAACACATTTTCTTCTATAATAAAATGACATGCCTTACACAGACCAGAAACATATGTTACATTCTCTTTATTAGTTAAATTATACTGAGGAAAAAACATCTGTGCTATTTGGGAGACCTTTGTTTGTTTTAGACTTCCTAAAACTGTCACAGTTTTTTACTCCAACTAACCTTAAAAAGTTCCATATTGTCATGTATAACCCTCCAGTTATTAAACAAAATATCATATATACTGATGGCATCAGTTATGTCCAAAGAAAATTACTTTGTGTATGCTAACATCTATTTTGTTGTTTTAGACCAACCTTTTAATAAAGTAGGTGGATATAATGTTGTTCTATTTATAATAATGCTAGAAGCAATTTCATCCAACTTACTTCTACAATATTCTCTTTTTAAAATATTTTTTTATGATATTACCCTCTGAAAGAAAGTCCGAATTATTTGTGGTAAGCCTCAAACCTCTAATAGACTGTTCTTTTGGTATGTTGTTTTTAATAAATACAGATTGATTACTGGAATAATGTAAATATTTATTAACTACAATGGTTTCTAGAAAAATCTTACTGGAAAAAACAACCAAACTGAACATCTACATGCACATACATGTCAAGGAAATTAACTTCTAAACCAGCATCACCTAAAATAAAATTTAAAAAGGCTGTAGTAGAATTTAAAGATTCAGTAAAATTTTTGCATTCCACTTCCGACCCATTCCAAATAAAGCATATATAATCACTATAGTCTGCATATAATCTTACTTTCTTAAGCAACTGGAGAATGGGTAATAAAGTTAAAGTCAATCAACCCATAACCAGGTTAACATATGAGGGTGCAACCACTACAGCCATAGCAGGTCACCTAACTTGTTGATAATACTCAGAAGGAAAGATAAAAAAAATATTTTACAAAACCAACTCCATTGACATACAGACAGTATTAATTTTAGTATTTGACCAATCAGTATAGTTATTGACCAAGGGAAGTATACAACCAATACCGTCCTGAGATGGAACAGAAGTAAACAGAGACTATATGTATAAAGAAAACATTAAAGTCTAAGAATCATTGAACTTAAACTCTCTAAGTTTATTAAAAAAATCCCAGGAGTCTTGTATATATGAATCTTGATATAGCACCAGTGGGTTAAACAAATTATCAAAATTAATTGAAATTCCTTCTGTGACTGACCTACTCATATAAACAATGGGCCTAAAAGGTGGTTTAGTAACATGCTTGTGAACCTTGGGTAGTCCAAATAAAACCCCAATTTTAAGATGTGAAACAGACATAAAATTAGTTTCTTGATAAGAAAGATAACCTTGCGTTAGTAATTCCAGCAACATATTGCTAATATAAAGGTATCTTTGATATATATCAAAAAGGAGTCATTCCTTATTATCCAACAAATCTAGTAAAAATTAATTGTATTTATCCAAATACATGTCTGCCATAGCCCCTTCTTTGTCTTGTTCTGCTCCTAGAAGAACTATGTCAATGTTATGTACCTTCCTAATGCATAGCTTCTCAAAGTGAGGGAACAGTAGCTTAGTCTCACCAGATAACCTATGTATTAGTTCATAGGTCATTACTCTGCTAGCTCCACTTCTGGATTATTTGAAACCTAGCCAATTTCTCATTCAAAGGTGATATTCAGACTCTGTACCTTGTAACTGTGAGCCAAATACCTTAACCAATGTATTAACCTGTCTTACTCTACAGAACTCCCTGAAAAATCTGGCATTACAAATCATTTAAAATACTTCTGCCTGCCACCCTCATCAAACCCTGTGAAATAGCTAGAAGTATCTCGCCATCTGACACAAGATTAGCAGAAGGAGGAGGACTTTGTACAATGGGTTAGGTTGATGACATTGGCAGTTATAGAAGGCTTTGAAGTTTAACTGATGCAGGATTAAGTTGCATAACTTTTCTTGACAGCAAGAATATAAACAGACCTTTCAGTTCAGCAACAAGTGGCAAGATGAAAAATATATCTCTCAGATTCTAAACTATTATACATAGAGATATGTCTGTCATGCCAGCTGGAAAAGTACTGAGTAAAGAGGGATCTGAGACAAAAATACTGATAAAGTTTTATTCCTGTCTTATTTCAAATAGGTGAGAACAGTGGAAAAGTAGGTCTGCAGTCTCATCTTCAGTTGTACAGCATACCTAAGGTTGATCTTTGTAATACTGACAGAGACAGTAAAAAACATAAATGTGTGTGTGTGAGTGTGTGTGTGTGTGTGTGTGTGTGTGTGTGTGTGTGTGTGTGTGTGTGTGTGTGTGTGTGTGTGTGTGTGTGCGTGTGTGTGTCTGTGTGTGTAAGTATATCCATTCCCCATCTTCCTCCTACCCCTTCTCCATACATCTAAAATTTATCAATAATAATCAATATTAACCATAGGGCCTTACTTTACATATAAAATATTCTATGAGATCCTGTTGTATCATACAACCCATGATCATTAAGACCACTTCCTGTGTTCATAGGTTAGTACTAGGCTAACTGCCCTTGCGAGCCATTTTAAGCTTAGCCAATTATCCCTTGTGAGACTCAAACCCTGCACTTTGTGTTTGTAAGGCAAACACCTTAACCATTAGGCCACTCTCCCAACCACCTTCTGTTTCCTCCTACATTATTTGCTCATTACTCATTCCTATACCTGTTACATTTCAGCACACCCGCCAATCCCTATATTTCTTCACTGAACAGTTTTACTGTGGAACCAACACTATCTCATTATCGTATCTTAACTTATCTCTATTTCACCCTTCTAATATAGTTTTGCTGTGATCAATTGTAAATTATATTACTCTTTCATTTTCTGTACAATGTAACATACACAAGCCAACTACTTGTAATTCTTTATAAAATTATCAGAGCTATTTTACAAGTCTTTAGGATTTTTTTATTTTATTTGTGTAATCTGTAATTTTATATTCATTTGATTACTCTGAAAATGTCTATAAATCTGTGGAGCTTTTTTACCTGGGCCAAAGGCTGAACAGAGGACTTTTAGACCCATTCAGACTTTTCCAGTAAACAAATGAAAAAAAAAGTAGAAGTCAGTATCTCAGGATTTCATCTCTGAAACCTGGCTTGATGACAGTTATGGATGGCCCCATTTTGAAGCCTGTCTAGTAGCTACATATTCCTTAACTCATTACTATATCATGTTAGTTAAAAATCACACTAGGGGTGTGGCACCAATCTGCTCTACTTCCAGAGCAGTTTTGACCTTTACTCCTGCTGTGTTAATCACATATTTTAAATATATGTATTATATTCAGCAAAGACTTTGCAGATATCTGCTTTCTACCATGTCTGAGATTATGTGAATTTAATCTGTAGGAATTTATTTAGCTCCTTGTAGAATTCATTTTAGATAATTCAGATGGCTAACATTTGTGTGAGTTAGTTGTATGAACTGATGGTTCATTAAGAGACTGTCTTTCTGAATTATTCCAACTTGTTATGTCAATGGGTTCATGTAGGCAATTGCTCTGTAACTGATGTCATAGGTCATACTTTTGAAATAAGAGTTTATATGGGCATATCATCATAAAACTGGAAGGAGACTGTGCTTTTCGTTCTGAAGTTATCTGATCACTTCTGTCTATGGATCCCCTTTTAAACCAAAAGCAAGTAATTTGGCAGGTCTACAAATGCCACACTCACATTAGCAGTATTTTGCCCACTACATTTGCCCAATACATATAGTGAAAGTAGTTGGCTTTTTACAATACTGGAACACTAATGATTTGACTCAACATGATCTGGGATTCTTGTTCTTGGACCTCTTTTCTCCTCGTTTTATCTGTTCTCTGATTACAAAGGTGTATATGACATTTTATAATCATGACACTGGAGCCCTAAAGTGCTTGGCATTTTGCTGGTTGGCTCTGTTTAACCATGTTAGGGGATTGTGATGGGTCTATATTAGAACATCGAACATTCAAAATGTCGAGTGTTCTAATATTGAACTCTAGCAATCGGAAAAAAAAACATTGAACATTCGGAACAGTAAATTTTTTCCTAGGGAAAAAAATTTGCTGTTCCAAAACACATACACACAACACAAGCACACCAAACAAACAGCAATCCACACACATACAACTAAACTCTTACACCTAACCCTACACTTAACTATGCATACACCGCTAACTATCCACTTACCTTAACCCAAACCCTAACCCTAAGGTCCGTCACAATCACACACTCACCTAATCCGCGCCCTAACCCTATCTCACTTAACCTGCCCCTAACCTTAAAGTCTGTCACTATCGCACACTTACCTTAACATGTCAATGTTCTCGGCGTCGGATTTTTTTTATTATGAGAAAGAGGAAAATAAGCTTAGAAATAAAAGAATTTAAAGGAGGGGTGACTTAGATTGGAAGGATGCAGGTACATTTACAATTAGAGAGTAGAAAGGAATGAAGTTGGTTCTTAAAGTTTTCTATGTTCAACAAAGATCATAGGGAGGGAGGGAGAGAATTACATTTTTTTGGCTAAGAAGGAGAGGAGTAATTTTCCTGCTGGACAGTTAGGTTTAAAGACAGTGATTACGTTTTGGTGGGCAGACCTAAGAGTTCTTTTAGGGGTATAAGGGAGAAGGATGTTTGTAAGGGCAGGGCATTTGGATGGGTTAAAGGTTAGTCTATGAGCTATTATGAGATGGAGGTAATTCAGATAATTTGGAAGTTCTAGCCAAAGTAGAGAGTGAAGGGCAAGGCAATGGTGTGAGGAGATGAGTTAGTGGCAAATTTGGAAAGTTTGTTATAAGAATTTTCTAAATTGGAAGTTATGGATGCAGATAGGTTGGTTAGAAGAGGTGTGCAGTACATTAGAGAGGGTAGGAGGAAAGTGGATGCAAGATTAGTTCTAGTATGGGGTGACAGGAAGCAATTGTTCCTATACAGCATCCCAAGACTGATGCTTTTTTTTTATGTTTTGAAGAATATGGTTCTCAAATTTCAGTTGTTCATCTATAGCAATGCCTAGCAACTTAGCATGGGGGGGGGGGTGATGTCAATAGGCAAGTTGTTTTGGCTTACCACCTTGAAAGAAGTTTTGTCAAAAGTCAATTATTTTGATGGTAGGAAGATTAGTATTTTGGATTTGTTTGTGTTTAGAGAGAGATGATTGTGTCTCATTGGTTGAGAAGGTGGACTGAGTCTTTGTTAAGAGTTCGGGGAGATTAGTGGCAGTGATTAGTGATAGAGCTGACTAAAGTTGAATCATCTGCATATTGGATTATTTTGACATTGGATATAGCAGAGTGAAATGTGTTGATGAAGATGTTAAACAACATAGGACCTAGGGTGGATCCCTGTGGAATGCTGGAATGCTGGTATGGGGTAAGTAGAAAGGGAGAGATGCCCTTTTTCCATTTCACAGCTTGGGATCTGTCAGTCAGGTAGCTTGAGAACCAAGAGATGGAATTTTGGGAGAGATTTAGGTTAGAAAGATGAGTGAGTAGATGGGTATGGGAAATGGCATCAAATGCTTTGGAGAGATCCCAGGAGAACTATTTCCCCTAAATCTCAGGCATGATTGACTGTGTCTAGGAATGAGATCAGAGCTGTTATAGTATGCCTGGGATGGAAACCATGTTGGGTTGGGGTAAGGAGTTGGTTTTGAGTTAGGAAAGGCATGAGTGGGAGATGGACACATTTTTCTAGGATTTTAGAGATGGTGGAGTGTATTGCTATAAGGCGGAAATTAGAGATGGTGTTGTTTTTCCCGCCTTTGTGAAGAGATATAGTATCGACGTTACACCAGAGTTTGGGGACATAAGATTCTTGCATGGATCTGTTTATTAAGATGCTAATAGGGAAAGCAATCCCATCAGTGAAAGCTTTGAGGAAAATTGAAGGCATATTGTCAGGGGTGTTAGAGCAGGGTTTTAGTTTAGTGAGAAGTCTTTTTATATAATAGGTGGATATAGGTTTGAGATTGAAAATGGGGGGTTAGGGTTGGAGGGTGTGGAAGTGGAATCAAATGTGGAAGTGCTAGAGGCAGGATTTTTATTGGGAAAGGTTTTGGTGAGTTCAGAGATGGTATCGCTGAAGAAAGAGTTGAACAGTGAGGCTAATTCTTGATCTGATTTACTGAGGTCAGAGCAGGGATTATTTTTGGTGCCAGGGTTGAGAAGGGTATTTATACAGTTCCAGAATTGTCTAGGGTTTTTGGCATGGTTGGACTGGAGTTTGAAGTAATAAAGATTTTCTGTCAATAATTATTTGTTTTTTTCACAATGGTTAGACATTCCTTTTTTACAGCTGCATAGCATTCCTCCCTGGATTTGAGCCCACAACTGAAATAAACCACTGGGTGCTCTTCTCCCTCTGAAGAAATCCAGCTAAGTTCACCTCCACTCCATGGTTTGAAGCATTCACCTGCAGAAAAAAATATTTGCTATAATCTGGACTGGCTAACACAGGGGGTCCTCCCAAAGCTTATGTGAGCTTCCAGAATGGCTGCTCACATGCTGTGGTCCACACCACCTTATCTGGACTGTTCTTCCTTGTCAGATCTGTGAGGGGAGCAGCTATGATACTATAACTGGGGAAGAACTTTGTGTACTACCATGCTGTCCCTAAAAATGCCCTCACCTGCTTTTTGGTAACAAGTGCAGGCCATGTCCATATGGTTTCCACTTTGGCAGGTTCTGGCCTGATCTTACCACTCCCCACTCTATGTCCCGGGAAGGAGACCTCTGACATACCCACCTGACATTTGCTGGGCTTAATGGTCAGCCCTGCCCTCTGTAGTCTGCTCAGCACCTCCCTGACATGCTGAAGGTGCTCTTGCCAGGAATGGCTGTAGATGGCAATATCAGCTAGGTAAGCCAGGGCAAACCCTCCTGCTCCTGCTAAGATATTATCTATGTGCCTCTGGAAAGTCACTGGGGCATTTGTCAACCCAAAGGGCATCTTTGTGAGCTCATACAAGCCAAGAGGAGTCACAAAGGCTGACTTCTCTTTAGTACTGGGAGACAAGGGCACCTGCCAGTAACCCTTGGTAGGATCAATGGTGGTAAGATACTTAGCCCCACCCAGCTGCTCTATGGCCTCTTCTGTCCTAGGCATGGGGTAAGCATCTGACTCTGTGTGACTATTTAATTTCCGTTAGTCCACACAGAACCTGGTGCTGCCATCCTTCTTTGGCACCACCACCACTGGAGAGGCTCAGGAACTGTTGGACTCTTGAATTATCCCTAGTTCCAACATCTCCTGTATCTCCTCCATCAGAGTCCATTTCACTCCCTCAGGCCTGTATAAGGGGCCTGCCTAATAGGACTTTGCTGTCCTGTATCCATCTGGTTCTGCACCAGATGGGTGCACCCTGGTTGTCCAGTGAACATGTCCCCAAACTCTTGCAAAACTGCTCGGATTTCTCGAACCTGGGTAGGAGATAGCTGCTGGGACATTGCTACCCCTTCACTGAAGTATCACTCCAAGCCTCACTGAGGAGATCAGTCACCAGATCTCCCTCAGACTCCTCCTGCAATCCACTGTAATTACTCAGCACAAGGGCCTCCCTAGCATGGTAAGTTTTCATCATGTTAACATGGTACAATTTGTGCCCCTGCTTCCTGCCTAGCAGTGCCACCATGTAGTTAACATCACTTACCTTTCTTACCACCTTGTATGGTCCATCCCAAGCTGCTTGCAGCTTGTTGTGTCTGACAGGAATGAGAACCATTACCTGCTGTCTATAGCATACTCTTTAGCTCGAGCACTCCTGTCATACCATACCTTTTTCTGTTGTTGGACTTCTGCCAAGTTCTCCTGAGTCAAACCCATGAGTTCCTTGAGCCTTGTCCTGAGGTTTTGGACATATGCCACAACAGACTCCTTGTGAGATTCACACTCACCATCACAAATTAAATCTAGAGGTTCAGTCACCCTATGTCCATACAGCAATTCAAAGGGTGAAAAACCTGTGGATTCCTGAGGAACCTTTCTGTAAGCAAACAACAGATGGGGAAAATATTTGTCCCACACCTTCTTAAACTGGTCTACAAATGCCCGTAGCATTTACTTGATTGTAGAATTTAACCTCTCAACAAGACCTTTAGTCTGGGGATGGTAGGGAGTGGTCCTCAGGTGCTTCACCCCACAGTACTTCCACAGACAAGCCAGCAGGTCTGACATGAAATTGGCACCGCTGTCAGTCAGTATTTCTTTTGGGAAATCTACCCTGCTGAAAATCTCTAACAAAGCATTTGCCACCTTTTCTGCCTCAACGGAGGACAAAGACACTGCCTCAGGGTATCTTATAGCATACTCTACTACCACTAGGATATACTTTTTCCCTGTGGGACTTGGGGTACTCAGAGGCCCCACAATATCCATAGCTAGCCTCTGAAATGGCTCCTCAATCACAGGGAAAGGCAACAAAGGAGCTCTCACCTTGTCTTCTGCCTTGCCTATCTTTTGGCACTGTTAACAGGTCTTGCTGTACCCTGTTACATCTCTGGAAATTCAAGGCCAATAGAAGTTCTGCATAACATGTCTCTTTGTATGTTTTATGCCCATATGACCTGCAAAGGGAATATCATGGGCTATGGCTAGAGCACCAGACGGTAGGCTCTAGGCACTATCAACTGCTGTATCATCTCACCTTCCCTCAGGGGTCTACTCTCTATACAGTATCTCTTTGTCCCAGTATACAGATTCCCCCTTCCCTTGAAAATCATGTGCCTCACTAGCTACCTGCCTCAGGCCTTGTAATGTTGGGTCTGAGAGCTGAGCCTGTCTCAGCTCTCTCTTTGTAACTCTTCTCAGCTCCACTTCCACAGGAAGTCTGGCATCCTCTGACAGCAGTGCCTCACTGTCAGCCAGGGTACTACTACTCACCTTTACCTTTGCAGTAACTCTGTCCAAGGGAACATCAGTACCCCACAAGCAGCTGTGGCTCACCTTCAGTCTCAGTGCTACAGAGTAGCTCCCTCCCTGAAGTAACCACCTCACCAGTCCTGACTGCAAGTATGCAGTCTGTCTGCATCTCCCCCACGCTACCAGATCCACATGCTTGTCTCCAAGCCTGACTGCATGTAACTGCATGAGCACATGGTACTGCATTATCAAAATCATTCTCTATCAGGACATCTGCAGGGATATCCTCAAAGACACCAACTTGCTGGTTTCCTTTTCCACCTTCCCAGTCAAGGTGAACCCTAGCCAAATGTGTTTCGAATGGGGTCCCTCCTAAAGCTCTGATTGGAGTAGACTGCCCAGGCAAGTAGTGATCCTCTGTAACCTTTGCATGCTTTACAATGGTTATGCCAGAGGCTGTGTCTCTCTTAGCAATGCCCTCTTTGCCATTCACTACAATAGGATATAACCTCTTGTGGTAGTTTGGTACCCTCGTTGTCCCAAGACAACCTACTATTGGCATTTTGTCTTTTCCACTTACTAGCTCCCTCATCTTTACCTTGCCTCTGTGGACATCTGTATGCCACATGGCCCCACTGGTTGCATTCAAAACATTTAACCCTAGGTCCTGGATGTGTACCTGCAATAGTGGCTTCCCTTGCTAATGGCAGATTCTGTTAGGGCAGTCTGGGCTGCCCACCATGGGTTCCTTTAGACCCATGAGCAGTAGTGGGGGTCTCTTTCCTGTGCAAGGATGCCCTGCTTTCTAGGTATTGGTGTCCTTTCCCACCCCAACTCATCTGAAGTAGCACATTGTCTATCAGCTAACCAGATCCTCATCCTCAGGCAAAGTGCTAAGGGCTTGTTTTCTAACCAAAATGTCTGCCAGCCCTTCAAAAGTGGTGGCCTGACATCCACAAACCCACCTTTGAATATAAGTGCTCAGTTCAACAACATATTCACACACACTTTCATCTGCCTTGTGTCTATCCTCATGAAGCTTTTTTCTATAAGTTTCAAGTGTTAGCTTAAAAAAATTATAACAAACAATTCTTAACAGCAGTATAATTAAAACAGTCAATGTCAGACATTTTGGAGAAAATAGATACAGCTTTACCATGGAGTAAGGGGGTCAGGAACTGTACCCAGAGCCTTTGGTCTATACTGTTTACATATCCTCTCAAACATATGAATGAAACTATCAACATTATCCCTCTCTGTAAACTGGGGAATAAATGTACTGACATTTTGTGCTTGTGAGTCCGGTTACTCCCTTCCCCATTACCTCCATGACTCTGTCAAAGAATCAGCATCTCCTTTTCATGCTGCCTCTGCCTTTCCTTCTCCTCAGCTTCCAGGCATAGCAGTTTCTCATTCTCCTCAGTCTGTAGACATCTCAGTCTCTCTGCTGCTTCTGTTTCCAAACATCTGGCCTCCAACTCAAGTCTCATTAGCTCCAGATAGATTTTTAAGTCCTCTGCAGAAAGGTTGAGCTGTCCGATCTCTGAGTGTTGTGCACCTCCAGTGCCAGTCTGATCATCCTCCTGATTGCTGCTTTCTGATGCAGCTGTGACTAAAGCTGCAATCATGTCTGCCTTAGTCAGGTTTCCATGCACCAGTCCCTTAGCCTGGGACATCTCAGTCAACTGGCTCCTTGACAGCTTGCCATACTCCTCTGCTGACATGCTTGTCTGCTCTCCCTGACTAACTAAGCTAACAAAAGAAATAAAACAACTCTGAACTCTGAATATTCACTGTGTAGTTGATTTATTAGAGTACAAAAACACCTTCAGTGATCACTGTACACAAGCTACAGGAATTCACTATCCACACCACTACAAGCCAATTGCCAACCAATTAGTATGTGGTGTAGATAACCCACTGCTGCCAAACAATTAATATGTGACACCCATGCACTGGCCCAGTAATCAAGGAGCCTCAATCCACACCACTAACACTAGTGTGGGGCGCCCATATTGGGAAGGATAATAAATACACACACAGTAAAGTATAATTTCCCTTAAGAGATCACAGTCAGTCTGAAGCTGTTTTTTTTTCCTTTCTCTCCAGATCCCCAATAAGACTACCCACTGGCACAGCTTTAGGGTACAGGTCTCAGCCTAGTGGTCAAGATAAAACCTCCAGCACCCTCTCTGTCCAACCAGTGATTTGTGTCTCTGCCCAAGTAGCTGACACACACACACTCTTTAAAATATGAGTTATATACAAACACACAGACACTACAGGGGAAGGCTGGCATGGTTTTCCAGCTATGCGTCTTCCTGCCAGGCTATAAGGTAGTAATCACCACCACCAACCACTAATATCAGCAACTAACAAGGCCCTTACCAAGGGGTGTCCAATTATTACTGTGCAATATTATTATCCAAATGGAAAATATGACTGAGCAGCAAGACTATTATAGTGGCTTTGTAAAACATCACTATATACATGAAATGTACTCTAGCTTAAATTATCTCTACACAAAACAACCACAGTTGAAAGGTTTAAAAATATTTAATAATAAATAATAAAAACACAAGACAATACTTCTTACTACACAGTGCTAGTCAAGAGTTCAGAGATCAAAGAGAAATGCTTAAAATAATCAGTAGAATATTTCTCAAATCAATACAGAAAACAACTAGTCTAATCTTCCTATTTCCTAGCTATTTTTAAGAGAGACACTAAAGTCTAAGATCCTACTTACATACAGGCACAGGCAGAGTGCTGGTGAGTTGAATGTTCTCAAGACAAAACCAACAAGCTCTCTCTGTCTTTGACAATGTCCTTTAAATTGATAATACAGCCTGCTGACTCATTTTAGATTAGATCATTCTTAACAATTCTCTGGTTTCCCAGGCTAAAAGAAACTCTACATTAACATTTCATAGTAAGCGTGCACCTGGTCAAGAAACTACAGCAATTAATGACATTATATATGCAAAATCTAGCAATTAACTCTAGTCTCAAAACAATAGGAATAATTCCTTCATCTAGACATCTCGGCTCCGGGTTTTACGGTTAAACAATTATACAATGCTTGACTTATCAGCTTTCCTCCAGCAGAATGCAATGTGGTTACATTTTTGCAGTTCAACTTCCAATACAATCTTTTCACGTTTAAGAGAACAAGCTTCTGGCTTATATTAATATTTACAAATGGCAAAATTATCTACAAAATTCTATCTAGCTAGGCTGGTGGCCTTCACATATCTTCACAGTAGCATCTGGTCATATTTGGACAGATGTCCATTGACATAATCTCAAGGAACCAAAAAAGCTGATTGGTATCATGTGACCTACCTCCTGTAGGGCTCTTCTCAACACAGACAAGTGAATGCATTCCTTTTAGACTTGGGCCTTTGCAAATCCAGTCTGAGTATAGTCCCATTGTGCTAGGGAAAACTGTTACCTTTACTGAAAGAGTAAGAATTATTGCCTATAATGAAAAAAGGTGATTTAGAAACAACCAACAGGGATAATTATATACCGATGTGGTGTGTATTTTAGATAAAATTATTAAGACGGTGCAAAATACAGCTGTGATGCCTGAACCACTACACTATATCTCTCTGATAATTCTGCTAAACTGGTAGTTAATTCTGATTTTGGGTAATTAATAAGGATATAATATTTATGTCTAATGCATGTATATTACCAAAACCATTTCCCTAACGTTACCACCACACAAGAGACTTGCACCAGCACACAGTGCACTAATACACTCAGACAATGCTAAATCTGTTCCCATTAATTGACTCTAACTCTAACCTGGAAACATCCCCTCCATGTGCACCACCTTACTAAAGTGTGCTAACACTAATCCTGCCCTTGCCGCTGACTCAATCCCTATCCCTATACATTATAGTTAAAAAAATCCTTTGTATAGCACAACCACAACACAATACAATTCAAACATATATTACTTACAAACACACACGCACTCACACACACACACATAAACACACACAAACCATTAAATCAAGCCCCTTACCTAAACTTTACTCAAAGTGTAACCCACAAATACTCACACAACACTAAAACTATTTCCTTAACTAGCTCTTTAACCCAAACCCACAAACACTAATGTACACACTCCTACCCTGTAATGCTGCAACTTTTGACACATCAAAATGTTTTTGCATTAACATGACAAAGCCATGCTCATGTTTTAAAATACAATTTACTTCATTCATCGTTTCCACAATACGAACTAGAGTACATTCAGTAATGGGCAATTAGCATACCCAGAACTCCTTTACAAAACAGACTATTGTACATGCTGGGGTGGGGGTGGGGGGGCACATGCACACACACACACACACCCACACACACACACACACACACACACACACACACAGACACATGTGCGTGCTAGCACATACCCTGGAACCAACTGTATAAAACCTAATTCAGCTCAACCTGCATACGGCATTCTATCAAGTACTTGAAGATCATGACTGTTATATGTATTAAGGGTTTGTCTGTCCTCAGTAGATCTAATTTTTCCTGTCATAGCTCTTCTTTATGCATCTCTGTACACAACTGGTTAAACAGAATTAAGACGTCCCTTAACTTGTCTAAATAAATTAGATTTTTCTGGTTATCTTATTATCGCTTAAGAAGGATTCTGTTTCAGCTACTTAAACAGAATGTTTGCTTTCTTAATTTACCAGTATCCATTATAGTATATTGTGCTTCTACAGACTGTATAGTGTGTTGAGCAATATTCAGAAGTAGTATGTAAAAAAGAGTTTTACTGGTTGATTAGATTGATGGAAATAATGGTTCATATTATTGGTCTGGTATTGCCAAATAGATATGTTGTGGAGGACTGTCTTTTTTTTTGGGGGGGGGGGGGGGATATATAGAGAGAGAATATAGAAGGTAAACAAAATTCTATATATCCTCCCTGGAAGGCTGTTGGAAATAAATTTATTTTCCTGAAATCACTGTAGCATTTTATTTTTTAAAAATATATACTAATCCCTTTATTCAGAAGACTATTCTCAGCAGTTAATAACTGTTATGAGTGATTTGCTCCCTGAGTAGGAGTGATATGAAATAATACTGGTACTTGGAATCATGTGACTACTGATTCCACTGACATCTACTACCAAATGCAAGGGCATGATAGTATTTATATGATGCTAAATTATAATTAAGGAAAAATATATAATCCCCCAGATTTACTAATCTTCTGTGTAAGACTACATTAGTCTTTCACGGAGGTGCAAGTCTAAGAGTATGACGGCAGCGCACCATGCATATTAATGAGGGCATGCTGCCTCAACTCTAAAGCTTACAAGGAGCATGGACGAGTGTAGGGGGCATGTCGGACTGGCTAGCAGTCCAAAAATCCATACCCCTGCAATGAAGAAACACCGCATTTTCGAGTTACATGAGCAAGTCCACTCACATGTGCACAATGTAACACTACACTCCCCCATATGTTAAACAGCTGACAAAATTAAAAATAAAAATAGTTTTTTTATTTTTTTTTATTTCATCCGATATAGCTGCCCATATTTGCGAGTGTTTGCGTGGGTTTGCCCATTGCTTAGCTACAGTTAGCAGCTTAGACACCAGAAGAGGATAATAAGAAAAATATATGCAAAGTAAGCAAAAGAGCAATAGGACAGTGGTTAGAGCCTTTGCACAAAAAGGAGGCATTCCCGGTTCGAGTCACACTACTGCACTTTCCATTTTCTGTTGGAAATCTGTATACAAAAATATTTCCTGACATTTTTTATGTATAAGTTTTGTAAAAAGCATTGAAATTTTAAATGTAGTAGTAAACAAATGTTATATATATATATATATATATATATATATATATATATATATATATATTTATATGAAGGTGAAATGGTTATACATTCTGAGGCATGAGTACCCTGTTTTAAGCAATATAAAGTACTGCTAAGCACATTTTACCAGTATTGAGCATATATAAATCTAATCGTGCGTAGCTGCGCACCACATTAACCAGCGCAATGTCTTTGCGTGTAGCTGCGCACCATGCTAACCAGCGCAATCACAGTGTATTTGTGTGTAGCTGCGCACCGTGCTAACCAGTGCAACATTGGACAACGTCGAGCAACGTCGAGCAACATTGAGCAATGTTGGGCAAAGTCGGGCGAAGTTGAGCAAAGTCGGTTAAACATGGCCACACCTTCTTTACTGTACCTTAACCAGTCAGGTCTGCCCAGTAGGAAAATAAAAAGCAATGAAAGGGCTCAAACTCAGGATACTGTGCATTATAGTCACAGTACTTAACCACTAAGCCATGACAGCATTTCATAAACATGCACTTTCAACAGACACATATCTAGCAAAGGAATTTTAAAAATTGTCAACATCAGCTAAGCAGGTGTGTCTATAGCTGAGTTTTTCCAAAAGTGGCCAATCACAAATAAGTGCAGGAAATGAGGCATATTTAAACTCCACAGACAGGAATACTTGATATAACTGGTTATAGCTTCCTTCTGCAGTCAGCATGGCCGGTGTTGGAGAAGGTACTTGATTTAGAGCGCAATGCTAGGGCATTGAGGCGTCCAAAGTAATGGTTTGGCTCCTTGTCCACAATCATGAGGAAAGACTCCTGTGGGGCCAGTACCAGGGTACCCAATATAAAACGGAGGCCTGGAACAGTCTTGCCTGTGATCTCAACAGTGCCACTGGTGTTCCTCGGACTGGTGAGCAGGTCAGGCACCATTATTCTGACCTGAAGTGACACAGGGAGGATCAACTGCAACAGTGGATCCAGGAATCCCGTGTGATGCCTAATGCCCCAGTACTGAGTAAGTAGCCAATGTATTAAGTAGTTAAGAATTGCTATGCTTGTCGATACTATGGATAGGTATGTCTCAATATCACTGCATTTACTTAACAGCTGCAGGTGTCCGGGCTATAAACCAGCAAGTTCATGAAGATGGGCTGCAAAGGCTGCGTCATCAGGCAGGTTACTAATTATTCTGCATGTACTATTATATAAAATACATGAGAGAACCTTTAAAAAGTTTTTTAACCCAATAAATAAAGGTGTAATAATCCCTTAAAAAATGTATAATTCCTGGAGTATGTCTGTGTCATTTTCTTTGATATGTTGTTGTACTGTTGCATTCTACAAATAGTAGTGTTGTATTAAGCAGTGTCAACCCACACTTGGGTAGGCCCATATAATGTGGATGAAGGGAGTGCCAGTAGCTTTTATGCATATTTACAGCGCTCAACTGTTGGTTCATGCCCAGCATGTACAGGTTTATCTGGCACATGAGTAGCTTGTTATTGTGTTCCCCAGAAATGTCAGTGTCCTGCCAGAAATTTAGGGAGCTGTTAACATATAACTGATACTTTCACCTGAACATATCTAAATAAATATATGAAAGTAGAGCTGTCAGTGTATCATCTTAGCAGTAGTGTGTGTGAGCAACTCTCAAAATATGTTGCAGTAACATCTGCATTTTGAACAGTTTGTATGTAAGATACAGCTCATGTATATAATGATCTAGCAAAATCCAATTGCACAATATAAGGACATTGGGTAGTGTAATAATACACGTAATGGACATATAATTGCAGTTAATAGGAATGTAGTGAAAACTAGAAGGATATATAAGTTGCTAATTGAGCTATCTTTTTCCACCCTACTGTATGTGCATAAAAAATGCAATTCCACACCTCAATCGGTATGTCTAATCTCAAAACATTTGTTGGGACATATGTCCTATTGGTTTATAAATATTTGCATTTATTTCTATGCATGTGCCCTGTTAAAATACCACAATATTGGTGGCCTGTTGCCATCAATTAAACCTGTAATATCCACTATTGTTCTATATATGCATGTGTTATGCTTGCTTTTCAACTGCTGATAATCTGGCGTGTTGCGTTAATGGGAATACTTCTGCATGCTGTTATAACTAATTGGGAATGCTGTTGACTGTTACTAACCCATATCTTTATTAAACTCTCCAAAACATAGTTCATATGGGAAGGCCGGTCCCAGTGGACCCACCTGTCCCACCTCAGCTGGCTATGGCACCTGGCACCAGTAGATCTGGTGCCCAGCCTTGGATCTCCTCCTCCATTGGCCCTGTGCCACCTTCGGGTGGAAGCACTGCAGGAGATGGGGCTCGGCCTCCCCATGCAAGCATGGGCAGAGGAGGGGCACCTATCACCCATTGAACGGTCCGAGCTGTGGTGTGTAGAGAGATTGAACGTTCTGCTGCAGAACCTCTACGCCAGCTTGAGGCCCAAGTGGCACCACTCCTGTGTCAGCCTGCCCCTCCTACACAGCCCCCAGCACAGCCACCCTCTGGGCCGTGAAGGTGCAGTGGTCACTGCCCATGGGTGAGGACCTCAGTCCCACTATTTCCATCTGGGGGCTCATGGGCTTGCGATTTCCAAATATCCCTCCCCGTCAAAGGAGTTCACCCACCACGTGTCATATACCGCTCCTGTATGCATCTTGTTTGTCTTGTCTGTTTACTTCCCCAACCTACCTCCCCAAATATACCTACTTCCCCTACCACACATTCCACTCTCACCTGAATAAAAAAAGAGCAATCTGCTCCCAAAAAAAATTACGCCCCATACATAGCTGCCCATTTTGCACACATGTCCACTGAACACATGAAATGCTATTTAGTTGGCATTACAACATATCTTGTCCTCACCCCTCTCTCAGGGGTTGAAGATTTCATATCTACCTCCAAATTTATTGCATATGCACAGCTATTGCTGTTGAAGAAATGGGCAGCTATGGACCTTCCCTACACCCGTCATGCACATCCCGAGCTATTTTGCATGCTGTCTTTCCCTCTTTGTGCCCCTTTTTCACCACTTTCCTATCTCCCCATTTTTCTTTTCTTTCAAAGAAATGAGCGTGGGAGTTAGCAGGAGTAAGCACTATTAAGCAGTAGTTAGTGGGTTTGCACAGGTTTGCGCTTGTTTGCACTTGGCTAAGCAATGTGCAGCAATGCGCAAACCCATGCAAACCCGCTACCAACTGCTTAGAAGTGCCTTAGTCACTCTGTATGTGAGGGCCCTTGTTCTGCTCAGGAGCAAAATAAAACATCTCTGTAAGTCTCGAACCCCGGACCTTGCACACACTGCACAACATGAAGTACCAATAAGCCACAACAGACACACATCAAGTTGGTGCTTAAATAAATATATCATGCATCAGAATGAGTGAATGTAAAGGAAAAATAGGAATACCATACCACACAACTTGTTCTGTGGATGTTGACCAACAGTTGTTGTGGGATTACATTACATGACTGTGATAAGAGAAGTAGCCATTCTAGCAGGAAATAATCTTACACCATCACTTTACAACCCCACACAGTATCACAGCAGGACAAACACTGGCATATCTGTTTAGGGCAGAGGCCATACCTCCCAACTGTCCCTAATATCCAGGGATGTTCCTGATTTTGACACAGATTTTAGTTCTGTCCCTCTGAATCCCTCCAAAAACTACTGACTTTGGCCAGAAAGGTGGTGAATTACACTTAATGAATAATGACAATAATTAAGAGTTAGACACTTCTTTTACTTCAGAAAAGGTGTATTAATTCATATGCTCTGATTCTTGCAATGTCTCAACTTAATGGGACTAATATTTTAAAGGTGTCCCTGATTGTCCTGACTATTTCTTGACTTTTCCCTGAGTCTGTTCAAATCTGTACCTGATTGGCTGAGAGGTCAGGCAGAGGCAGAAACACAGAGGCATATCAGCCTTTCTGCTGTTACACACCGTGCAAATAGCTTTGAAAGGAGTTTTGCAAGCATACTGTTATGTAGGAATACAACACTGAAATACAAATGGATGTAGCCATGTACTAGTAGTAACCAACTGTAAGAATGCCATTGCTCTATTGCTGAAAAGACCTGTGTGGTGCACAGACAAAAAATAACAGGCTATTCTCTGGCTATCATGTGGATAGTTCCACAGTTGGGAGTTACACAGACAGACTACTTGCCTTGATAAACTAACATGTACACAGCAACCCTGTAAGTCCAGCAAGATAAAATCCACACAATAGTACTTACACTCTCTATACTTCTGCAACCCTACCCAAGTGTAGAATATACCTGTGTGTGCAGGGTCTACCAAGGATGTAGGTAAGCATACTCACTGTACTGAAATGTGTCCAGTTTTTCTGAGCAGCTTGTGCTAATGTCAATACTAAAAAAGCACAAACTGTTTAGACCTGAGTAAATGAATATTCACAGTATAGCAGTTCACAAACAATTCTTGTGCCAAAGGAATACATCTCAATAACTAAATTTGTATGGCAGTTAATTGTAACAGTTGAAAAGAAAGTACATCTTTCTATGTATCTTGGGGTAGCATTTTGAGGGGTGACTACATTTCTACACTGACAAGTGAGTACTGGAAGCAGCAACATTAGGTCTGAGTACAAAATGTAAATCTCTGGCTACATCCCTGGCTTCTGATATAAGAACTATACCAACCTTCTGTCTTAAACGATGATGTCCACAGCAAACATGGATGATCTCCATCTTGGAAAGCTGAAAGGGCCATGCCTACATCAGTCAGCAATGTATAGTACTGGGTTGCTATGACAGTGATTACTGCAATTACTACACAGCAGGCTGCATGCAATTAGCAAATGGTGGCCACTAATTGGTGCAGAGGCCATCACATGCTCATGTTCAAATTCCTACATAAGCAGGCTGCAATTTCTGCCAACAAACTCAATCACTCTATTGCAGAGACTGACAGAGAGAGAGACAGAGAGAGAGAGAGAGACAGATAAAATGAAAAAGAAATATTACCAAATCATACAAAGGAAAGGTATGTGACACATATGTATTTACTGGCATGTAGTAGATTTTATTGAAGAATAGTCTACATAATGTGAACCATTCATATGTGGCAGCAGTACTTCTTTATGCACAGATGTTCTGCTTAACTACTGCTATGGACAATACTGTGTGTACCTGTGGGCAGTGGGACATACCTGTGAAATGTGTAGCAAAGCATTAAATATCAAAGATCTGATCCATGTTATCTGGGTTCTGTACAGTAGTGTGGCCAATGGCTATTGGGGGGATTAGCGCTAACATTATATAAACATGGGTGTGACAGAACAACACATGCATGATAGTCATATTAAAGTGTAGCTTAGCATTGGTAACTGCTGTAGCAGTCTAGTATGCTTATTTAGCATCTGTTGCCATATACACCCCCCAATGTTAGTGTGTGTTCATATGTGACACCTGTTTGTGTTGCAGCAAGGCCCAACAGTTCAGCTGTGAGGTCCAGGGACTTACAACAGTGTGGACCTTGTGTGTGTATGCAACACACATACGGAGAAATATATATGTGTCATATATATTCACATCTGTATATGTGCATAGAGCAGGGGTCTTATTGCAACTGTTTGTGAAGGGGGGAGATATATATGTTGGTGAAGGTTAGTATGCACATATTTGTATGTAGGTTTTAGTGTGTGACAAACAAGACAGCATACAGTGCTGGTATATGACATGTGGTGGTTAAACACCGTGGGTGGTTTGTTCAGTTTGCAATGTTGAAGCCAGTAAGGCCTGCTAAAGCTGCCTGGGCTGTGAACACCTTCAATGCATTTATCCCAAGACTGTGCAATTTTATTACATTACTGTACACCTTACATGCTTTGTATAATTGATATTCTCACTATGAAAGGTGAAATGTATATGTGCCTACATATATATGTATATGTAGACCAATGGATGTGCATATATGCTCATAAACACATATTGTTGCAATAGATTCTCTGTACTGTTGACTGACTGTGATGGTCAATATGTTTGTGAATACGTCAAATATATCTATCTGTGGGATAGCTTAGTGGGAAACTGTTTATGTCATGGTATTATGGGTCCTTGCTTTGATCCTAGCAAAAGCTGTGTATTCTGTTGCTAGGCAGAACAAGTGCTATTGCATACAGTGTGATTAAGTCCCTTGGTTTTAACTAGGGTGTGTCACTGGAGGCTTAAACACTACAGCTATGATTATTGATAGATACTGATGTCTACTGTAGTACTACTTGAAGCTCTGGGCCTGTACCGCAAAGTATGGTGTATGTCCACATTGCTTGCATCCACTTTTTTTGTGGTCCTTGTATTCACCACAGATTACATTTCTCAAGATTAAGGTTGTGTAAGTACTGACACACAGTACTGTATAGTACATATTGAAAGCTTATCTGGGTTGTCATACCTTTGTGTCCTGTAATTATGTCTGATGTGTGTCTGGGTATGTCTGTAACATATCCTTTGACATATGTGTGGTAAAACATATAACTGCGTATCTAGCAACATTCATAGTGTACTACAATAGTATGCAACCTCTATTCCCAATTGTACACATATTTTGGCCACAGGTTTGGCATTAACAAGTTGTGTGGTATAATAGTAATACATTTACTGGACCTTACACTGATTGTGATGGATGATATATTTCTTTACACATCAGCTTGATTTATATCTGTTGTGGCTAGGTGGTGCATCGTGTTGCATACAGTGTGCCAGGTACTCGTGTATAGTCTTATATAGTGATTTTATTTTGTTGCTGTGCAGAACATGGTTCATTAGATAGAAAGTGAGCAAGACACTTTCAAGCAGTTGTGGGGTGAGCAGTGATAAGTGGCAGTTACAGTGTTTCACTCTCGGTTAGCTTATAAGTTGATATGCATGGCAGTTGTGATATCTGTACTGTATAATGTTAAATGTGCCATATGACTTGCTCAGACATATTTTTGTATTTATGTCTTCCAGGGATCATGGCCCATCGCAGGTACCCCAGTTAAAGTAGTGCTGAAGATGATATTATTACTAGCAGTATTAATCACACTACTGTCTCATGTTCTCACGAACCTGCCAGGACTAGCAGGAGTGTATTGCAATGTCGCAAGATGTTGTCCACAGGGTCAATGAGGTAGGCCTGCATAACCAGACATATGAGCAGGTACGCCACCATTGCAGTGATCTTTTCAGACATGTCCGTCAGCGTGCTGCTGATGTGCGGAGACAACAGCTTGCAACAGGAGGTGGTGTTAATATCCGTCCCCCCCACCAGAGTGGAGGAGCTGCTACTGAGCCTGGTGGCACCTGCCCAACAATAACAGCAGCAGACATACACCATGGTGGAGGTTGGAGCAACCCAGCAAGCACACATGTAGCATGCAAGTAACATGGCATATCTGTAGACTACTGTTATCTGTATTGGTAGATCATGCATATGTGAGATGTGGAGTGTGTCGTTGAAAGATGTGGAGCCTGTTGTTGTGCAATACTGATCATTTGGAACATAATCTGTAGCCCTGTGAATGTAAACTGTTGTTGTACTGTAAGATTGCAAACACACAGTAGCAATGCCACAGTTGTGGCCACTGATAAACTCTCTCATCTCTATGTAGGTCCCTCTGGGGTGACATCAAGGTAGCGGACAGATGCTGGTGAGCGTGTTCTACATTTATTATTGTAAATAAAAAGTGCATGTCATAGTTAAGGTGTAGGCCATGTACACATGTAACACACCTACCCATAATGCATGCTGTGCATGTTTGGTGTAAGAGTACGCACATCTCACTAATGTGATTAGCTGCCTCAAACACATGCAATACCCAGTCCATCTCAAACAAATGTGGCTAGACTCTAGTGACCATTGGATAGGCACAGTTGATACTCAACATGCACATAACATACACATGTGTGTTATACAAGAGCATTTTAACATGCTACACATAGAGGATTCCCAAACCCTCTGTAAAGACACACTCCAGTATCCAAAATCTCATCCACACATTACACATAATATACCTGAGGGGTAGAGGCCCATCATGGGGCATTTAAACACTCTGCAACACACTACACATTCATGTCAGGGAATGCTCCTTATTGGCCTCCTTACAAACTCATGTAACAACTGGTTGTGAAATGGTGAATTTAGCCAAGGGAGTACAGTTCCGGCACAGTATGATTAGTGCTGGCTTGTGAAACATTTGTAGCCTTGAGTGACCACCTGATGCTTCATGATGATGGCCTATGGTACTATACCCCATCCAGTTATTGTAACCACAGTACTACACATAGCTTTCATTACCATACACCTGAATGTTGCATGTGTGCACACATATGCACCTCTAAACAGTATGCATACCAATCACCATTTGCACAACTGACACATATATGTCTTGTGATGCTATTGAGTGGCTAGGTCATGTGACACATATTGGGTATGTGTGATGTTTAAATATGCAGTTGTGTTTTAGCATGCCATGTCATGGATGAGACTGGCATGTCCACAATATGATCTACACTCACCATAATTACCATACATTGGGTATGTGGCCGAATGGTATTCCATCAATTATCCATGCACCACTGACGATGTTGTGTGAATACTCATCATGCATGTGCTAAAAATGTGTCCACAATTATTTGCTAAAGACACAGATGCTGTAATCAGCATTGGTACCTATCTGACACACAGATACACATCCAGCAATGGTATGTACACCTGTGAGTTATGGTGCACAGTACATTGCAGGGTTAGGAATACCTGCACAGCAATGTTGTATCCATGTATGCATTGTGTTCCAGGGGAAGGACCATCACCTAATAACAAAGCACATGTATCAAAGCCATGTATACTGTTAGTAACAAGGACTGACTACACTTGCACTGCATGCTGTTGAGCAACACATGTCCTGCATGCTTACATGTGTGATATGACTGTTTTGCTTGTGATACTATACCACACCATCACCTGCTATTGTGTATGTTCTGTGATTGCTGGTGTTGTGTGTGTCTGCTTTAGGGAGGATTGTAGTTTTGTGTGGGTTCATGTGTGCATGTGTGCATATGTGCATGTGCGTGTGTGTGCGTGTGTGCATGTGTGCATGTGCGCATGTGTGCATGTGGTCTGAAGTCATGTTCAGGTCTTAAAGTGTGTTTCCTGTTTTCCGCTCACAGGTGTCAAGGTGGGGCTGGTTCAGTACAGCAGGGAACCTGATGTCACTGAGACAGACAGTGATGATGAGAATCGGTGTGTTGAGGCACAGGCAGGTTTGTCAGGGTCTGTTGTTGGGCCACCAGTTGACAGTACACAAGTCTACACCCCATCCATGCACACAGTCATACTGCCTGTGCATCCATCATCACCATTGCCCTTAGCTGAGGGACAGTGTACGGTTGGCACTGGCCAGGACAGTGTGGTATCTATGGCACATGTATCAGGACACAGCAGCCATAGCCAGATGTCTGGAATGGTACCACAAAGGCAGATGACCATGGGTTCTCGTCAGAGCATTGCTGGTCATCATGCCCCTGGCAGATGTGCCACACCTCTTTCTAACACACACATGCTCCAGGCTGTCATGGAGGCACAGACACGAATGGAACAGTACACCAGACAGGGGCTAAGGGCACAGAGGGCTCATTACACCTCTGTAAATGACAGTATCCATGACCTAGCAGGTGCCATATGCAACTACACTGAGGTCATTGATAGACGTTGGGGTGAGACATTGGATGTCCTCCACAATATCATGTCCATGTGTCAGGACAATGCAGTACGGCTGAGATGTCGACATGCCCGTATGCCAGCAACATCAGCAGCTGGAGGTCGCCGTGGACGTCCAACAAGTCACAGCCGCTCCCGAAATTCCAGTACCAGTCCCAGCAATGTTGGGAGGGCTGTCCATAGAACATCCTAGCAGACCACATGCACATGGCTCTGGCCAGTCCCAGCAGGGACCTGGATCCAGTGGACATATGTCAACCTCTTCGGATAGTACCCAATCTGGATTAGTACCTGATACTGTCTGTAGCACCCCTGCCAGGCACAGGTTCCGTATCCATGTCCAGAGACGGTGATCTGTAAAGCCTGCCAGGTACAGTCTGTAGCTGTCTCACAAATCCCAATATATGGCAGCCACATAGTGGAACTGTGTGCATGCAGACACACACATATAGACCAGAAACCTAGGGCAAACACATACCTGCACACATTACATCAACATTGGCCCATAACAGTACTCATGGCCCTCATATGCACACTCACACACACATGTTGATTGCATGGCTCAGTGTAGGCCTCTGGCAAACCAACAACACACCCTGTGCATATGATGAAACCTGTGCAACCTCCTGTCATCTGTAACATTGATGCAGGAACAGGCTAACATGGGTCTGATGCACAGGGTGACTTTAATAAAGTATAGCAATGGTTGGATGTGTAGCATGTTGTCAGCAGTAAAGTGTAATGATATCCTTGAAGGTGTAGCTGAGCAGGCATGATGCATAAAAGTTGTAATTAGCAATGTTATATTGTTTTCATCAGTGTTTATTCCAATTATGTTTTGTTTGCCCAATTGCCACTTGGCTGATGTGTGCAGTTATGTCAGCATGCGTTATACAGTGGACAGTAAGTGCGGGGTGTGTGCAACACACGTTTACAGGTGTCCATTTGTGAACATGGTGGAGGTGCACTGTTTGCATGTACATGCATATTAGACACATGGGCAGGGTGACATGTCCTGTATTGGCCAGTGTTAACACTCCATAGTTTCTATTGCTGGCCAGTATGCATTGTACTACACACATTTTGGAACTTGAGTACGTATGTGTGTGTATGACATGGGTTGACACTGTGCTGTGGGTGATGCTGTTGTTGCTATCTGTCATTGGTTTGCATTACTAAGGTTAACACTGTCCCAGCTGCATAATCCTTTAGTAATGCACACTGTTCACCTACAGGGTTGCATGGACCGTGCTATCACAAACACAAGAAATTCTCACTTATACAGTCAAGGTGCATTAGTCTCATGGACCCCTGCCATAAACTAAATATATAATAGAAGGTGTGAAGTTGTATCAAAAAAGAGTTACATACCAAGAAGGGATAACCTCTCTGGTCAGTATCATTGGGAAAATACAATCCCTCAATAAACATACAAGGCAACCTTCAAAATACAAAATGGCAAGGATTCCAAAGACAACACTAAAGCTTTCTTTAGTGTTGTGCATAACCTATAGAGGAAATCTCAGATTGGGTCACAGTTAATGTAAATGGTCGCAAAGTACACTTATCTGACTGACATTACCAATTTCTTGTCAGACAGTTTGAATGTGGATTTCACCACCCTGTCGTTACACAAGGGCCACATTTCCAGACCTGAAGAATGTAAAACCTGATGATTCACAGACACTCTAGTTAAAGCATCTCTTTACCAAAGTCCAAACCACAGTGCAATGGTACTGGACAGTGTTCCTGGCTGTGTCGTACACAAGCTGACATATGAAGTCATGACTCACCTAAACAATCTGTCCAGATGCAGCCTCTATACAGGTTACGTACTTGTGGAATGACGCACGGTAATGGTGTTCACAGTCCACAAGGGTTGAACTACAACGTCTTCTTCTTCTCCTTTCAGATGCTCCCATTAGGGGTCACCACAGTAGATCATCTGTTTCCATTTCTTCCTGACCTCTGCATCTTGCGCTGTCACACCATTCACCTGCATGTCCTCTATCACCACAGCCATAAACCTCATCTTAGGCATTACGCTTTTCCTGTTACCTGGCGGCTTCATCCTTAGCACCTATTTCGCAATATACTCTGCATCCCTCCTCAGCACATGTACAATCCAACTTAATCCTGCCTATCTGGCTTGGTCTACTAACCGTCAAACCTGCACTGACCCTCTAATATACCTATTCCTAAACCTGTCCACCCTCATCACACCCAGTGCAAATGTTAACATAAATTGATTAAGGGTAAAACTACAACAGATCCTGGAAACTCTCGCCCTATAAGCCAGACAAATGTTATCGGGAAGGCTATGGAGCACAGCATTACGGAACTCATTAACAGAGACATTATGAACCTGCAAACATTGCACCATACCCACTTAGGTTCTCTAAAGGCCAGATCATGGCTCCTACACCTAGTAGACTTCAAGTCAGTTAACAAGGCTATAGGTGAGGGAGGGGAGGTCCACACAGCCAAGCTATAGCTCACCAGCAATTCATGCCCATCCCATATTCTGGTATTATACATAACCTCAACAGACTGACCATAAATGATTGTTAGATGATGGATTGACAACTGACGCACAGATGTAGGACACACAGTAACATTTGCAGCCTCCATGTACAATTCTAAGCCAGTAACAAGTGGTATTCACCTGCACTCAGTCCTGGGACCACTCCTGTTTGGCATATAGCTTTCTTAGGTACAGGCAAACACAGTAGGGATATGTCTGCCCAGGTTTGATGAAAATGTATACTGTGGGCTATACTTTATTCTCCAGATGACACACACATCCTCCAAAAGTGTATCACAGAGACAGATACCTGGTATCAATCTTATGCTGTAAAGCTATAAGCCAAAGAAAGCATAGTTATCCACTTTGAGAAAACAAAGTATCCCCAGAGTACAACATAGGTAGTAGCCCCCAAAATGCGGAACAGGTACTAATGTATACATAGAGCCATGTGTTTATTCATCTCTCCTTTGATAATCACATTACCAAAGTGTTTTGGAAATCCCTCTGTGGAGCACATAAGCAATAAAGAGTTTGCATGCAGATCCACAGAGGTTGTTGCACACCTATAATGAGTAGTAATCTTTGCCAGACTTTGCTTGCTTTGGAACAGGATTCAAATATACCTCAAGCATAAACCTTCACTCACACTCTTCAACAGAAACCGTGATGAGTGGATGTGAAACAGAAGACGTAGCCCAGGGATCACTGCAGTGGCTAAGCTTGTCACTAGCATACAGAAGTGACCTAATGTCTGGAAAGCACCAGCACACTCTGGCAAATATAGCAGATGCATTCATGGAGAAAACAGAGTACCCATCTATGAAATAATTGAGGTCATATGTATGTATATGGCTTTGCCCCACAGCTACCTTACATGTGTAATGCGCATACAGTTGTCAGTGTGATATGTCATACACTAGAAAAATCAAAACCCACTCCACATTGACCAACGGTGTTACTCACTCTCACACAACTGGAACACACACACAGTCAGCAAGTGAGATATTTAAACTCTTTCCTAAGTACATTATGATACTACAGCAGTATGCAGTTACACAACACGCTATACACATTACTGGGATTTCATCTTTCCACAGGTATATTTCTAGGATGGTGACATCATCAGACTTGACAAAGACAAGTATACCACTTTTAAGGGGTGTGAGTATTCTCCAGAAAGGTAGCTACAACCCAGGGAGGCACACACACACACTTGACAAATGCAGGATTCAAACTTCTATCTAACTGCATTATGATACTATAGCAGTACGCATTTACATGATGCACTACAGGGATTTTGTCTTTTCACAGGTATATTTGTATGATGGTGACATCATCAGACTTGACAAAGATGAGTATGCCACTTTTAAGGGATGTGAGTATTCTCTAAAAGGTTGCTTTGCCCCAGGGAGACACACACACACAGTTGGCAAGTGCAGGATTCCAACCCCTACTTAACTACATTATGATACAGCAACAGTTTGCATTTCCACAATGCGCTATACACATTACTGGTACTTTTCTTTTCCACAGGTGTATTTGTAGGATGGTGACATCATCAGACTTGACAAAGATGAGTATACCACTTTTAAGGGATGTGAGTATTCTCTAAAAAGGCTGCTCCTTTTTAGGAAGACACACACACAGTTGGTAAGTGCAGGATTCAAACCCCTATTTAATTACATTATGATACTACAACAATACTTATTTACACAACACGCTATACACATTACTGGGACTTCATCTTTCCACAGGTATATTTGTAGAATGGTGACATCATCAGACTTGACAAAGATGAGTATACCACTTTTAAGGAGTGTGAGGAGTCTCCAAAAATGTTGCTCTCTCCCCAGGGAGATTTATTCGCAGCAGAGAGGTAATACAACCCTTTTGCTCAGATACTCTCCAAACCTTGTTTTCACCACATGCAGACACACACACACACACACACACACACACACACACACACACACACACACACACACACACAGTTGGCAAGTGCGGTGTTCTTAATCCAAACTAAGTACGTCTTTACACTTCAGCAAGCAATATGGAGTTACAGGGTGCAATACAGACATTACTTGATGACAGTTTGCCCAAAGGTTTTTTCTCATTTGCTAACCTCAGCAGGCTTATCATACTAGGTGTACTGTGAGTGTATTGTATGCATAGGCCATGACCATATCATATATGGGGGTATGCACCACATGCTGGCACACACAGGGTCAAACCGGTGGCTAAGCTCTGTCAACCCAATACTGGACAATACAGTCAAGAGGAGTAGGGTCATACAACCACAACACCAACAGTTTCACATAGACCTACAATATAAGTACCAGCAAAACACACACATAAATACACATTACCATACTCGGAGAATACAAATATTAATCTGAAAAAGAGAGAGTGTCCTCCTAAGCAGGCAAGCAAGCAACATGCACCTCCAAGCACACGCCAGAAAACACATAATACACCAAACAGTGTGCCTCACAACAGGTGCTAAGGCAAAACAACATACCCAATACACTAGTAATAGGTGACTTCATAGTCAGGCACACAGATGTTCCACTCACTCGGCTGGACAAGGGGAAGGTTACTGTCAGTTGTCTGTCAGGTGCTATGATCCGCCACATAACACAAGCACTTACATCACTCCAGAACAGGTACATATATGATGTGTCCTTTGTACATGTCAGTGTGAATGATCTGAGACATACCTCCCAGGACAACATGACAAGAGATATATAGTAGCTCTATGATCATGTAGCCCAGGCTGGTATGACCCTGACCTTGAGTAGCATCTTACCTTCAACTACATGATACTGCAATATAACAGCAAGATGATAAACTTCAACAATTGGCTGAGCTTCTGGTGTCAGTCAAAGGGGATCCAGTCTCTGTCTGCCTGTGATGACATGATAGACAAGCCTCGTTGCTTCGCTACAGATGGTTTGCACCTGTTGCCCCTATGCTTCTGAATACAGGCCAAGGCTTTTGCTGTCCCCATATTACCTTTTTTAGGCAAGGCTCAAAGGTTCATAGGTTCATAGGTAGGTACTAGGCTATCGGCCCTGGGGCCTACACAAGCCCAGCCAAAAAGGTACCCTGGCTTTTGCCACCCAAGAAATTTATTTTCCTGTGCCACTGTCGAGCAGAGACACAGAAGTGATCCCCGGGGTGAATTTCCTATTCCCCATCCAATCATCAAGATTTTTCTTGAAGAGTGCTAATGAGGAGCTTTGTTTGATCTAGACAGGCAGTTTATTCTGGAGTATGGGAAGTCTCTGGGACAGGAATCTATCCCTCCGGCATGTTCTGCTTATTGTGGTGACAAGGCTTAGGTCCCTAGAGCGTGTAGCTCAGAGGGTTGGGATTTTTTAAGTGGAGCATGTCCAACAGCTCTGGATTTGACATAGCTTTGTATGTTAGGCAGAGATCACCTCTGAGTAGGCGATATGCGACAGACTAAAGCTGGAGATTTTTGAGACGGTCTGTGTAGGGCAAGTGTTTGAGGCCGGTAATCCTCTTTGTGAGGTATTTCTGTGGCCTTTCCAGTTGTTGTAGATATCTTGTGAGGTACATACCAAAAGGGGCGTTGTACTCTATAATGGATCTAATGAGTGATGAGTAGAGGGGAACAATGACCTCTATTTTTCTGCATGAGAAACCTTTTGTGATGAGGTGTGCCAAGTAGAAGGATTTCCTGACTACTGTGGCGATGTGATTATCAGAGGAAAGACTACTGTCCACCTGTGTCCCAAGGTCTCTTATCACACTTTCAGTGTTAAGTATACTCCCGCCTATGTTGTAATTCATGGGTACAGAGTTTTTACCAAAGGGGATGACAATCCACTTTTTGGCATTGAGCTTGAGGCCATGGCTTTGACACCAGGCATTTTTCTCAGAAAGGCCCTTTTGTAGGATGTCCACATCATTAGTAGTTTTGATTATGGCTCCAAGTTTGCACTCATCTGTGAACTTCATTAGCCAAAGACCTTCTGTGTTAGCCTGTACTTCAGGGAAGTAGATACCAAACAGGACAGGACACAGGATTGAACCCTGTGGTACTCCACTTGTCACTGGTCTGAAGTCGGATTTGGAGTCTGCTACTTTCACAGTGTGAGTTCTGTAAATGAGCCAGTTGGCAACCTATCTTGTGACATAGGGATTTATACCTAGTTTAGTGAGTATACCTATAATTCCAGAGTGGGGGATGGTGTTGAAAGCCTTGACAAGATCTAGATAGGCTGTGTGAACCATCTTACCCTTGTCTACGGCTTTGGTGACTGCTTCAAAGAAGTCTATCAGGTTTAGGAGACATGATCTGCCTTTTACAAACCCAAACTGGTTGGGGTCCAGAATTTGGAAATTGCCAATGTCTTTGTTTAAATGTTCTATGATGATACGTTCCATGGCCTTGCAGACCAAGCTCATCAGGCTAATGTGGCACTAGTTCCTGGGGTCCATGGTGGCTCCCCCCTTGTGTAGTGGGATAACCGTCACTGTGCGGCATTCAGCAGGCAAAAAGCCTGAAGTGAGGCTATGATTGAACATGGTACTTAGGTGTGGTGCCAGTTCGTTCTGTAGTTCGGGTAGAATGCAGCCTGGGATGTTGTCTGGTTCTATGGATGCTGTGTTCCTGGCTTTGGAGAGTGTGGTTTTTACCTGTGCAGCCGTGATAACAGGAACTTTGCATTCTTCCGGTATAGAGACAGGCTCTTTCATGGGTGAGAGGGGGGTAAAGTTAGCACTTAACTTATCTGCCAGGATGTTGGCAATATCAGTTGGGTCTGTATATTTAGTGCCATTGTGCTGTAACTCAGAGCAGATCTGAGTGTTGCCATTGAGATTCTTGACATAGCTATAGAATGCTTTGTGGTTGTTTTTAGAATCAGTGGCAATTTTGTTTTCATAACTAGCTTTGGAGGATTTTATCAGGGATTGCAGCTTCTTACTGAGGCTGACCAGGGAGCTCCTCCACTCATGGGATTTTACCCTCTTTTGCAACAGTTTCTTCCTTCTGTTGTACAGTTTGTTTATGGTAGGGGACTACAAGATTGGCTTCCTTTTCTTGGAGGATAGCGTCTTGGTTCTGTTTGGGATAGCATGATCCATGCACTCATGTAAGTGCTTATATATTGCAGTTGTATAGGATTCAGCAGTTGTAACTGTATTGTCCATCTGCATGGGTGTCATGACGTTCACCAGTTCTGTCTTAAGAAGCATGAAGCTGGCTTTGGAGACATTTTTTAACATGGTTTCCTTAATGGGGGGTGGGGGTAGAATGTGGATATGTATGGCAATTAGCTAATGGTTGGATCGGACCAATGAGGCGTTGACTTCAGGTGTGGAACACTGGTCACTCAGGATAAACCAAGCCCCGTAACCAACACAAATAACCACAAAGTGAGCTAAATACTACTCATTGCCAGAAGTCTCAGCCTCCAAATGCACACATTCGAGGCACTTCTCAGTATGGAGAATATTGATATCTGTGCAGTAACAGAAACCTAGTTCAAGGCTCCAGAGAGCACACCAGCACTACCAGGATACTACTCATTCCATACCTTACAGCATCAGAACCTGGATCAAAACACATAGGGTGGGGATGTATCCATATTCATCAAGGATACCTACACCTCTCTCTACATCCTCTCTACAGGATATGTAACCATAGAATGTTGCACAGCAACATTCTTCCCACTCCACAGGGGTGGGGCCACAAAAGACCCTTGGCATTCATACTCTATGAGCCTGACAAGTCTGATCTGCAAGGCAATGGAGCCAATCATAATGGAAGTCAACAATAAAGACATTGGGAACCTTCACACAGTTGAGCACACCCAGTTTGGCTTCGTCAAATGCAGATCACACCTCCTGAACTGGGTTGATTTTTTTGAAACAGTTACCCAGCCTACAAATGATTGAAAGGAGCTCCACACAGCCTACCTATACCTCACTAAGGCCTTTGACACCATTCCCCAGTCAGGTATCGTGGATGAACTCACCAACCTGGGCATGAATTCATACATCACAAGATGGATTGCAAAATGGCTCACAGATAGATCCCACAAATTAAGAGCTGCTGGCTACATGTCAGACTCTACACCAGTAACAACTGGTATCCCCCAGGGTTCAGTCCTGGGGTCCCTCCTGTTTGGTATAGACTTCTCAAAAGTGCATGGCAACACAAGAGGGTTGTGGTTGACTAATTTTGCTGGGAACTGTAAAGTGTTTGCCATAATAGAATCCTCGGATGGCACAAATATTCTCCAGAAAGGACTCTATGAGACAGATGTGTGGTGTCAGAATCATGGCCTCAAACTCAATGTGAAAGAATGCATAGTAATCCCCTTTGGGGAAAACAAAGTACCCACAAACTACCACATAGGTGTTACCTCCAAAAACTGACAAGGTAATAAGGGATCTGGGGACACATGTAGATAGTCATCTTTCCTTTGACAACCATGTTGCCAAAGTGATTAGGAAATCCTATGTGGCCCAACTAATCAACAAAGGGTTTGCATCAGGATCAAAAGAGGTAGTGGTGGCCCTCTACTCTTAAGTCATAAAACCAATCATTAAGTACAATGCACCATTTTGGATGTACTCAACTAAGCATATCCAGCAGCTGTAGAGACCACAGAGATACCTCACCAAAAGGATTACTGGCCTCAAACAGTTGTGTTATGCAACACAACTGGTAAAACTAAATCTGTTCTCCATTGCATACCGCCTACTCAGAGGCACAATCTGCCTAACATACAGAGCCATGTCTAACACATAATTGTTGAACATGCTCCATCTACGGATAACAAAATTGAGTCGCACTACATACTCCAGGGATATTAACCTCATCACAACAATGAATACAACATGTTGGTGGAATACAGTACCATCCCAGACACTTGCCTTACTGTGGAACAGAGTCCCAATGTACATCAGACAGAGCCCCTCGCTGACACTCTTCAATAGGAACCTTGATGAGTGGATGGGAAACAGACAATTCACACCAGGCATCACATCAGCAGCCCCACTAGAAAGGGGCTTAGGGTACTGACTATTAGAACTAGGGCTTAGTAGACTATCCAATGGGGTGGTAAAAGCTGCACAACTTGCCTAGGCTAATATATGCCTTCGTGAAGATAGTCTACTACATATCTATGAACCTATGTGACAGGTACATGTCTACAGATGGTAGATGTGTACTTCATTGTACAGTCATGTTGTACAGCAGGCACATGCACCACATACACTCTAATGCTTACAGATACTGGTGGCTATTAAGTACCGTGGGTGAGATGTGCACCTCATGTCTTTTGTGCCATTGGGATGTGTTCTGGGTGGGACAGTCCTGGATGGCTCCCTGTCATGGTCACCCTCTTATACACATCTCTGCCCATCCATCTTTAGCTTATTATACTGTTTCCCCCTACATATATATAGGTACATAGGTAGGTAATAGGCTATCTGCCTGAAGGCATATATTAGTATGGCCAGAGTGTGCAGCTATCACCACACATGGGGTTATTTCCCTAGGCCTCTGTGTAGTATTGCTGATGAAGTCATCCATGGTGTGACAGTTCAGTTTCACATACACTCATCAAGGCTCCTCTGGAAGAGTGTCAGTGAGAGACTCATCTTAATGCAGGTTGGGAGCCGGTTCCCAAGCAAGGGAAGTCTGTGAGTTAGTAATTTATCCCTCCAACATGTTCTATTTATTGTTGTGATGATGATATCCCTAGAGCATGTGGCACAGTGAGCTTGGGTTTACTTAAGATAGAGCATGTACATCAGTTCTGCATTGGACATGGACCTGTCTGTTGGACAGAGATCGCCTGAGTAGACAGTATGAAACAGAGTACAGATTGAGTTAACTTCAGTCATGTTGCATGGGGCAACTGTTTGAGGCCAGTAATCCTCTTGTTGAGGTACTTCAGTGGTCTTTCCAGCTGCTGAAGGTGCCTAGTCAGATTCATCGCAAGTGTGCCGTGATACTCTCTGATGGGTCTGATGACTGATGAGTAGGGGGAACCTCCTTTGACCTACATGTAAAGACCTTGGCAATTTGTGGGAACACATAGCATGATTTTCTAACCACTTTGTGAAGGTGTTTCTGGAAGTAGAGATGACTATCCACATGTGTCCATAGATCCCTTATTATTACCTCCATATTTAGGGTGCTGTCAACTATGTGGTATTTGTATGACTGTAGCTTGAGGCCATAATTTTGACACCACATCTGTCTGACTGAGACCCTTTTTAAGGATGTCTATGTTGTCCCAAACATCGATTATGACAACCTTTTTGCAGTCATCCACAAACGTTGCTAACCATAGCCTCATGTGTTTGACTGTATTTCTGAAAAGTATACACCAGACAGAAGGGGTCCCAGGACTGAGCCATGGGGGACAGCAGTTGTTACCAGCTTACAGTCCAACAGGGAGACCACAGTTCTACCTTGTGGGATCTATCTGTGCCCCAGTTGGCAATCCATCAGATGACATACATGTTTATACACAGGCTGTTGATTTTGTGGATACAACATGTGTGTGGGATGTTGGAAAAGGGCTTTTCAAGGTCTATGTAGGCCTTGTGGAGCTCATTTCATTGATGTATGTCCTTGGTGACTACTTTGAAAACTGTCTAGCAGGTTTATGGACCATGATCTGCCCCTGACTAAACCAAAATGAGTAGGCTTGGATGTTTGTAGGCTCCCAATAGCTCTGTTTATAAGTTTCATAATGATGGACTCCATGGTCTTGCAGATTAGGCTTATTAGGCTTATAAGACAATAGTTCCCATGTTCTGTTGTGCACCAACACTTGTGGAGTGTGCCAAATGTTGCTGTAACCCATTCAACAGTTTCATATCCTGTACAGAGGGTGAGTTTCAACAGACTGTTCAGGTGCAAGGTCTGTTTGTTTTGGAGTTCACATATGACACAGCCAGGGACACCATGTCATCCCATAGACACCGTGTTTTTAGGTTTGGATAGAGCTGTTTAACCATTGTATATGTGATTTCTGGCTATTCACAATCTCCTGGTATGGTAATGGGCCCTTTTGTCAGTGAGAGGGGGGTAAATATGTATGAACCTGTCTGAGAAGATGTTGGCAATGTCAGTCATGTACATGTATTCATTTACAATTTTGCACTGACTCAGAACATATATGAGTTTACATTGATATTTATGACATAGCTAAAGAAAGCTTCATGGTTCTCTATGGACTCTTTGGCAATATTTTTGCCAGAACATGGACTGGATAATGTTCGGAGTGCTCATTGTTTCTTGATGATAATGATCAGAGATTTATTGATCTTCTTTGGATTTTCACTTTCTTTGAACAACTTAAGTACTTGTATTACATAGTTTGATTATGACAGGGGTCCAATATATTGTATGAGTCTGTTTTCATATCACTGTGTGTGCAAGGCAGGACTGGTGAATAGTGGCATGTGTCTGGAGTAAGAATTGCAACTGCCAGATATGTGTGGCCCACTGCTCTACTCAGACATGGCCTAAGTGTTTGAGCATGCCCAGTATGACCTTTCAGTATGTTGTTGACTGACATTTGCTAAATTTGTTTAAGTGTGTGAGCATGCCCACTATGGGCATATATAAAACTTGAAAAAAACAAAAAAAAATATCCTTGCTTTCCATACTTTCCTAAACTAGTGTTCCAGATACCAGATTTTGCTGATCCCTGGGCTTTGTCTTGGTTCCTGTTTTCTCCATTTTCCTTGTTTGGTCAAGGGGTAGTTTCTTTACTCACTAGTGGGAGTAGGGAGTACTGAACTGCCTGTTTGTCCTCAGAGGAGTGGTTTAAGGCAGTAACTTGTAGTTTATTGGCCATTTTGGGTCATTTCCTGTCTTTTCCAGCCCCCTGCTATAAAGCACGTTTTATGGCTTTTCCAGCTATTGAGAACTCAGCACAGCTCCTCGTGGTGGCCAGCAGTGTTCCTCTAGCAGCAGAGACCAGAAAAGACTACCTTTCCAGATTTTAAGTATTTTTCTTGGCTTTTTCGACTTTTGTGCCTTTCGACTACTGTTTCTGCTTATTTTATCAAAGTTTGCACTGTTTTTTCTGTGTTTATAAGTTAAAACTGTTTACTGCACTTGCTAGTTTAAGTTTTGCCTAAAAGTTAAACTACAGGCTAATACACTCAAGTGTACTAGCTTTTGATAGCATTTAATCGAAAATCATAGCATTTATTGTGTTTTCTACTTTTCTGTAAAAAAAAAAACTTGAAAAAAAAAAAAATATATCCTTGCTTTCCATACTTTCCTAAACTAGTGTTCCAGAGACCAGATTTTGCTGATCCCTGGGCTTTGTCTTGGTTCCTGTTTTCTCCATTTTCCTTGTTTGGTCAAGGGGTAGTTTCTTTACTCACTAGTGGGAGTAGGGAGTACTGAACTGCCTGTTTGTCCTCAGAGGAGTGGTTTAAGGCAGTAACTTGTAGTTTATTGGCCATTTTGGGTCATTTCCTGTCTTTTCCCAGCCCCCTGCTATAAAGCACGTTTTGGCGGGCTTTTGCTTTTCCAGCTATTGAGAACTCAGCACAGCTCCTCGTGGTGGCCAGCAGTGTTCCTCTAGCAGCAGAGACCAGAAAAGACTACCTTTCCAGATTTTAAGTATTTTTCTTGGCTTTTTCGACTTTTTGTGCCTTTCGACTACTGTTTCTGCTTATTTTATCAAAGTTTGCACTGGTTTTTCTGTGTTTATAAGTTAAAACTGTTTACTGCACTTGCTAGTTTAAGTTTTGCCTAAAAGTTAAACTACAGGCTAATACACTCAAGTGTACTAGCTTTTGATAGCATTTAATCGAAAATCATAGCATTTATTGTGTTTTCTACTTTTCTGTAAAAAACTTGAAAAAACAAAAAAATATCCTTGCTTTCCATACTTTCCTAAACTAGTGTTCCAGAGACCAGATTTTGCTGATCCCTGGGCTTTGTCTTGGTTCCTGTTTTCTCCATTTTCCTTGTTTGGTCAAGGGGTAGTTTCTTTACTCACTAGTGGGAGTAGGGAGTACTGAACTGCCTGTTTGTCCTCAGAGGAGTGGTTTAAGGCAGTAACTTGTAGTTTATTGGCCATTTTGGGTCATTTCCTGTCTTTTCCAGCCCCCTGCTATAAAGCACGTTTTGGCGGGCTTTTCCAGCTATTGAGAACTCAGCACAGCTCCTCGTGGTGGCCAGCAGTGTTCCTCTAGCAGCAGAGACCAGAAAAGACTACCTTTCCAGATTTTAAGTATTTTTCTTGGCTTTTTCGACTTTTTGTGCCTTTCGACTACTGTTTCTGCTTATTTTATCAAAGTTTGCACTGGTTTTTCTGTGTTTATAAGTTAAAACTGTTTACTGCACTTGCTAGTTTAAGTTTTGCCTAAAAGTTAAACTACAGGCTAATACACTCAAGTGTACTAGCTTTTGATAGCATTTAATCGAAAATCATAGCATTTATTGTGTTTTCTACTTTTCTGTAAAAAAAACAAAAAAAATATCCTTGCTTTCCATACTTTCCTAAACTAGTGTTCCAGAGACCAGATTTTGCTGATCCCTGGGCTTTGTCTTGGTTCCTGTTTTCTCCATTTTCCTTGTTTGGTCAAGGGGTAGTTTCTTTACTCACTAGTGGGAGTAGGGAGTACTGAACTGCCTGTTTGTCCTCAGAGGAGTGGTTTAAGGCAGTAACTTGTAGTTTATTGGCCATTTTGGGTCATTTCCTGTCTTTTCCAGCCCCCTGCTATAAAGCACGTTTTAGCGCGCATTAGCGCGATTTAGCGCGGAGTTGCCATTGTTGCACACTAGGGCAGCTCCGGTTAAGCAGGTTTAAACTATTCAGGCTACCTAAAGTCCACTCTTCAAATTTTCCCTTGAAACTACCTTCCTCGACCTATACTACTCATCTAATCAGCGTATCCTATAACTAAAAAGATCATCTCTACTTGACTCTAAGTAGACTATTCTCTATCTGTTAAACCTAGCACTTGCTCCTACAGTACTTATTACCTTGATACGGCACTCTTATAGATAGCACCCCAAAAAGGCAACCACCATTTCGGTCACCCACATCCCCGGAATCTTTTTAAAGTTTTTCGTCTATCCTTCTAGCATGTCGAGGGATCAGTTGCTAGTGTCATCTCCTGCTCAGCTGGTGAACCTGGGAATATTGAGGCAATGTTACAATTGCCTCATGTACACAGACAACCCTCTCCTCCTCCCACAAAACACAAATACATGCGAGAGATGCAACTATACGGCCAAACTGGAGGCTGAGCTCTCTCAACATAGGACTGGCAAGACCAGTCAGGAGGGAAGGTTACCACACACACTATAGACCCAGTCTCACATAGTACCATTACAACCTCAAATCATACACATAAACACACAAAGACATACTCGGAGGCTCTGATCAAAAATCTACCAAAACAGCAGAGGCCACCAAAGCAGACACCCAAAACCACCACCTCAGAACACAACACCTGCAACACATAGACCTCACAGTCAGAGTGTCAAACAGTCACAGCCCTTAAGGCCAAACACAATGCCAGACACACTAGTCATTGGTGACTCCATAGTCAGACACACTGATGTCCCGCTCACCAGACTGAGTAAGGAGAAGGTCACAGTAAGCTGTCTGTCGGGCGCTAGAATCCGCCACATAACGCAAGCACTCAGGTCTCTCAACAGCAGGTACAAATATGACTCAGTCATTGTCCACGCTGGTGTAAACGACCTCAGATGTACCTCCTTGGACTACATGAAAAGAGACATTGAGGAGCTCTCTGATTATGTAGCCCAGGCAGGTATGACCCTGACCTTGAGCAGTATCCTACCTTCACCAAGAATGATGCCACAATACAGAGATAAGATGATCAGCTTTAACAATTGGCTTAAACACTGGTGTCATTCAAAGGGGATCCAGTATCTGTCTGCCTGGGATGACATGCTGGACAAGCCACGCTGCTTCAAGGGATGGCTTGCACCTGTCACCCCTGGGATTCCGGATATTGGCAAAGGCTCTTGCCACCCCCATAGTGCCTTTTTTAGGCAAGGCTCAAATTCTAAACCTACCACCCTAGAACACAAAAAAGGAAATAAACTAAGGGTAATGCTGCTCAATGCCAGAAGTCTAAATCTCAAAATGCACGCACTCGAGGCCCTTCTCAGTATGGAGAACATCGATGTCTGTGCTGTGACGGAAACCTGGTTCAAGGCTCCTGAGAGCACCCCAACGCTATCAGGTTTTACCTCATATCATGTGTTCCGGCCCCAAAATCAGGAAAATACCAAGAAAGGAGGGGGGGTATCCATATTCATCAAGGACACCCACACCTCAAGACTGGTGGCAACGCATGATGCATCGGAGACCATCCAGGTGCAATTAACCGTAGGCAAGACTGCTCTGCAAATAGTAGCATGTTACAGGCCACCCTCACAAACTCAGGAACCTCACATGGCCTTCCTGAAAACACTAGAGGGGATAAATGTATCACCAAACACCATCATACTAGGTGACTTCAATTACCCAAATATAGACTGGGAACACTACTCAAGCCCAAACACCCTAGCCCAAAAGTTCCTGGAATTCATAAACTCAAATGCCATGGAACAACTAGTCACCATTCCCACAAGAGGAGATAACATACTCAATCTCATCATCACGAACATGGGAGCACAATGTTCAACACCGGAAGTATACCCCTCACTGGTGAGATCAGATCACAAACTAATCTCGCTGGAGGTCCTCATCCCACCACCACCTGAAATAAAAAAGAACACAATAAAGAACTTTCCAAAAGTCGACTTCTCTCTTCTAAAGACTACTGTGGTCTCCTTTAAGGCCCCGAGCGGCGGAAAACAGTACTCAAGCCGCTGAATCACTTACAAATGCCTTCTACCAGCACCTGCAGGACTGCATGGATAAGGCAATCCCAAGCAAAACGAAGACTCTTTGTACCAAAGGCAAGCGTCCAGTCTGGTGGACCCCAGCCATAAACAAACTCTACAACAAAAGGAGGAAGCTACTACAAGATAGAGCAAAATCCTTAAAAGGTAAGACACCCTTGATCACTATAAGTAAAAACTAAGAGCTCTCATAAAATCATCCAAAGCAAATTTCGAGAGAAAAATAGCTAAAGACTCAAAAGACAATCATAAGGCCTTCTTTAGCTATGTTAGAAACCTAGGAGGAAACTCCCAGATATGCTCAGAACTAGTTCAAAATGATGTGAAGATTACTGATCCTACAGACATTGCCAACATACTGGCTGACAGGTTCAGTGCAAACTTCTCACCCCCCCCCCCCCCCAAACGAGAGATATCTATACAACATGATTGCAGCCCCCCAAACATCTCAAGCGCCCAAGTGAGAACTGCTCTCTCCAAAGCAAAAAACACAGCATCCATGGGACCTGATGGTGTCCCCGGCTGTGTGCTCCACGAACTCAATGAGGAATTAAACCCACAGCTAGGACAGGTTTAATCAAAGTCTTACCTCTGGATACTGCCAGGAGTGGCGCACTGCAACTGTGGTCCCACTTCACAAAGGCGGTGCCTCCACCGACCCTGGAAATTACCGGCCCATTAGCTTGACAAGCCTTATCTGCAAAGCCATGGAGAGGATCATAATGGACCTCATAAATAAAGACATTGGGAATTTGCAGACTTTGGATCCAACCCAGTTTGGCTTTGTCAAAGGCAGATCATGCCTTTTAAACTTGGTTGACTTTTTGAAACAGTCACCAAAGCCATTGATGAGGGAAAGGCAGTCCATACAGCCTACCTCGATCTGGCTAAGGCCTTGATACAATACCCCACTCGGGTATCATTGAAAAACTCATCAGCTTAAATGTTAACCCATACATCACAAGATGGGTTGCAAACTGGCTGAGTGACAGAACCCACAGGGTCAGAGTTGCTGGCGCCATGTCAGACTCAAAGCCTGTCACAAGTGGTGTCCCACAGGGCTCAGTCCTGGGCCCACTCTTGTTTGGCATCTACTTTTCTGAAGTACAAGCAAACACAGGAGGGTTATGGCTGACAAAGTTTGCAGATGACTGCAAACTGGCCATAGTAGAAAACACATCTGACACAGATATCCTTCAGAAGGGTCTCACAGAAACGGATAACTGGTGCCAGAGCCACGGCCTAAAGTTAAATGCCAAAAATGCATAGTCATACCCTTCGGGAAAAACAAGGTTACCCCTAGCTACCAAATAGGAGGCAATCCACTGAGCACAGAAGAAGTTATCAGGGACCTGGGGACCCAGGTTGATAGTAGTCTGTCATTCGACACCCATGTAGCTAAAGTAGTTAGGAAGACCTTCTACATTGCCCACCTTATCATGAAGGGATTCTCATCTAGATCAAGGGAGGTTATAGTCTCCCTTTACTCATCACTCATCAGACCAATGATTGAGTACAATGCCCCATTTGGAATGTATCTGACCCGACACTTGCAGCAGCTGGAGAGGCCACAAAGTTCCTCACCAAAAGGATAAAGGGTCTCAAAATCTATCCTATGCTGCCCGACTGAAAGAACTCCAGCTCTATTCAGTCGCTACCGCTTGCTCAGAGGTGACCTTTGCCTAACATACAAGGCCATGTCAAACCCAGATTTGATGAATATGCTTCACCTCAAAAATCTAGATCCATCAGAGCCACAAGGGCAGGAGACTTAAACCTCGACACGGCTATTAATAGGACGTGCTGGAGGGATAGATTCATCACCCAAAGACTCCCTATGCTGTGGAACAGAATCCCGGTACATGTGAGGCAGAGCACCTCGCTGGCCTTGTTCAAGAGAAATCTTGACCAATGGATGGGAGATCGCAGATATACCCCAGGGATTACCTCAGTGTCACTGCTCGACAGAGGCACAGCAAAATAATGGGTATAGTTCCCCATACTAAAGGGGTGGCGTAAGCCACAAAACAATGGGCTAGGCTTGTAAATGCCCTCGGGCAAATAGCCTAGTATGAACCTATGAACCTATATATATATATATATATATATATATATATATATATATATATATATATATATATATATATATATATATATATATATTATATGTGTGTGTGTGGAAATTCAAGTTGGTTTTTACTTCAGGGCTCACCTTTTGTGTTGTACATTGACAGGAAGCACGCTGTGCCTGCGGGGCTTCCATGAGTCAATTTGCATAGACATCAACATTTCTACATACAGGGGGGGCAGCTATTATTTGTACATTTCTACCCAGGGGGGCACATCTGATTGTTACTGTGGGTGTACATAGGATGAGGGGTACACCTGACACTTATACACATTTACTAGGCCTGCACTGCTATGTCAGGTACTCCATTTCAGTCTGTACTGTTGCCTATCATACTGGCTTGAGGCATACCACTGTACTACAGACCTTAGCTTCCAATTACATGCATATTAGTTAGTGACTTCATAGCCTACCCAACCCACATCACACTGCCTGGCCTGCTGTTATCTCTCTGCATAGGACTGGGGGGAGGTTACTCATATCCATTTTCAGAGGGCATGATACAGCATTTGTTTGTGTTTGCATTTGTCTACAATTGTCCTGCGGGCTGTGACTGTTAGGTATGTGACCCCCCCCCCCCAACTGGTATGTGTGAGTGACTTAAGTTGTGTCTGCACCAGTGAAATGCTGTCATGGCTTAGTGGTTCAGTACTGTGACTATAGTGCACAGTATCCTGAGTTTGAGCCCTGTCACTGCTTTTTATTTTCCTGCTGGGCAGACCTGACTGGTTAAGGAACAGTAAAGCAGTTGTGAGCGTGTTTACCTGACTTTGCCCAACGTTGCCCAACTTTTCCCAACGTTGCCCGACATTGCGCTGATTAGCGCTGTGTGCAGCTATGCCCAATTGTATTTAAATATGCTCAGTACAGGCAAAATGTGCTTAGCAGTGCTTTATATTGCTTAAGATAGGGCGCTCGTGCCTCAGGTGATGCTGCAGGGCTGCCTATGTCGGATGCACATAGTACACTCCTTATACATGTTTGAAAACAGGTAGTGTCAAGTTAGGCATCCCTTTTACTGTATGTGCGAGTCAGAGAGAGGTGTCATTTCGAGGGTTCCTGCTGAGTCAGTGTATGTGCTATGCGTTGCCTCTTTGCCAAGGCCAGGGCATAGTGGGCATGCCTCCTTCTGCCTACTGGGTCAGGCTCAGGTTGTTCCTCCTCTGAGTCATGCTGTGCCTGTGCAGGCCTTGGCAATGGTGGCGGCTATTTGGCCCTGCCCTATGCTGTTCCTGCTGCAGCTGGTTCTGCAGGATCATATTGTGTAGCATGGCACATACCATAACAATTTGGGTACATGTAGTTGGTGAGTACTGCAAGGCTCCACCAGATGTGTCCAGGCACCGGAACCGTGACTTGAGCATCCCAAACACATGCTCAATTATGTGTCTTGTTTGTGCGTGTGCCTCATTATGGAGTTCTTATTCAGGTGTGTGTGCATTTCTGATGGGTGTCATCAGCCACAGCTCAAGTGCGTATCCAGCATCCCCCACTAGGTGACCATCAGGGATGTCCCCATTGGCAAATCTCTGGCACAGCTGCATCAGATGCCAGATGTGGTAATCGTGGTAGCTTCCAGGGCAGCCAGCACACACATTCATTGTTATGCCCTGGGCATCGCACAAGACATGGCAAGTTAATGGAGGGAAAGCCCTTGCAGTTGATGTAGACCCTACCCCGCTCACCGGGTGGTGCTTTGATGCATATGTGCGTGCAGTCTATTGCACCCACTACCTTAGGGTATTCTGCTATTTGGTGGAAAAGACGCATATTGCTGGTCAATGCCTCACGGGAATTGGGGAAATATACGTGCTCACTGGCATGTGCTGACATGGCATCAAGGTACTGGTGGAGTACCTGGATGCTGATGCCTGTGAAATCCCCATCATATCACCAGTTGGTCTTTGGACGGTACCTGTAGCTAGTATTCTTATGCCAACACATACCTTGGTATCCACTGGGATGGGTTCCCCTCTGTTGGTTCTGTGTGTGAGGCGTGGCCGGCACAGCTCAACAATTTGCTGTAGGAGGTCTCTGTCCACCCTATAGTGCTCCACTATCTCCAGCTCATGTAGCCCCTGGTAGGTTACCCTGGGTCTGTACACTCTTCTCTGTTTCCTCACTGTGGGTTGCTCAGCAGCATTCACAACATCACCACCATCAGCACCTTGCACATGTTGGTTTATGATAGCAAGAGCAGACCCTAACATTTTGTCGGACTTAAGCTTTTTAAGCTTTCCCTGTTTGTATACTGCAGTGTTGGAGAGTTCTTGAGAAAGAACAGGGAGGAATGCTGTTTGCAGAGTTTAAAGTGCTGGGCTGGGCTGGGCTAGTCTGCTGTCTGTGTAATTGGCTGATTCTGATATATTTCATCTGGCAGCTCTGCTAGTTCTCCTTGGTTAACTTCCTACTACTTCTTTTCCTTCCTTTTGCCTTTCTGTTTCCGCCTGAGGGGAAGCGCCGCACAAACAAGCACAAATGCATGCACACACGCGCACACACTGTGTGCATGTTTGCAAGGAGTTTCCTATCTTTTAACATTGTGCATCTTTGGTTTGAGGTTTTCAAATAGGACAACTGTAGGCATGCCTCTTGCAATCCTGAGCAACTCAAAGTAAGCATAAGCCACTGTGCTCCAATTAGCTTACAGCCTGTCTGACACACACCCTCATGATGCCACCTATATTGTACTCTACTACTCACCTACTCCTACTCTTGCACTCTAGGGACATGGCTCACATGCTGGGGAAAATTGGGATTCACTATCCTTATCCTCATTTGCATAGAATTGCCTACTAATGCATGTTTACATCTCTGCAACTGAGCTTCCCCCCCTTAGCAACCAACTACTCAGTGGCCATGTTGTCTTCAGCCTGCCATTCACCTGCATGGCAGAATAAGCTTTTTAGTGAAAATGCCTATTTTTGGCTTTTTTTTTTTTATTATTTTCTTGTTTTTATAAGCGCCACACGTTTGCGCGGGGCTGCGCTATGTTTAAACATCAGAGATCGGGGAAAAGAAAAAAGTTAGATTTTTATATTTTTAAACATTTATAAATGCCAATGGCCTTATATTTGGCCATTGGCATGCTTCCTCAACTGTATGCATCCTTTATTTGGAGCTGTCATAGCTCCGTTTAGCTATTTGCAGAACGGTACTCCGTTACCAACGGAGTACATTTCTGCAGATAACACTAATCTTCCACGGACAGGTTAGTGTTTCCTGGATCCCAAATGTACCTCATTTGCATAACTTTCACCAGAAAATGAGGTAATTTGCATACCATGATGCTGTCCGTGCAAGAGTAGTTTTAGCAGCTCTCGTGCACACCCCTGCTGGCTGTTCCTGGATCGCACAGCAGACATGTTGCCTGTTTAACGTCTTACACTACTATACAACTCCGTGCAAGCTTTTGTAAATCCAGCCCAATGTGTTTTGTCATAAATGTGATACAAATAAATAAAATTCATGAATGAGGAGTGCATGCATATATTGAGAAATCCAGTAAATTTAACACATTCTGCTATGGCAGTAGTCGCTGGGCAGTAAAATTTTTATGGAACTCATCAATACCTTGACAAAGAACACCTGTGTAACCTTTAACAAGATAAATGTCAAAATTTTAATCTCAACATATGTAACTACTGATCAGGCATAGCTGTTTTGTTACACAGGCAAATTTAAAGTAGTAACATTATTTTCAAGAGGCTATAAAACAAGGGTGAACTGAGATAAGTAATTGAAGTATATACATAAGTGCTTTGAAGAAGTACTGTGATCCTTAAGGGGAAGCTCACACATTCTACGTTTCCTAGGATCACCTGTGAAAGTCATTTGGCCTAAGGTTGTAATACCTGGGTACAAAACAATTTGACTGCTGTACTCTTTATTAGTCCACCGCATTTGCCAAAGTGTTAACCAGAAAAGCAGTTCATAGTGATGCTATCCTGAAAAGATGCAGTATTACAATTGTTGTGCAAGGCTGAGCCGTTTGTTCATGTATAAACATAAGGGAATGCCATAAAATCTGGTGGTATGTATGTTCTAAGGAGGAAAATGTTTGAAGAGGATTTGTGGACCAGTCCCAATCATGATGTTTACGTACATCTTTTCCATACCTAAAGATTAGTGTGCAACTGATCAGCTAAAAAGACGCATATTGAAGGGTTTTTCTGACAAAGTAGCAAGAAATGCCAGATTCTGAGATGCTGAGAATGAGGTGGTCATCTAGGCCCCCTGTCTCTGTAGCAGATGGCTCTTTAACTTGTTTGTAGCTAGTTGTGCCTGGAAAGACCTGGAGGTGGATACAAATCCTATTAGTTGTGATCAGTTATATGCAATTGTCTAATGCAGTAACAGTAATATTATTCATGCATACAAAAGTGGGCAGCCCACCTGGCAAAGGAAAGTAGGACTGTTGGTGGGGGACATTCCTCAGTGTTTTTGTTTGTTGTATTCTCCAGTTTTCTTTCACAGCACAAAGCCATATAGTGGATGAACTGCTAATCTGCTATATAATACATAGGCTGTATACTGCAAGTCAATGGGCTTGCCTGTGGATTGTATAGTAGGCTGGCATCTTATCCAGGTTTCAATGCTCTGAGTTAACTGAGTGCCAAGACAAACTCCTGTGCCTTAGTGATGTTTGATTAGATTAAATGGGTAATTACAAAATGAAACAATGAATTGTGCATGATCTGAAATAAGCCTGGGGTCATGCTTTGTTTTAGCAAGGTGTATACATTGTGTATGCATTTTGCATATATTTAATACCCAGGCTGTTACTTTTACTGTGTTTCTTGAATTAGTGCTTATTGAAAAACTGATACAGGAGTAATGAATACAAGTACAATGGCATTCACTGGAATGTAACAGAAAGTTTCAGAATATTACCTCTGTGTCTAACCTCTGAGATTTCAGGACTTTATTGTTGACGAGCTGAGTCCTAACAAGTTGAGTCTTTGACGGCATGCTCCACGTTATGTACTAGTGCTATTAGGGCAGCTTTTCTTTCCAGCTGTCCTCTGTAAGCCAGTTCTAACAGTAGCAAGCCCTATTAACAAAGTATATAATACATAAATAAACAAATAAGTATTGTTTCTTATTTTATTCTGTGTAATAATATGATTGCTTAATATTTTCTTCTATTCACTTATGCTTTGCTTATATTCAAATGTTCAGTCTTTTGCTCTTTTAAATTAATTTGTTGGAGAATGAAAGATGTTTTACGCATTATAAAATCTTACACCTGAAACTTGTGTACTGTCCCTTTGATGTTCTGAAAAATAAATACATAATACATTATCAAAAGAATTCATTAAAAATCAGAAGAACACATCAATATTGCATATATATTTTTAGAATATATATTACATTCATTCTATTAAATGTATTGTGTCACATTAAGAAAAAAATGTCATGATAACAAGATAACTAGATAGCATGTGCTATCCAGTAATATTATTTTGCAATATAAAGCGATGCGTTTTTGGTTTGGAACACAGCTTGTCCTTAAAAAGTCTACTAAACTAAATTGATGTTAGAAAACAGGATGGTGTCTGATGCATGTGGCATATTTAAAGCCCTGCAAATGAGTTTTCTCATCATATTCTTCACTGCCAAGAAAGTAACAGATGCTGCATTTTAGTTCTCTGAAAATATGTTACAAATGATTGACAAAATGACAGAATACATTAAATCTCAAGCTCAATTTGCCCTGACTGAAGAATCATACAAAAGGTGTAATGTGGTTCACCAGCAAATTGGAACTAGTAGATGCCAACATAAGAATTTCCTGTAGATGTCAGACTTGCACAACGTATTACTGTTTACCCAAGTATTAAACTTCTCAAAATGTTGATCCAATAATGGTGCATTTCTTCTACTTATTTGCACTAAAAGTGCAAAATAATTATTTTAAATGTTACAGGTTATGTTTATATCTTTGTTCGAATGTATACATGTAAATATGGTCTGTTTTTACTGAAGCTAGTGCGAGTGTGTAACTAGTTTCGTACATTATCCCTCATTTTTCTCCCTCTGTCTTTAAAATGCTTTAAAGAAAATTATAAATTTGGCAGAAATATCTATTAAACGTTACCATTTTATATATATATATATATATATATATATGGTATAGTACACAATATGTATATATATATATATATATATATATATATATATATATATATATATATATATATATGTGTAGAGAGAGAGAGAGAGAGATACTTTTCCATTAAGCATCCAGTGTTATTTGTTTGGTGTGTGTGTGTGTGTGTGTGTGTGTGTGTGTGTGTGTGTGTGTGTGTGTGTTTTGTATAGATATCTCTCTCTCTCTCTCTCTCTCTATATATATATATATATATATATATATAGATAGATGTATATAGATCTATAGATATACATATAAATAGATATAAATATAGGTATATATCTATATCCGCATCTATATTTCCATATATAATGCTTACAAGATTGTTTACTTTAGAGTGAATCTAAAGTGACTGAAGTATGAAAAACTAAAATAAATTGTTTAAGGATGGGGCAAGCTTTACTGCACCCCTCCCTCCCTGCACACCTCTTGCTATTTATATATACTAACTCGGACAGTGCTGGAATTGTGCAACAGCAGGGTAGGGTTCTTACCCCACTGCAACATAATCCCATATAAAAAGCTGCCATCAAAAACTCCATTTGAAGTAATTTTCACTTACAGGTGCATTTGGTTATTTTACATCAGAAAAAAAACATTCAGTCATAATAGTGCTCACTCTTTTAAACCACATCTAGATATATAGAAAAATACACACATGCACACACACAAGTACATAGTGTACATAGCAAACAAACTGTACACACACACAAAATGCATACATAACACAGACACGCACAAATTCCAAATGCACTTCCTCGGTTGTATTAAGTAATGCATTTTCATGGTTGCCATTTCTTGTTTACATTTGTGGTCATTATTATATTTTACATAGTTTACAAATTAAATGTATCTAATAAATATTTCATTGAAATGAGGCAGTCTGTGAGGACAATTTTAGCAATTTACTTGGCAATTTAGAATACTGAGTTGTCTGTGACACAGGGTCCTTTTCGACCACAAATTAAGAAATATGTCTGTGATGGAGATATTTAACCATTAAATCATGCCTTAGCTAACCTACACCCGTAAGAATAATCTCTAAGGCACAATAACTCATTTAGGTTTGCATGGCTAAGCTTATAAATGCCCTAGTATACACTTGTATAACTGTAAACCTATAAGCAGTCAATACAGTGGATAACAGTGGAGCAAGTTTCTGCACAGGTTAGAGTAATATACCTGAATTTAAATCAAATCAGCAAAAGTCACTGCTGAATAATACCAGGATGGATTGCAATGTAAAGAGCTCCAGATTTAGTAGCAATGCATTCATATCATTCCTGAAGGGTGAGCTGTAAACTGGAGAACCAAAAGCATCCATTCTCTGTGACCGGTGACTTGGTTTATGCAGAAGTATTTTCATATATTTAGATTGCACTCCAAATCTATAACAGATAAGGAAAAGAAACAAATAAATGATGAAAAAGATCCAAGAAAAGAGTAGTATATGGACAATTTATTTAAAAAGCTAGAAAAGACTTGGATTACTGCATTACACCCCTCACAAGGAGCTTGTTTTTTTTTCAAATATTTTTAAAACATAAAGGAATAAATTTTAATATAGGTAGTACTGTCCACTTCAGTGTAATACAGATTTATAAAAGGAAATATAAAGTCATATAAATGATTTTTATAATGTTTATGAATATGAAGTAGAATTTTGAATGGGCCAATGACTAGAAGGCCTTAATGTTTATAAGCTATTATACATTTTTTTCCTTTCAACACACATATCAAAGACAGTCAGTACTCTGAATGTGTGCACTGTACCATAATTATCTGTCCTAATTAACAGCAAATTACATGTCTCGCCTTCATCCTGCATTGCCACTCTCAAATTCTTGTCTAAAATTGTCCTATGTCAGTATGCTTTTATTTCATCTTATTGAAAAAAGGATTAGGCACAAGTTTCTCCATAGATTAATGAATAAGTTAAAGACAAGATGAGGGCTAGGAATGAAGCCTGGAAAGGTTGAAATAGAGCCTCATGATAACCAATTATACCAAAAATGTTCTTAGTTATAGAAGTTATACCAATTCAGCCAAGGGTGTGCACCTAAGGAATAAACAAGTAGCCAACTGGACCAGGAATGATCATTTCTGCAAAGCTTGAGAACAGTTGATAAAAACATTAAATAACCTCTGCCTCCATCAACCAGAAACAATTCCAGTATAAACAACCAATCCTATGCTGATATTTATGCACACTTTGTGAAGCCTACCATAAATGACATAACAAGTAGTTTCCCTTATTTGTTTCATTGATGTGGATATGGGATGATCCAAATAACACCTCTTTGTACCCTTTAGCCTCCTACATGCCATCCTTTCACTTCTCTCAAATTACTGTCAAACAGACCAAAACCCTACTTCTTAAACTTATTAGTTCAGATGCTAAATTCTCCAGACTTCATCCTACCTTCTTAAAGACTGTTGTTGAAAAAATGCAAACCCCTAGCTCATATTTTATTTATTTATTTATTTATTTATTTTACATTTGTTTACAGGGTAGTGTCCAACTGGGCTAGTAGCCCGTTTTCAGTGGAGACCTGGGGAGAAAAGCTCCACAAAACAGATTACAAATAACAAATAGCAAGTAGCAAATATAGAGTACATAGATGATAATAAAAATTATTACAGGAGAGAAAAGCTCCACAAAACAATTACAAAACAAGTAGCAGTAACAAATATAGAGTACATAGATGATAAAAGAAATGATTACAGTACATTATAAACATTATGAAAAAGAAAAAAACTAAGAAGAGAAAATACTATAGTATAGTAATAAAAATTGAAACGTATATCCCAGAATCCATTATTTAATGGGTGAAAAACAGAGACAGAAAAAATTAGCATTGTGAAAAGAAGATATTTAAGTGTATGTAGAGTTTAAGAGAGATGTAGACAAGAGAACATAATGAGTACTGAAAGTAATATCAAATCAGGAAAAAAATAAAATATAAAAAACATATCTTTGATCTCTCTCCCTAATGATTGCTTCCATGTCTTCAACATTCAAATATGCATTCATGCATAATCCAACTACCAAAAATATCTGTACTGACAGAAATAAAGGCTTTGAGGCCTGTGTCTAATCTCTCCCTTTAACAACAACATTTGAAAATTTGATCAATAAAAAACACTATTAAGTCCTATTAACAGTTATAATTTTCATTATATGCTCAACACAATGCATTCAGTATCTTTACTCCTGAAAAGGGTCAGCAGACTAACTCACTTACCTGGTAAACAAATAGTAAATGAATAGCTGAATAAACTTTGCATTTCTGAATAAAATACAATCATAAATAAAAATATAATAAAGTGCCTATGTCTGTTTAACTAAATACAAACTGGACATAATACATCTATCCTTCAGATCCCATTCACATTTCTGTAACAATTGTTCTACATTGTAATCATACTGATCTTTTGTTCCATGTCATTTCATAATGTGCTGTTTGGATATGATATGAACAAACTAGAATTCTAAGCCTTCCTTTCTTCCACTGCTGTTGAATTGTCATTGTATTCACACATATTAAAGTCCATCATTTGCTTTCAGCACTTCCTGGTAATGAATTAATTGTGCCTTATATTCTTTTTTTCACTCCATAAGTATTTCTAAACTTGAATATTCTGGTACTGTTAAGGATAAATGGAGATTTCCAGATGTTCAAGTACTTCTTTGCCTATAGTGTATTATTCAGATAGTACTAATAAGTAAAATATTAAATCTCTGTGCTTCCCTTTGCTACCTCAACAATATACTGCCTAGTTGATTTGGTTGTCTCATCTAGACATCACAAAAAGCTATTTCCAGAGAATACCAGAACTTGCATTGTTATGTAAGGTACAAATGAAGATGGTGGTATGTTGTTAGCCAATTAATTGTTAGCAGAAGTTAAAAAAGGAGGAACTCAGGAACAGTACTAGACAAGTGTTCATGGGGACCATAAGATGCTTAGTTATATGCATCTTTAAGTAGACAGGCTTTAAAGTTGCTGCCACCCCTGCCAAGCATTTAACACTGCTTACCTTCTAAACTAAGTAGAACCTTACATGATAATTCTTGTGTAAATTTGTGTTTAGCCAGCCATTCATCAAGAATATCTGTAAGCATAGCCAAATTAGCATTTTGCTTGAGATGTAGTGGTTAGCATGTTCTATATTCTAGGAGAACATTGAATTCAGGAGCTACCTCTCCAGTAATTCTTCTTGTCTTGTTGATGTGGATTTAGCTCTCTAATGCAGGTGTTTGTAAAGCCACTGGTTTTACAAAGAAATAAGAGGCCAAATAGAATTGTATCTTTCTTGGCTCAAAAATCAAGACACATGTCACTTTAGAGCAGCCAGCAGGATAACATACATAAAAAGTTATGCTAATCTATCTGAACAGGTGAAAGATTTTCTGACTTTAATTTTCACAGTTCAAGATCTTTTGTGGCCTTTCCAGTGGAGCAATAGATCTTGGATGACTTCTTTGAATCTTGAAGATACTACTTTAGAAATTAACTAGGCAGATATGGAAGGATTTTTGGACTGTAGTGGTAACGAGATGACTAAAAAGGAGAGAGTTCTTTGGATGAGTACCCAGCTCTCTTGTGACCATATGTGTCTAAAGAGGAGTGCCTTTCATAACATATGAGATAAGAGAAGCTCTTCTACTGAACTCTACTATACTGTGCATGCTTACACTTGGCTTGAGAACATTTCTCATACACCAGTTATGTACATATCTCAGTCCTTGTTGCAGAGTCTTGGCTGTCTTATTTCATGTCTTGTGCAGGTCTCCTATCTGATGAACCTCAACTTTAGGTTAAGGAACAAAAAAAAAATAATAATAATAATAATCCTGCATCTTCTTTTAAATCAATAACAAGCCACCTGCTATATTTGTAGCTGCTCACTGCTACCCATACAACACACACATGAAATGCTGAAGTGCTTTAGTTCAATCTGGAATAAAAGTGCTATGAAATTTTCTTTGTGTGCCAAAATGCCAGTACAGAAATGAGTACTGCTACTGCACTATGGATCTATTGGCATCTCTCAATCATGATCCCTAACACCTTGCACCCAGGGTGACTACCCCAATTGCCACATCTCTGCCTTGCTGGAGCAACTTAACATCAGTGGGTAAGTGCATAACAGTGTCCTGCCTGCAGTCATCAGCAAAGCTGGTCAACCATACTTCAGTAATATTGACTTGTATGTTTGCAAAATTAATGCCAGACATAAGAGATCCCAGCACTTATACCTGTGGTATCCAATAGTTACAATTTTACGTTGAACAAGAATAACAGCAACTTTCATTAAAAGCTCTTTTGGCTAACCAATTTGCCATCTAGTGGACAACAAGTGGGGGACAGTGTCAAAAACTTTGGCCAGGTTGAGATAAGCACTGTTCATGACGTGACCAGTTTCTACAGACTCTGTAACCACTTCCAACATGTATACCAGATTCAGAATACAGGATCTACACTTTAGAAAACCAAACAGGTTGGGGTCTAGATAATTTATGTTGCCTATGTTTGCATATATGACTTCTGCTAAGATATACTCCATGGCTTTACATGTAAGACTATTGAGGTTGATGGGCCTACGATTAGTTGTGTACCTAAAGGGGCTCCCTTTATATAGGGGAGTCACAGTGGATATTTATCAGCAATCAGGCAGAAACCTTGTAGATAGGATGAGGTTCAGCACTTTATGTAGTGTGTCTGATACTGTATAGTTCACAGTGATGGCAACACAGATGAGAATATTGTCTGGTCACATGGAAGCATTATTTCTAATGTTAATAGTATAGAGTAATGAGAGGAAACATTAACAAAAGGAAATATATGCATGCATGGACACCTCAGTATGTTATGGAAAAAAGGAAAATCTTTGCCAAGAGGACTGTTTAGGCATACTATAACTGTGATGACATCATTGTCAAACTGTTAACCCATTAATGGCATAACAGAGAGAACGTAACTGGTTTTATATTAAGTAGTGGACTTTTAGATCTTCTCACTTTTCATTGTTGAGTAAAATTATGAAATATTAGTGATATTGGAAATGTTAAGCATGTAAGAATAAATAAAATTATAGCAAGGCGAAACAAAGAAAGAATGACTGAATGAATGACTGTTAGGGTAACACATAATATACCAGGCTAAGCTCCTGCAAATATTATGAAGTACAGACCAGTACTGCCAATGTATATGGATGAGACAGCTGAAAAGCTATCTTACCTGAGGCAGAATATAATGAACATGAAAAGACTCCAAAACCACAAATGTGACTCCATAAAGAGACTACAGATGATAAATAAACATGTATGTACTAAGCTGGGCTACACATGGCAAAAAGTCATAACAGAAATGTTATTGCTATATTTTTTATGAAATGCTGGTTTGTTCATAATATATTTATGATGGCATATAAGAACCAGATTGGTAAGCATAGATCTCTGCTGATCATGTATGCTAATATATAAATTATTGTGAGGACTTTCACCTACCTATTCCTTTTTAAAAGCTTTGTGACAGTATAGTAGAAGTACTCACAAATTTATATCACTGCCAATCTTATTGGTACTGACTTGGTTTTGAATAAATTAAATTGGCAAAATGTACTTTTAAAAGTCTCAAAATTGTTGCCATTTTTTTAATAATTGCAGTGGTTTTCCTCTACCCACTTACAGGGAATATTGGGAGTATTTAAATACTACAATGCCCTGCCATCTTAATTAAAAACATTCTCATTGGCAAATGGAAAGTAACAATGTGATTTCCAGTCTGTGACCATCCCTGTTCATTACTGTCAGACTGCAGAAATAATGAAAAAAACCCTCCATCCTGAAGTACGCCTTAATACTGAATCACACAAAAAGATTACTGGATAGCATTTATATTTATTCAAAGTTAATTATGTTAGATTTTATCATATTCAATACTGTTCAGGGTTATTTGCTGCATTTTGAGGACTTATACCTTTCAAAGAGACTTAGTGACCTTTAAGGGGGACTAAAGAGTTTATAGGAGCTGGGGGTGAACAAAGTCTCCTTCAAAGTAAATTTGTTTTTGAGTACATGGTTGTGTTATTGATGACAATCTACATGAAGAATGATGTTGTCTGTTCGAGATTTTGATATAGTGCCACAACATATACTGCTACTAAATGGAGAATTTTCACATATCTGACTCAGTTAATTTCCCCTCCTTTAGCAAAAACTGCAACAACAGCATTATTTTGCTTTTCTATCTCTGGTCCCTTTCTTTCCTCCACTATGCTGTTATCTTAAAATGAAAACATACATAGCAACTGAAACTACGTCCTGCAATTCCTAATTTTAGTAGTCTTTGGAAGCACTGCATGACACTGTTGGATGGAGCCCTGACTGTGACCCATTTGAATGGGGAATGATTAGCAGTCCTGGCATTTAAGGAGAAGGAACAGTAATAGATATGGCCTCCTAACCTCTTCTAAGTGGAAGACAAGGTATGAATACACTCACAGGCACATAGAGTGCTGCACTGTCCCTGGTAGACACTGGAGCCCCTTTGCTTATATTGCAGTGGGAGAAAGAGGCCCGTCTGAAGAGAAGTCCCTTGCAAACATTAGAGGACTGTATAGTCAGCCCTTTGTGCATTCCCTTTGCAGCACCTCACTGAGTGCATACATCATTAAGTCTGAGATAAAATGAAAAAAAAATTAAAACCTCCAAACATATATATGTATATATATTTTTGTTTTTATCTTGAACACTGAATTGTATCCACAGACAAATACTAGGCCACTTCCTAAAGCATGACCTCTTGTCAAATATACAACATGGCTTTCGGTCCAAGCACAGCACTAATACAGCCCTTATAACTTTTACCAACTCTATCTATCAGCTGAAAAACAATAGCCAACTTGTTTCTGCAACCTTCCTTGATATGGCAAAAGCCTTTGACACTGTATCTCACCAGATCTTATTAAATAAACTGGCCTCTTACAATCTCTGCCATGAAGGCCTAAGCTGGTTTCATAGCTATCTCTCAAATCATAAGCAGTCTACCCTATAGGATAACAAACTCTCTCCCCAACTTCCTATATCAGTAGGAGTCCCTTAAGTCTCAATACTTGGGTTTTTACTCTTCACTATTTTTACTAATGACCTCCACTCAGCTTCTAGCCTAGCCAGTATCATACGATACGCAGATGATCCCACCCTTATCTGCTCTGCTCCCAACATTAACCAGCTCCATGAACAAACTCAGACTGCCCTTCACAATATATCAAACTACCTTGCAGCCCATCAGCTAGTATTAAATCCCAATAAAACTAAGCGTATGGTATTTTCAAATGCTTCAACTCCTAACAATCAACCTCCTCTTAGTATTCTTTCTTCCAATTGGACTAAAATAATAATAACATTTTTTATTAGAAAATCTGCTACGTTCCCACAAGATTGTTGTTGTTATAGTTTGTGAAACATGGTTAAAGAACAATGACTGGAAACCAGTTCTGACAGGTTATAAATGTTTTTACTCTAACAGACATTCTAACAAAAAAATCAGATGGAGGTGTTATGATAGGGATTAAAGATAGCTATTAGACCTGTGATTATTACATATTCAGTGATAACACCAATACTATAGACTGTGTAACTGTGACAAATTCTCACCATTACCCAACTCCCCTGCTCCCTTCTCATCTTACTAATTCCTCTTTATCATGCTACTTCCTTCTCTTCCAAATCTCCCCCATCCCGCCCTTCTGCTTACACCATCCCATACACTCACATTCACCCTCCACTACTCAATCATTTCCACTACATATCCTCCTTCCTCATTCCACCTAAACTTCTATACCTTTTCCAGCCCAAAGTCTTTCCCACCTCCACAGACATTTTTAAACCTAAACCACAGCCAATCCCAAACAACGCCCTATTGTACCAACCCAAAAGGCCAAAAGCTGGTCCCAGAAATGCCATAGCCTTATCTGGAGACATCCACCCTAACCCAGGCCCCTGCCTCCATACAAACAACCCCTTCCCTCCTCCCCCTTCCTCCTCTTCTACTAACACCCCTTTCCCCCTTTCCTCTACCTCCTCTACTTTCTCTCTTAATACACTTAAGTTCTTCACCATCAACGCTCAGAGCCTCAACAATAAAACCCACCAATTACAAGATTGGATAAACCACAATCAACCAGACATCTTAGCCATCTCTGAAACCTGGCTAAAACCTTATATTACTGACCCTGAAATCTTACCTCCAGGCTTCCACATCCTTAGAAATGATCGTTTAAATAGAAAAGGTGGAGGCTCTGCTCTAATCTACTCTAACCATCTCTCTCTAATCCCTCTGCAAATCTCAACCCCACATTTCAAAAATACTGAATTAACTGCTGGTCTCCTCAGATTGAATAAACGTAAGAATATCTGCTTTATCTCCTATATATCTCCCCAGGTGACAACATCTCTACCCATGAAAATATTCTTCATTGGGCCTCAACTGAAATAAAATATGAAACTTACATTCTTGGCGACGTTAATATAGACTGGAATAAAATCAACTCACCTTCCGCTTCTCTATCCATTAACCTATACAACTTCACCCAAGTAATCCATTCAACAACTCGTCCTAACAAAATCCACCCTCCTGGATCCATCTTGGACTGGATTCTAGTTTCTCATCCCAACAAAATAATTCTCTCAGGCACCATCCCTGATACTTTCAGTGACCATCTCCCTGCCTTCACTCATTGGTCAGCTAATTCCACCCAATTTCATCACCAGTACATTCAAACTCGAAATCTTAGCAACTTTAACCCTACAATTTTCACAAACACCTTCAAACTAATCAACTGGCAAATCCTTAATACTCTCCCCCTAGACAATGCTGTAGAACATTTCAACTCTATTTTCCTAGACACTCTGAATTGCTTAGCCCCTCTAAGAAACAAACGAATCAAAACTAACTCTGCTCCTTGGCTGACAAAAGATACTAAACAAATCATGCATCACAGAGACAAAGCCTGGAAGCACTATCAAAAAAACAAACTGCCTTCTTCCTTCCTCCAATACACCCAACTTCGCAACCAAGTAAAACAACCCATCACTTTAGACAAAAAAAACTACTATAGTAAACTGCAGTCTAACAAAAATAAGAACCCAAAACAATTTGGAAATCAGTTAACTCCCTTCTACACCCAGGGTCCAAAAATAATCCCTGCCCAGACCCTAGTTTAACTGACAAGGAATTGAGTTCTCACTTCAACACCTTCTTCACAGAATCCCTAGCTAATCTAACCAAAACATTCCCAAACAATAATCCACCTAACATCCTCTCCTCAACACCCAATAACCTTAATAAATGTCTCTTGAATTTCCAGTTCAAACCAGTTTCAACCAGCTTCATAAAAGGCTCTTATCTAATCTTAAACCATGCTCCAATGCCCTGACAACATACCCTCCTCCTTCCTCAAATGCAGCTGAAGGTATTGCTCTCCTATTAGTATCCTGATAAACAGATCCTTAAATGAGTCATACGTGCCCAAACTCTGGCATTCAGCCTACATCCTACCTCTCCACAAAGGAGGTAAAAACACCACTATCTCTAATTTCCGCCCATCGCCTACTCTCTCCAATATCTAAAGTTCTAGAAAAATGTGTCCACCACCAGCTTTTACCTTTCCTAACACAGAATCACCTTCTTACTTCCACCCAACATGGCTTCCGCCCCGGCCATAGCACCATTACTGCCTTACTATCCTTCCTTGAAACAGTCAACCGAGCCGAGACTCTGGACTCCTTGTATCCACAGTACTACTAGATCTTTCCAAAGCCTTTGACACCATCTCCCATACACACCTACTTTTTCATCTCGCCAACCTTAATCTCTCCCCACATACTCTTTCCTGGTTCTCCAGCTACCTATCTGAAAGATCTCAAGCTGTCAGATGGATGAACTCTACCTCTTCCTTCTTGCCCACACCTACCGGTGTTCCCCAGGGTCCATCCTCGGACCCATGCTCTTCAACATCTTTATAAATAATCTACACTCTGTCATACCTGACACCACAGTCATCCAATATGCTGATGACTCCACCTTAGTTTGTGCTGCCTCTAACTTCTCTGAACTCCAGACTAAAACACAAATAGCCTTTTCCACCACAGAGAACTGGATGCACCAAAACCACCTCTCCCTCAACTCTAATAAATCCAAAATTCTTATTTTTACCCCTTCCAGAGCTTCCTCATCCTTTGACAAAGATTCCTTCAAAGTCCTCAGCCAAACCAACACTGCTATAGAAGTAGTGCCTTCCGCTAAACTACTCGGCATTACCATAGACGAACACCTAAAATTCGATCTCCACATTCAACAAAACATAAAGAAAACCCACCAAAAGTTAGGTATGCTCTACAGAAACAACCAATTTCTTTCCAACTCCTCTAGGCACACCCTGGCAATTACATACCTTCTACCCTCTCTTCTTTATGGAGCCCCTCTTTTAACCAATCTGTCTATTTCCAACATCTCAAAACTTGAAACTTGCTATAATAAGATCTCTAAATTCGCAACCAAATCCAAAACCTCAACTCACCACTGCCTTACCCTTAAATCTCTAGATTGTCTTGAACTTCCCACCCACTTGGACTATCTCCAACTAACCACCGCTCACAAACTAATATTTTACCCAGACTCATGCCCTGCCTTAATAAACATCCTTCCACCATACACTCCAAACAGATCTCTGAGATCTGAACACCAAAACCTTATCTCCATCCACAAACCTAAATGTCCTGCCGGCCAACTTCTACTCTCCTTCTCTCTAGGTAAAAAATGGAACTCTCTCCCTCCTTCTCTTAGGACTATACCTAACTCCGAATCCTTCAAGACCCTATTTCTCAAATACCTGTCATCCAAATGGAAATGTTCCTGCTCTCACCAGATATAATTTCCTGGGATCTCTTTCCCTGAGCTCTCCACTTCCTGGCCCTCTCTACCTCCATGATTTTCCTGACATTTCTAACTTTCTCCTGACTCCAACTTTTTTTCAGTCTGTAAAAAAAAAAAACCTTTTGCACATCTATGTATTTTTGTTATTTTACTCTGCACTGTATTGCTTCATTATGCTTGCTCATTATGCACATTTTATGTAAATGTATTTCCTGACTGCTTGAATCTTACTCTTGTATTATACCATTAACTTTATGTAACCATGTTTCATTGTATTGCTTGTGGAGCTTTTCATGAATGAATGGACTGCATGAATCTTTACTCTTGTATTTTACCATTAACTTTATGTAACCATGTTTCATTGTATTGCTTGTGGAGCTTTTCTCCCCGGGCCTCCACTGAAAATGGGCACTTCTTGGCCCAGTGGACTTCCCCGGTAATCAAACTGAAATAAATAAATAAATAAATAAAATAAATAAAGACAACCCTGGAACATATAACAACTGTTGGAGTGTATAGACCACTAAAGTCAAGTGCAGATGACCTAGAGGAATTCATACATTTCTTACATGAAATACAAGAGGGAAGAATAATATTAGCTGGGGACTTACATTTACCTAAAAAAGACTGGGGATACAATTGATTGAGCAATGTTAGTAAGGAAATTATTCACAACATATATTCAGGAACAACACTTGCTTCAGATTGAAAAAAAAAAAACTACCAGGGGACCGAACATACTAGACATTGTTTGTGTTCCCAAATAAATTATTGTAACTTCAAGTCAAGTTTTACCACCATTGATGTGCACTGATCATGGGGTCATTAAGGTTAATTTGTTGCTAGATAATTCTGCCAAACTGAAATCTAAGCCAATGCACAGAAGGTTAATTACAGATTATAGGGAAGCAAAATAGTTACCATATAAAACTAACTGGAGTGAGGTGCTCAGTGGAAAAACTGCATCTGGAATGTGGCAAGTTTTGAAAGAGAAATTGTTTGAGTGCAGAAAGTCAAAAAAATGTTTAACATCAAGATCTAGGCATGCAACATTGGGGGGTATATTTCCATAAGAACAAGATACCTGATTAAGGTGAGAAACAAAAAATAAAAAATGGAAGCGAGGTCAAACTAAAACTTTGAAAACTGAAATAAACAAGCTGGACAAACAGGTTAAGCATAGTGTTAGACAAGATCAAGAAAAATTTGAAGAAAATGTATATAAAGATGCTGAGCATAATAGGAAACCTTTTTTATAGATACATAAGATATACAAGGAGTAAAGATACACAAATTGATAAACTGTGTGCAGATTCTAAAATTTATTCTCAGACACAACAGATTATAGATGTATTTATAAAATCGTATGCAAAACAGTTTGGCTCCACAAAAGGAGTGGTAAGTTGTCCTAGTGACATCCAGGTAACCCCAGATACTGGAATAAAATTAGATTATATTGAAAAAGAACTGTGCAAACTGGATCCAAACAAAGCACAGGGACGAGATGGAATAAGTAACAATGACCTGAGAACACTTCAGCAAGAACTTACACTACCATTATATCTATTAATGGGAACTACCGCCCCATCAGTCTGATGAGCCTGATCTGCAAGGCCATGGAACGTATTATCATGGAACTTATAAACAAAGACAGTGGCAACCTTCAAACACTGTACCCCACCCAGTTTGGGTTCGTGAAGGGCCAATCTTGTCTCCTGAACCTGACTGACTTTTTCGAATCAGTCTCCAGAGCCATGGACATAGGTAAGGCAGTCCAAACAGCCTATCTGGACCTCGCCAAGGCTTTCGACACCATCTCATACTCTGGAATCATAGATAAACTTACTAAGCTGGGCATTAATCCCTATGTCACTTGATGGGTTGGCAACTGGTTACTGACAGAACCCACACTGTAAAAGTAGCCTCCTCCAAATCCAGCTACAGACAAGTGGAGTACATCAGGGTTCACTCCTGGGACCGCTCTTGTTTGTCATCTACTTCTCTGAAGTACAGGCCAACACTAAGGGACTCTGGAAAACAAAGTTCTCAGATGACTGCAAACTGGGAGTTATTATTGAATCCCCAAAGGATGTGGATAACCACATCGCCACAACAGTCAGTAAATCCTTCTATGTGGAACACCTCATCACTAAGGGCTTTTCATCCAGAAAAGGAGGTAATTGTACTACTGTACTCATCCCTCATTAGGCCCATTATAGAATACAATGCCCTTTTTGGTATATACCTCTCAAGACATCTGCAACAACTGGAAAGGCTGCAGAAATACCACACTAAAAGAATCACAGGCCTAAAGCAGATGCCCTATGCTGACCATCTAAAAAAACTCCATCTATACTCTGTCGCATATCGTCTACTCAGAGGCGATCTCTGCTTAACATACAAGGCCATGTCAAACCCAGAGATGTTGGACATGCTACACTACAAAGAAATCCCAATCTCTCAGAGCCACACACTCCAGGGATCTAAACTTTGTCATCACAATGAACAAAACATGCTAGAGGGATAGTTTCCTGACCCAGAGACTACCCAGACTTTGGAATAGAGTGCCCATACATGTAAAGCAGAGCGCCTCTTTGGCTCTCTTCAAAATGAACCTTGACAATTGGATGGGAGATAGGAAATTCACCCCGGGATCACATCAGTTACCCTGCTAGACAGGGGTCCAGGGAAGTAAATACTGTGGGAAGAAAAAGCCAGGGAATTGTTATAGCTAGGCTTGTATAGGCCCTAGGGGCAATAGCCGAGTACCATCCTATGAACCTATGAACCTATTATTCACTAGGTCATATAAATATGGGGAGATTCCTCAAGATTGGAGACATGCACTTATTAAACCTATCTTTAAGGGAAAGGGGAGTAGGACAAACCCAGAATCATATAGACCCTTAAGTCTACTTTCATGTTGTGGAAAAACAACGGAGAGGTAATACTGGATAATTTATTGTCAGAACTGGACAGGTTGGGACTTGAAACCATATATCAGCATGCATATGTTGAAAATAGATCTAGTACCACATGTAACACAATGTTCTATAACAATCTAATAACAGCTATGAATGAAAAATTGTGTTGTGATGTGATTTATATAGATTTAACTTCAGCATTTGACAGGGTCATACACAAAACACTGATCAATAAATTAGTACAAGTAAGTAATGCTGGACTGTTGATAAGATGGATAGCTGCATGGCTTATAACTAGGACATGCCAAGTATCACACACCAACTGTACAGGTGAGATCCTTGGTTAGAGTCAAGGTGTCCCACAGGGCTCTGTCCTAGGGCCTTGTTTAGATTGTATCTTTCAGACCTTACTTTTTTGTCTGAGGTGTTCTACAGTCTATATGCCGACTACCTGAAATTAGGTAAACTGATTACAAGTGTTATGGATAAGGCATTTCTGCAAAATAATTTGACTAAATTGACCTTTTGGGCACAGGAGAATAATATGTTGATAAATACATCAAAAACTAAGCATATGAGATTTGGGAGACATAAACTGAAAGGTGAATATTTAATACAGCACACAGTGATTGAAACTGTAGAGTCATTTAAGGACCTGGCTATATGGGAAGATTCAGCTATGAGATTTTCTAATCATATCAACCAATTGGCTAATGATAGTTATAGAACTATAGGTTGTATAAAAAGATTTATAAAGTCTAGGAAATCAAACATAATAAAGTCATTGTTTGTTAGTTACATTAGACCCAAACTTGAGTATGGAATAACAATATGGAAACCCTATAGGAAAACAAGCATGAATAAACTGGATAGAGTACAGCAGAAATATACCAAGGGCATCCATGGATGTGAAAATCTAAGTTATTATGAAAGACTAAAATATCTGAACTTGTACAATGCCTCTTACAGATATTTAAGAGGAGACCTTATTCAGGTATATAGGGCATTTAGAGACAACTACCTCTGGGAATGTCTGGGGTTATCAAAAACTAGGAGAATCATCAGATAACCTATGTAGAAGATTCTATAGGAATGAGAAGTGTACTAATTGGTTCTCTGGCAGAGTAGCTGATGCTTGAAACAGACTGCCAAATTACATTAAAGCAAGTACTAGTTTAGGTATTTTTTAAGAACAGCCTGGACATTTATTATGGGAACAAGTGTTTTGATATATTGGCAAGCTAGAAGGGCATTAATGCCCGTGCTTGAAACATTTGTATGTATGTATGTATGCATGTATGTATGTAAAATAGAACCTACTGAACACACAAAACTTCTGGGGGTCACTATTGACAGTGCAGTGAAGTTCGACAAACACATAGCTCTGACAATCTAAAATGTACATATACAACTTGACATTCTATACAGAGCCAAACCCTATATTACCAATCCTGCCAGACTGACCTTAGCTAGAACTAACCTGCTTTCTTCACTACTTTACTGTTCCCAAATATTTACCAACCTTCGCAAAACAGAAATTAATAACCTTGAATCCTGCTACAAGAAGATTGCCAGGTTTGCATCTAACCACCCTCAAAAAACACATCACTGTATTGCCCTCCATCAGCTTAATTGGGTAGAACTCCCAAACTTACTTATACTTAATCAACTATTAATCGTCCGCTCAATTATGTATAAACCAGATAACTGTCCAGCTCTAAGGGATCTTGTCCAACTACAGACAAACCTTAAATCTCTCAGGTCAGCCTACAAGGTACTTCACAAAGTTAACAAATCCCATAACTCATTCCGTGACTCTTTATACAGTTGTATAATCTCTAAATACTGGAACTCTCTTCCCCAACAAATATTAGCCATCAATAACACGATTTTGAAGTATGCACTAAAACAATATTTCTTAACCCACTGGAGTTGCTCCTGTTCACCCCCAGACTAAACACTTTTTCTATACTATATTCCTGCTTGAATGCTTTTTCACTGGTTCTCATACCCAACCTGGCAATGATAACGCCTATTCATTTGATATTTATTTGGTACCTCCTTAGTCATTTCTTCCAAAAAAAAAAAAAAATATGTGTAATGATGTATTTGTACTGCTATTAATTTTATTTCCTTAGAACCTATTTTTTATTGTATTTGATGCATTTTAAGATCTTTTTGTATAAATAAGATATCATCTTTTTCATGCTGGTTTACTATGCTGTATGTACTGAAGCTTTTTTCTCCCTGGATCTCCGCTGAAAACGGACTTTTTTGTCCCGTCGGCAATTACCCGGTAAACAAATGTAAATAAATAAATAAATACATATATTTATAAAATGGATTCTCAAAGTACATGCAGACATCTGGTATTCACTGAAAATTATAGAAATAATGATTTATATGCATATACTAAAACTAAGTGCTGAACTGTAGCATTCTTGTATATATATATATATATATATATATATATATATATATATATATATATTGTATGTATATATATATATACACACAAGTATAGTTTAGAAGGGTATAGCAACAGAGTAGAAGGGAGATGTCATATGTAGCTCCATGTTTCTGATTCTGTTTCCCTAAGTATCCCTCAAGGCAATAAATGTCACATTAAATTCATCCAAGTGATATACTTTTTTCAACAAAGGATAGCCAATGATATTTAATACTTGATGAGGATATGCTATTTTCTATTAGCGCTATAGGTGATTATATAAACCTGATTTCTTTAATAAAGCACCTCTCTTGAATGAGTGTTGTTAATGAGAAGGTTTAAAAGCTGTTATGTACTTGATTCTCTGACAGTAAGAATATACATGCTTCTCTCTTTACATATTTAACAGGATCAAGGTTACAGAGGTCACTGAGTAATGTAGAATTCTCTCCACTGTCCACTAAATAGGTGCACTGTTGTGAACATACCTATGAGCACTCTGTTTAGAGAATTACTAAGTGAAGCTATACTTCTTTCATACATAGTACCAAAGTAATTGCTTCTACAAGACCATCCTGCCCACCAGCTATCCTTATTCTCTTCTTACCCTCACATCACTGAGTATGACACATTTCTCTTTGAAGTAATGCAGCGCTAGTAGATGTTGGCTGTGATGCAGATGAAGCTGGATGTAGTCATCATACACAATAATGTGATGTTTTTCTCTGTTTTATTAAGGTCCATCTTAGTACTTTGGTTTATGTTCCTTTCATCGGGGTAGTACTTCTGACAGTATGACTATTGTCAGGTATACAGGATCCCATACAGTGAACTAATGTTTGAAAGGAACAGATTCAGTCTCATATTATTTGTTTTCTTGGGAAGAATGGTTAGTGTGTCACTCTTTTTACTTACTGTAGGGTGTTAGTGTTCAAAGAGATCATCATAGCACTTCAGTGACAAACCGATTGTTTTATATATTCTCATTCCCAAAATGCATTGCAGTCTTAAATTATAGGTCACATGGCATAAACATATATTTTGATGCAAACAAATAATTAAACAAAACCAAATAATTTTGTGAAATATAGATTTAGTAAAGAATGTTGGTAATTGTTCAGATTTTGTTGATCCTAAAAGCATGAATTTAAAAGATTAATTAGGTAAGTTATTGCTATTAACAATAGTATAATGATGAATGAAGAAAGAGCATTTTTTTTAGCATTTGCAGATCATGCAGACATATTAATACAGGCAAAAGTATATTTTTGTGCAATATAGAAAATAATTTTATTCCACAAGAAAGAGTTGCCTGTGAACCCAAAATGGTAGTATATGCAGCTACATGCCTGATCTGTGAAATGTTTCATATAGGTAAAACAAAAAGGACAATGGCAACAAGAATTATACATGTCAGGTCCATAAAAAATAAACAGATGGAAAATGTGTTGTGCAAGCATTCCATAGATTATATTAATTTTTAAAAGTTTGCATTTTTGTACTTGCCAATGTTCATGCTAAGATATTTTTGGTGGTGAATGGAATTCAAAGTTAAAAAAGAAAGAGTTAGGTTGGCAAATACAACATACAACTGAATGCCCCAACTTTCCTTGAAATTAAAGATACATTAAATACTAACTGTTTAGGAAAACTGAAGTCATTTTAAGCTTGTGTGTTAACATAGTTACTGAATGACATTGGGTGTTTTACGACATGTAACAGAGTTGAATTTGTAAACAAAAGATTTTAAAGATGAAAGAGTTAATGTTCTGAAGAAGTCTACATTTAAAGACAAAAACACTTACTGATTCACACTTTAATCTGTTTTGTCTTGGTTAGTCTGCATTGTGTTTGTTTTTATTATATACTGATGTACAGTTTGCCTTGCTTAGTCTGCATTGTGTTTGTTTTTATTTTATATTGAAGTACAGTTTTAAAGCTAATGTGGAATAAGTTTGAAATACATACTGAATGCAGTTTAAATGCTTATAATGTACTTATAACACAGACAGACTATTCTTTTTAATGATCTAAAGGTATACTGAAAGGGTTGGTTTACACAGAGCAAGAAGAGTCCTTATGTTACTGCATGAAGAAGTGACACAATGTCAGGCACAGCAAGATCTAAATGTATATACAAACCTGCGGACTATACAAAGACTGAGAATATGTAAAAATGGGAACTGTTAAGTTGTATGAGACCTTCACATGAAGGAAGCTGAGACTTTTACATGAAGAAAATGTAGTATTCGACTTCTGAACAACATTCTTATTCCTCAATCTTATTCAAGATAAAAGAGAATATAAAAGTATACTGAATTCTTTTGTTAGCTGAGGCCAAGTTCAAATCTTGCCTCCCTTGCATATATGTGGTGTAATAATTTTTACACCACTATATAAAAGTTGAAGAAATATTTCAGCGTGATGTAATAGGAAAGGTAGTGATAAATTAATATATTCCTCAGCAGAACCTATACAGGCTATTTTAATATTACTGTAATCTGTTCAAGAGTTATGCAGGTTGTCAAAAAAAGAAATTTGAACTATGTAGCATGGTCCTGATGTTTTTGTATAAGCCTCAATCTGTAAAGGCAAAGCAGTTTCAAAAAGATAGAAAGGTACAGATCATATAGTGAATCTGTGTGTCACTGTTATCTCTTAGGAAAAAAAGAATCTAAGCAGTTAGCAATGGTTTTTACCATCTCCCGGATCTGATAATGGTCAGCCACTATAGATGTAACAAACTCACATCATGAGTTTCTTCAAGTTTGCCACTAATCTCAGATTAGTTAACATTTTACAGAAAGGCTATATTTGAGATGTCACTATCTTTATGTACAATAATTGCATAGATGTTTCTATTGTGGAAATAAATTATTATGCCTTCAGACTATCATACCTTTTAAAAAATATCAAAATATGGAGAGATTTATATCTACTACATATCCTTTATTGGTTGCAGCTGTTAATAATGACTAGTATGAGTGGTGATGGAAGATGTAAAACATTGATAAAATGATGAGAGAACCTTATTTCATGCCAATTTGACTGAAATGCAGCATTGTCTTTAAAATTTTATATAAACCTTAAAAACATTTTTTCATCTACAAACCTTAGAGCACTGATAAATGGTAACAGAAAGCATAAAGCAGGTGTTAATATAATTAAATCATTTTGACTGACGGAATAATAAAATAATCTCACACATGCAGTTTCTAGTTTAAAAAAAATCATGTTAATTTTCCCATTGAATGGTATGACTCCACAATTACATTCTATCTGTGATTCCGGGTGTAAGCTTTTCCTTTATGGTACAAAACAGATGCTTGCTTAACTCCTACATGGTTATGAAGGCTTAGGAAAGGTGTGATAAGCTCTTACTAAGTGGAGATTTTAATATTAGAACTACTTCTTTTGTGGACTGTGAGGTAGTGATAGAGAAAACATGGAAGGAAATCCATCTCAACAGTAATTAATAAAACTGGACATTTATTAGTAAGCACTGCATGTAGTCATTACATGTGTATAACTAATGGTTCCTGCACTGCTGAGTATATCTGAGGCTATACTAATATAACCACAAGTGACGCATCAGTGATTATGTTATAATGGCTTCTAACATAGGACAATGGTCATTATTTAAAACTAATATTAGGACAGGAAGTTACATATTTTCTTTTAGTTTGATTGTAAGATCAGTCGATAATGGAACTAGATAATAGAAATTATTATTATGACTATTATGATCAACAGATTTGACCGAATTTATAGAGATTTAAATTTTATTTATTTTATTTTTGTTTTATTTTATTTTACATTTGTTGACCGGGAGAATCCGACTGGATAAATGTCCATTTTCTGCAGAGGCCCGGGAAGAAAAGCTCCAGAGTTTGTAAATATACAAAGGCATACAAAGGCAAGTAAACACATACAGAGTCATTTCACATATACAGAGACAAAGTACAATTCATAACATTTTAGAACTACAAAGAGAGAAAAAAAAATGTTTTGGCTGCACATTTTAGAGGTACTTAGGCAAAAATATATTATAGCTGCAAATTGTAGTAGCAGGACACGTTAGTTGTATGACCAATAATTTTGACTTGAATTTCTGAGAGTATGGATAATTTTCCCATAGAGTTAGCAAGAATATAGGAGAACTGCTAGTAGATGAGGTTTACGTATTAAGAGTAGTAGTACCTGCAGTAAATTAGTATGTGGAGGTTGATAGAGAAAGTCCTGAGGGAAAAGCAGGTGTAGAGGGTCAACCTGGGGGAAGGTATGGGCATTGCCTATTGGTAAGTAGGTGTTCCTTTAGTAGTTGTTTGAACTTAATGACAGAATGTGCTGAGGTAATATTAGGGGGCAGCAAGTTCCAGATTCTGCCTATGTAGTTAGGAAATAGGGAGTCTCCTGCTGAGTTGTTAGATCTGGTAATTTTGATTAAGGTCTTGTCACTAGAGCAGAGTTGTCTTGGGTTTTCATGTGTTTTAAGTAAATTAGATAGTGTTGGTATTTTGTCTGGATATAATAGGAGTTTTTTATCAAAAACTAGTTGGTGGAATATAATGAGATTTTGAAGTTCAAGCCATTTTAGTTGATATAGTGAGTGGCAATGATGGGAACGGCAGGGAGCACTTGTGGCAAATCTGGCAATTTGATTGCAACGTGTGTAGTTTTGTAATTTCTGTTTTGGATAGGATGGTGAAGATGGGGGCAGCATGTAGAAGTGTGGATAGTAGCAGAGTTTGAGACATGTCAATTTTAGTCTGTTGATTTAGGTATGTTTTATTTTTGTAGAGACTGCCTAGTTTTGTGTGTATGTTTTTGATGGTTTGATTTATGTGCAGGTCAAACTTCAGTTTGTTGTCAATTGTTACACTCAGTAGTTTTGTGTGGGAGTCTGGGGAGATAATGGTACCATCACGAGACATAATACGAAAAGAATCGGTGTCTAGGTTGGATTTATTTGCTTTGAAGATTAGTAGTTTGGTCTTTTTTGGGTTCAGTAATAAGTTTTTTACTGAGAAACCAAGCTTCAGTGGTTTTGAAGACTTGTTGGGTAGTGGAAAAGAGTATGAGGGGGTTGGTGGCTGAGCAGACTAATGTTGAGTTGTCAGCATATTGTATGACAGTTGCATCTTGGGTGATCTTATTCAGATCACTGATGAATATGGAAAACAATAGAGGGCCTAAAATTGATCCTTAAGGGACTCCAGTTGTAATAGAGAGCAGTGTAAATAGTTTTCTATCCCACCTGACTGCTTGCTGTCTACCTATTAGGACATTTTGAAACCATGCTAGTGAGTTAGTGGCTATTCCAAGGTCAGAGAGGGACTCAATAAGTTTGGGATGGTTGACAATGTCAAAGACTTTTGATAGGTCTAAAATATGGCTGATGTTAGATTGCCTAGATTTCAGTTCTGATTGCTTAGGTTGGTGAAAGAGAGGATGACAGTTGTACTGTGGCCGGTCTAAATCCGTGTTGAGTAGGTGTGAGAAGTTGTTTTTTTTAGTAGGTATTGCATAAGTTGGTGGTGAATACATTTTTCTAATATTTTGGCAAGTGGGGATAATATGGCAATAGGGCATTAGATGGTAAGGTCTGTACAGGTCCCAACTTTGTGTAGTGGGGTGACATATGCTATTTTCCAGATTGTTGGAATTTTGCTTTCTATTATTGATCTGTTCAGGAGAATTGATATTGGATAGGCTATTTCATTAGCAGCTATTTGAAGGTATTCAGATGGAATTTTGTCAGCAGCTAGGGTAGTTGGTTTGAGCTTACCTAATAGTCTTTTTATATAATCTGTGGGAATAGGTTTGAATTGGAAGGTGGTATTGATATTATTAGCAGACTTGGGGTTGCTAGTAGTAGGTATTGTAGGTTGTTGATGAACCAATTTTGAAATGGTTTCTATGAAAAATCTATAAAAGGCTTCTGGAATTTCAGTGCTATCGTTTACAGTGGCTGGTGTTGGAGTGCTCGGTCTACCAGGGTGAAATAATGTATTTAGTCCTGCCCAGAGTTTTTGGGGGTTGTTTTGGTGTCTATTTTGCAAATTGATAATATATTTCCTTTTATCTAGTAGAATTCTGTTTTGTGTTTTGTTTCTGAGTTTTTGGAATTCTTGTTTGGTTGCTATGGTTTTATTGGCTCTCCATTGATGCCAGGCTCTATTTCTTTGGGCTATCATGGTTCTAGTGGTACTTGTGATCCAGGGGGCTATTTTAACTTTTTGTTTGCTTGTGCGAGGTGGGGCATGGGTGTTTAAGATATTTAGGAAGGTAATGTTAAATAGCTCAACTGCTTCATCTAGTGGGAGGGTCTTTAGAAGATTCCAATTTTGGTATTGTAGTTCAAGTTTGAATTTTGTTATGACAAAGTTTATTTTATTTCTAATGGTCCAGGTTGGTAGTTCTGAGTTGGTGTGGGATTTGAGTTTTAGTAGGAAGATGGGCTGGTGGTCACTGAGGTTATCTGGTAGGACACCTGCTTCATAGAATGTATTGGCATTGTTTATAGGGCCCAGTCTAGGAGGCCTTCTTTGTTTTTATTATTACCTAGCCTTGTGCTGGTGTTAATGATTTGGGAGAAATTATACAGATTTATGAAGATGGAGGGATTGGAGCTAGAGCATGTATGCCAGTCTATGTTAATGTCACCTAGGATAATTGTTTCTTGGGGTAAGTTTTGATTTGCCCAATGTAAAAGGGCTTCTAGAGTTGGAATGTTATTACCTGGTGGTATGTATCCTATTATAATATGTATAGATTTGTTTGTTGGTTAGTTCAAGTTTGGCTAGTACTAGTTCTGAGGGCATTAGGGAAGTATAGGAGGGCCAATACTAGTAACATTTTGGTTTATAAAGTAATGCTATCCCACCCCCTTTTCTGGAAAGTCTGTCATTACATATTACATTATAGCCTATGGGAAGGAATTTGCTGTCAGGAGTAGTAGGTTTTAACCAAGTTTCAGTTAGGGATAGTAGATTTGGGTAATAGGTGTATATTAGAGTATGTAGTAGATGTATTTTATTATTAATGCTATGTATGTTTAAGTTCAGGAAAAGTAGGCTGTTCTTTGGTCTGGAGAGTAAGGTTGAGTTATTAGATGGGGGTGGGGAGGAGGGGGAGTGTGTGTCAGGGTTTGGCCCTGGATTAGGGTGTATGTCACCTGCTAATCTTAGTTGTTGACTGATATGGTGAAGGTTTTTTGATAGCTTAGCAAAAATGTGCATGTACTTATGTGTGGAAAGTGATTTTGTGGTTGTTTTGATAAGTGTTTTGGATGCTAGAGGGATTGTGTAGTGATGGTAACTACTTGAGGGTATATGTGGGCTATAGTGTTTGGTGTGGGTGGAGTAGGTGGATGTATGTTTTGATGGGGTGATAATGGTGTTAGGAAGACTGGTGTGATAGGAGGTGAGGTGATAGGCTAAAGCTAGTAGTGCAAGGGTGATGGCGTTTATTGCATACATGTTGAGTGGTTATAATGGTATGTGTGTGGGAATTAGTGGGAGGAGTGTGTTAATTAGTGGGAGGTGTG
>NC_056732.1:892435727-892438227 GCF_019279795.1 Protopterus annectens | reverse complement strand
CAACCATGACCTGGTACCCTAAACTGGTTGGTAAAGTAGAAGAGGTTCTTAAAAATGGATAGGTTTTTGGCTCTGAAAGCTCATATAAAAAGCAATGTTCCTATTAATAAAAGTTTGTGCTTGGCTTTTCTTCTTCCATATTACTTATAAATTAATGATTAGCTGCACATCTAGGTATATCTCCTTCCCCAAAGAGCTCTTACTATATAGTAAGGAACTTAATTAAGGCAATCATTTACAAATAAGATGGCCTTTATCAGGCAATGCATTTTGCTGTATCCCTCTAACCACACCTTGCATATCCGGGGTAAGTATTTAGAATTTACCTTGGTTAAGTCCTGAGAGCTAGCTCTGTTAAGAGACTTTCAAGTCATCTCTATCCTGAGTCAAATAATTTGTAAATCTGAGACTCATTACAAGGGCTGGGGGAGTAGATCTTATTGGTGTCTGTGCTATCTTATTCTAATTGCTTAAAGTTTTTTGGCACAATGAGTGTTTCTTGTGCTTTCTATAAAGCATTAGCAACTGCCATATTAAACAAGGATACTCTGGATCCAATTACTTCTTAGGAATACAGGACAGTTTCTAAGCATCATTTTTGCAGTAAGATTATTGATGTTTGCGGCACAACTCAAAATCTCCCTAACCATGGGCTACTTGACTCTTTTCAGCCATGTTTTAGATGCTAACATAGATGCCATTGTACCACTAAAGTTGTTTTGCTGTGAGTTACAAGAGATTTCTTTTCAAAGAACATATCAAAACCTACATTATATCTTAGTCTTTTCAGATCTGTCAACAACATTTGGCTCTTTGAAAAAGGGACTATTACTACCTAAAGACAAAGTGCAGGTGATTGTTTTGAAATGGGACACAGGTTCTGATTTGCCAAAATAATTTGACATAATAAGGCCTTACTGAGTTTAATGCCGTTAGCTGGTTAAAAAGTAATTAGTAGAAAATGGAAATCAAAATTGAAACCAACTGTAATTATAATCCTGAATATTATAAAGGAGATAAAAGTTCTGACAGAATGATCTTTAGAAAAGAAAAGGACCAAATTATATAGAAGTAAATAAATGCAGAATAATGCTCGGGAGGAGGAGTGAGTTTTAAGGAGAAGTGGAAATTGAGAAGTGTATGTTATGTTAAAGTTAATTATAATTATTGAAAAAAAAACAAATACGTATAACTCATGAAAATAAAGATAACAAATGTTACTATGATTTGTTTTCTTATTAAATAATATATACATACCTATGACATTGTTTAAAATGTGATTTAATAAAAATGTTAAAAAGTAGTAAAAGTAAATGGTGACTGTATCAGTCATAGCTTGGTTTACAGTCAATCACACAATACATTTTTTTTCAGGGAATAATATCATAGTTTGTTTCTTCTGCATCATTTCTATTGATTACATCAGTCACACAATGTTAGTGTTTACCCCATGGTTAGTCATATCTCTATGCTGCCTCAAGGAGACATTACTAGAAGACTTGAGGTAAGGTATATCATCTAACCTAATGGCACATAACACTGTACATCAGTTGATCTTAAAAAGAATTTGCTTCTGTTGCTTTTACCTCTTCCACATATTTAACTGAGTTTGTATATATGTCAAAAAATAGACCAAAGTTCTAAAACCAGACAATGACTGGAAAATAACATGAACTATATCATATTTAGAAACAGGATCAGGAGTGAAGACATAAGTCTATAAAGCTTTATATGTCACTTTGAGTGTGAAGGTGAATGATGAATGCATCTCAATGGACAAGTTGTGAACAGAAATTGAACCATTACTATATCAGCTAAAATAATTTTATCAGGATTAACAGTGTGATATTCAGGGTTGATCAAGAGGTTGTACTTGCACTGATTTCAACAAATTTTGTAGATGCAGATATGAATTGTTCCCAAAGGATTTAGAAAAAAAAAATGGCACCCACATTAAGGGCTGTGGTAAAAAGACCCTGTTACCATGACACAGTCCTAATGTGTTTAGAGACAACTTAGATGTTGTGAATATTGAGTGAAGATAGGTGAAGGCTGCCAGCCTAGCCAGATAGAATTTTGGAGATAATTCTTTCATCTGTAAATATTAATGTAAACCAAAGGCTTGTTGTCTTAAATTGTAAAAATAGTGTTACATGTGGAACTGAAAAAAATGTAACAAGAGTGCTTTCTACTGACCAAGTAAAGCATGTTGTGACCCTTTGATGTTAAAACTCGGAGTCAGTAAGTCTAGAGTGAGGCATCCTGCCTATTGTTTTAAGAACAGAGTTAATGGCCAGAATTTGCATGCAAAAATGTCCTTTATTGCTGTGGTTTCTGCTGAGAGCTGAAGAATGTAAATGTAGTTTCTGTTAGCGTGGGAACCCAGGGAAGTGTGAAGAATGATGTAATGTGAACCAGGAATGTGATTTTAAAAACAGAGAGAATCAGAGACCATTAAGCATTTTTGTCTTGACTATCCAACTCACCAGCACTGTCTTGC